>NC_060284.1:48190107-48790107 GCF_021613505.1 Equus quagga | reverse complement strand
TCATCACTGTTTTGTGCCCGCTCTCATCTCAATGCTGTTCCCTCTGTCTGAAGTGTTTCTCTGTTGTCTTCACCTATCTGGTACTTGTTCATTCTCTCAGTAGCTATTGGAATATCATAACCTCATGGAAGCCTTTCCCATTGGCTCAAGCTGTTGGAAGAGCACAGAGCACTTGCAACAGTTTATTGGTAATTCATTAATTCTTTCTGTCACTCAGTCATTCAGCAAATGCATGGCTAGACACTGGATAGAAAATGATAAACGGATAGGAATCTGCCCTCTTGAAGCTCAGTCTACTGGGTGAGACAGAACTTAATTAAATAATCACACAAATAAATCTATAATTACTAATTATGTAAGTGCTATGAAGACAGGATGCATAGTGCTGAGAATAGTTATTAACAGGAAGATCTGATCTGGCCAATGAGGGAAGATTTCTCCAAGGCGGTAATGCTAGAGCTGAGATCCTAAGAATGAACAGGAGTTAACTAACAGATGAGAATGTCAGGTGGGAACAACATAGGTAAAACCTGTGGCAAGAGGGCACATGTCAAGTTTGAGGAAATGGAGAGGCCACTGTAGCAAGGAAGTGAGGAGGGTAGAGAAGTAGGTGGTAAGCAGATCATGAAAGGATCTGTAGGCCAGAGGAAGGATTTTGCGCTTTATCTTGACCACTCCTCTAAGTCAAGAATAGATTTGAGGGAGGACGGAGTGGGTATTAGATATCAGTTGGGAGGCTTTTGCTATGCTTCAGAAGATGGTGGCTTGAACCAGGCTGGGACTGTGAAGATGAAAAAAAGTAGATGGACTTAAAGGATATTTAAGAGGCCAAATGTACAAGACATAGTGATGAATTGGATGTAGGGGTAATGAGACAAAGTTGTTAAGGATAAATTTTAGCTTAGAGAATTTACTATAAAAGGAAATCTAGAAGAAACCCAGAAGGCAGTTCTGGAATTCAATTTTAAACACATTGAGTTTGAAATGCCTTTGAGACATCAAAGCACTTAATTCTTTATCCCCTGCTAGATTGTAAAAAGTCAGGGATTGTTTTTTTCATCAGTATATCACTGGAAACTACCATATCCCCTGGTACACTATAGGTGTGCAATAGATTTGTTGACTGATTGATACAGAAGGCTTGCATTCTTGCTTTGGGGATAAATTTATTGAAGAATCTTGTGCTGTGAGTATAACAGCTAGGACTTCTGAATTCAGAAGTTGACCTCAGCTTCAGCCCTGTTCCTTTCCACTGAAACACTGTCAGTCTTGCTCATAAAAATGGGTGTCCCCAACCAGTGCAATCTCCTTTTGCCAGACCTTGCTCCACTCTGTGTGGTTTTCCTTCAGTTTTTTCACCAATGTGTCTCCATTCCAAAGTAATGTCTTCTCTGTGACCAGACTTATTGCCATATACTCCTGAGGAATCTGGGCAAGCAAAAACCCTGAGGTCATCTAAGGATGCTTTCAAAGGTCATCATCTTGATATTATTCATCTCTTACCCATTCCCAGTTAATGGCCTCTATCCCATGCCCTAATAGATTTCCAAAACTTCTTTGTCCAATTTTTACTCTTAGATAAACATTACTGAAACATTCTTCCAAGTGCAGTGTAACATTGAATTCACACAAAGTACTTCTTCACTCACAACATAGACTAGCAACCCGGGAGGTATGATTCTTACTACTAACCCTAGTATTTCCTGAACAGACATATCCCTCGTTCCAATAATAATAGCAGCTAACATTTACTGAGCACTTACTATGCTCCCCATGTGTTATTCTAAGCACTTTATTTAATTTTCATAACAATTCCATGAGGTGGGCCTTGTTTCCATTTTACAGATGATGACACTGAGGCATGAAAAGATTAAGTAACTTCCCCAGGTTTACCTGGTGGAGTGTGGCAGAGCCAAGATTCACATTCAAACAGTCTGGTTTCATAGTCTTTATCCTTAACCACTTCACTCTGCTGCCTCTCTACAGCTTTCCCCTTGTACTCTGAGGCCCGGACAACCTGGGTAAGGTAGAATGCCAATTCTGGCTGGAATTGTTTGGAACTTGTTTACTCCAAAACTTTTAAAGATAATCTGTTTGAATCCAAATAAAGTTTAAACATGCTTACACTTGCATTGAAGGTCTTCCTCAGTGTGGCTCCGACTCACATTTCCAGATTTCCAACCTTAGATCCCCGTCCCCTAAATGGACCCAATTCTCTCACCAGCTACTCCTCTACAAATTTCTGTCTCCATGTCTGTCTTAAATGTCTCCTTCTTCATGTAGCTTTTCCTCATGTCCCTGACTCCACTTGAATTCACAGAGCATCTTCTGTATATGTCTTCCTTGATACTTTTTACAGTTTTGAAAACTATATTTATTTCTTAGAGTCATAGTCATACAATTTTAGAGTTCAGATGGACTTTAACTATCATCTAACCCAACAGTTCTCAGTCCTTCTTAAAAATAATAATAATTTATTGAGGTTAAGATTAACTGTTTTAAAGTGAACAATTCAGTGGCATTTAGTGTATTCACAGTGTTGTGCAACCACCACTTCTAGCTAGTTCTAAAACATTTCTATCACTCCAAAGTAAAACCCCATGTGCATTAAGCAGTTTCTGCTTATTCCCTCCTCCCCTAGCCCAGGGCAACTGCCAATCTGCATTCCATCTTTATGGATTTATCTATTCTGGATATTTCATATAAATGGAATCATAAAACGTGTGGCCTTTCATGTCTGGCTTCTTTCACTTAGCATAATGTTTTGGAGGTTCATCCACATTGTAGTGTGTATCAGTACTTCCTCTTTATGGGTGAATAATATTCCATTGTATGCATATCTCACCATTTGTTTATCTATTCATCCATTGGTGGACTTTGGAGCTATTCCCAATTTTTGACTATTGTGAATAGTTCTCTTTTGGGATAGATGTTTGGAACTGCCTACTCTGCCATTTTCCGATATCCAGTCTCATTCTTTTTTCAAATGAATTATTATTAGAATCCAGATGTATAATAGATACAAATGGAGCTTCATAGATACAAATAGAAATGGAGCTTCTCTAGTTGAAGCCTGGTATGTGGCCCTTATTCCTCAGATTAGATCATGAAGCCCTTCCATGAAATCTAGAGTCCTATGGGGAGCCCACTTTGAAACCCTGTGAGTTATTCCATCTCCTCTGTATTGTAGATGAAGAGACTGAAGCCCAGACTTTGTACTAAAACCAAACAGCTGCAAGCAAACAATGCACGCTTATCTGAGAATGTTTCAAAGCAAGAACACGATAGAGCAGGAATTGAGCACACTAGGGTTAGATGACATTTTAAGAATACATAATTTATAATAAATATTCTGTGTCTTTGTTCAGGCAAACTTGCAGAAAACCCAAGAAACAAAACCTGAACTCCTAAACTAACTCTCACAAATATAATATTTTATCATAAGAGATTTCTATATCTGACTCTGTGGAAGTGGGTAAACCTACCATATAGTACAATGTAATACCTTCACTGCATATTAGAATCACTAGGGGAAACTTTTAAAAGTTCTGATACCTGGCCCCCATCCCAGTCCAATTACAGCAGACTTTCTGGGAGTGGGGACTGGGTATCAGAATGCTGAAAGATCTCCCCAGGTGATTCTAACGTGCAGGCAGGGTTGAGAACCCCTGGCTTTGGCTGTTGCTGCAAGTGCATTGTTCTTACTCATTGTTTGTGTGTATTCAATGTATCTTTCCTTCAAGCCCTAGTTTAGATGCCACACAACCTCCCCAGCTACTCCAGTTCACACTGCTCTCATCCTTCTCTGAAGAACTAGAGCACTTGTGAATTTCACTTATTCTGTTCTTAATCACACCCTGACAAGCATTGTTTCTTAGCTCTTGCTATGTTGGCTTTGTGTCCCCACATGGAATACAAGGTCTTGGTGATCAGGAATGGAATGAATCTGCTCTCTCTCCCCCCCTCTTCCTTGCTTTTCCTCTCATTTCTAAATCACTAGTCCTAAAATCTGGGCTTCTTTGCTATTAAAAACGTACTTAAACTGTTATTGACCTAGGGTTGAAGCAGTGTGTTTATGGAATGGCTCTGAAGAGTAAATGTGATACAAAGTGAACGTGAATGTTCTTTGGAAAGCATTACATGTTATGTACACACAAGAGATCGTATTGCTATTGTCACTAGGAAGAAAAACAACCATCCTTAGTTTTTGTTTCCCAGGAACTATACTATGGGGAATTATAGAAAAAAAGAAAATCTCAACCCATTTTCTAGTTTAATTCAACTTTGCTTCCATAGGAAAAGGACACTGATATTTCATTATTGTCGAGGGATTTACGTATCTCATTTAGCCCCCACAGTAGTTTTCCAGGGATTACCTTTATTTTATAGCTGAAAAAATAAAATTAAGACTCTACTTATAAATGGTATAATTTGAACCCAGGTTGTGCTACTCTAAAATCCAAACCGTTTTATCACACTCACATGTTACTTCAGTACTAAGACTTAGAGTACGTAACAGTTATGACTGTATGGGTAGGGTTTCTTATTCCAGGTCGTATAAAATTTATATTGTATAAAATGGTAATTTTTCATGGGATGGTCTAAAAGGGATTTCCAGCAAAGTAAATGTGACTGGGACTAAAAGATAGAGAGGTCCTTGGTGGAGAATTATCTTCTCTCGAAACAGGAGAAATTTGTCCCAGGGGCTTGTGACCTTTGCTTTCTCCCACTCTCTGTGCTACTTGTTGCATTAATATTTAATGCACGATCCTCAGAAAAGATAAGTAAAGCATGGAAAGATACAGATAACCCTTGTCTGTTGTTCTGTCTTCATTTGCTTTAAGACTAGAGATTCTGGCCAGTCTTGGAACAGGAAGCATGATAGCTACTCATGTAAGAGAGACTTGAGAGACTCCAGGATGGCCTCCTTATCCAAAAATATTTTTCCAAGAGCCTTGGAATTCCAAAACTGTGGACATATCTATATCTCTTAGAAGGTTTTGAGAAAACAAAAGAGTGCCTAATATAAATAAAATGACTTTGAAAGGTCTGGTGACCCCTTTGAAAGGTTCTGATGGGAACCAGCATTAGGGGCAGGAAGAGCAGAAAGGAAAGTCCTCTTCATTTAAGAGTGGAGGCAGAAAGTGACAAGGAGAGAGGACCCCCTCTTTCATCCCCACTTCAATCAATCTCTGCATTACATCCTCCTATAAGGCCTGCTGAGGGCCTCCTGAATGAACAGCTCCCTCCAGACACACCTTGAACAAGCCACTCTTGAACAACCAATGTTCCCTCTGACGCCAGACTCAAACAATCCTTCTTAGCTCAGACTCCTCCAACAACCCTTCCCAGCAGGGTAATGAATGGAGGCTTCTGGCAAGCACCTGAAGGCCAACTCCTGTCTTTCAGGCTTGGATTTCAGGAAACAGCTTGGGAGGATGCTCTCCAGGCCCCACAGCTCCTGGGACCTGTCTTGGGATCCGTGGGAGAGTGGAGGCTAAGAGGGATTAAAGCTGCCCTGAAACCATGTAGCCTGAGGGGGATTTGGAGGTGGAAGAGGAGGGGTAGATCAGCTCAGCTGCTTCACCGTCCCAGATAATCCATCACTGCCACTGTAGCTGCAGGAAAGCAGTTCCGTAAACTGTCTGACTGGAAGGAAGGATAACCTGCCACTGGCTTTTATTTTCAGTTGAATTATAACACTTACCTTCTCATCTGGCCTTTCATCAAGAGGCTTAAGTGTTTTTCTTTCTGTAGGCCTTACTGGCCACATTTCCCCATTCATTATCAGCATAGGGACCTGCCATGCTGAATCCATGTGCAGCCCCCACTCCCAACTCCCCATCCCCCAGGGGCTCCTTAGCAGCAACAATTTTCTAATTCAGAACAGACTCTCCTCTGAGCAATTGATCTTACAAGTACATTACAACTGGCTTTAACAGGAGTTACCAAAGGCAGGGATTTCAGAAACAAGATGTGAACTCCCCAAAAGATGGGGCACCATAAATACCTCCAACATCTTTGAGTTTACCTGTAGTACTTGACTATGCTTCTTGGAAATTTTCTGTGTGTCTGTGGCTAAGGGGAAGGGTGGGCTGAGAGTTTGGGGTCACTTAAAGATTATCATTAATAGGCTTGTTACTTTTAGGAGAGAATTGTGGATTGTTTAGGGCCAGAGGTAGAACCAGTATGACTGGGTCATACTGGGTCACTGTGATATTATTGCATAAATGAGATACACTTTCCAGTTCAGCTCTGCTCTGGGGAAGGGGCAGGTTTCTTGCTCGATCATTTTTATCTTAATTGAAAATTGGCATCGATTAGGGGGAAAGGCAGAATCTTGGATGTCTCTTGATATTGAACAGATCCCCTGCTTTAAAAGGTGAAGACTTACAGGGTCTGGAGTATATAATGGGGGAGAGAGTATAATGTCGTTTTCCCTTTCAATTCAGATACAGTGGGTAGGGAAGATAGAGCTGGTAAGAGGACTCCCATTTGTGCTTAGACAAGTTGTACATCTGTGTACAAGACCAAAAGTCTTCTGTGGAGGCTTTTGGTCTTGTGCCCTCTAAGTATACTCAGCAACAAGTTCTTTCCCTACGCTCACTCCTTAATTTCTAAGCCCTTGTTTATCTTAAGGTATTTGGGGGGGGTATAGGAAAGTTGAACACATATGTTTATGTTTAATTTATAATTAACCTTGCAAATATATTATCTTGTAAGTACTGTTGGAGGTTTTTTGTTTTGTTCTGTTTTGGTAGCCTTATATTCTTAGTTACAGGGAATCCTATTTTGTCTGAAATGAATACTATTCCGTGATGTTCCAGTTGGCTTTAAACCCATAACACATTTGAACAGAGTTATTTGGAAACTTAGTATTGAAACTGAACCCATTTTGGAATTGGATCCTCAGAAACAGAGTTAGAATTAGGCTGCTAGATTCAGTAGGTGTTTCTCACTTGTTTCAAGAAAAAAAATAGTATCTTGATTCTCAAATTGCTTTTATAGGAAACTTCAAATAAAAGTACCAGTGACCAAGCCAAGTCACTAATTTTAAAAGATGGTAGTTTGAAATTCTTTGGACTAAGGATGTTATTGCAAATTAGAGCTGCCCTGAAAGTTTGTATGAACCACATAACTTTTCTTTCTTTCTTTTTTTCTTTCTGAGGAAGATTAGCCTTGAGCTAACATCTGCTGCCAATTCTCCTCTTTTTGCTGAGGAAGACCGGCCCTGAGCTAACATCCGTGCCCATCTTCCTCTACATTATATGTAGGATGCCTGCCACGGCATGGCTTGACAAGCACTGTTTAGGTCCACACCTGGGATCCAAACCAGTGAACCCCAGGTTACCGAAGTGGAACGTGCGAATGTAACTGCTGTGCCACTGGGCCGGCCCCTTAGAATCTTAGTTACCAGCTGGGTGGTCCAGAAACCTGTGAAAAAAAATAGAAATAATTTTTTAAAAAACAATACCATTTAAACCCCCTTTAAGAATAAATATTTCTTTTGCTTTGTTAAGTGCAAGAGAGACTCTTCTTGAACTGAAATGCTCTTCTTCACTTATGGAGATATTAACATCAGAAGGGACATAGCTTGGGTGTAACCTGGGCAGATTGCTATATTGTGGCGCTTTCCTTTTCTCTCGTCATCACCCTTTCTGATGAAGAGAAAGATTATGGCGTAGGGGAAGACCTGGTGGGGCAGAGGCAGTATATTCTCCTCCAAACCTAGAGCAGAGCAGCTATTCTAGGACAGGAAAAGGAAAGTGAATGCATCATCCCCAGGAAGTGAATGCCTTATCCTCTCCCAAAATCCTTTTGATTCCTGAAGGCAAGGAACTAAATGAGTATCACTGAGAAGCTGAGGAGGTAATTGTTTGCATGTTTGGTATGTAGTAGTTGTGAAGTAGTGTCCTCTCTCTTGGAGTCCTTTGCTGTCTGCTACAGCATGGGCTGGTGGCTCTCTAGACTGTGGCAAGATTTTGGCCATGGACTTGACTTTATTATTGACCTGGAAATTATCTTCACCTCTCTCTTGTGTTGGATCATCTGTTTCCTGAGTCCCATGTCTTCTTTCTTAGTTTTCCCTTGCTTTTTGCTGAAGCAGAGCATCTAATTTATTTCAAAGAAAGTGAGCCATGGTAGGTAAAATTTTTGAGAACTTGTGAGGCTGAAAATGCATTTTACTGGGGGCTGGCCTGGTGGCACAGTGGTTAAGTTTGCACGCTCCACTTAGGTGGCTTGGTTTGGACCCCAGGCACAGACCTACACACTGCTTGTCAAGCTATGCTGTGGCAGCATCCCACATACAAAGAGGAAGATTGGAAGATTGGCAGATTGGCACAGGGGTTAGCTCAGGCAAAAAGAAGATTGGCAACATATGTTAGCTCAGGGCCAATCTTCCTCACCATAAAAAAAAAAAAAAGGAAAATGCATTTCACCTTAACATTGGATTTAAAGTTTGTCTTGATTTAAAATTTTAGGGTGGAATGTTGTAGCTATTTGTCCACTCTTCTAGTTTCCAACAATGCTTTTGAAAATTCTGATGCTATCCTGATGGTTGATCTTTTTTATAGGATTCATTTATCCCTCTCTCTTAAAGATTTTAGAATCATGCCTTTATCCTTATTTTCTTAGATATTACAATATTGTACCTTGATGTAGATCTTTTTCATTCATTTTGCATGACATTCACTGTATCTTTTATCTGGAAGCTCTTATCCACTACTGAGAAAATTACTATTATATCTTTGATAATTCTCCACAACCCAAACCCCTAGCTTTTTCGTTATTATTATTATCTGGAACTGCCAGGAGTAGGATGTTAGTCTTGGGTTGATATTCTTTTTTTATATATATCAATAATTTTTGCTCCTCCTGTGTTATTTTCTAGTTCCTACATAACTTTTACAAAGTATTCATCATGGCAGAGACAAAAGGTTTATTTTACTTTTAAATGTAAGACTACCATATATATTTATCTAGGTTGGTAGATTTTCTTCCTCCTTAACCATTCTTTTTAGTATTGTTTTGATTTTTATTTTAAAAATATAATTTGTATACAATAAAATGCAGAGGTTCCAGTGTGAAGTTCAACAAGTTTTGACAAATGTATACACTCAGTGTATACAGAAATGTAAATCACCTCCTCAGTCAAGGTATAGAACATTTTCATCATTGCAACAAGTTTTATCATGCCCCATTACAATCAATACACCCCCATTTCCAACCTAAGATAGCTACTGATCTAATCTTTGTCATCATAGCTTAGTTTTGCCAATTCTAGAACTTCATGTAAATTCAGTTTTACACTATGAACTCATTGGTGTTTGCCCACTTGTGCTCAACCTAATATTTGTTAGGTCGATTCATGTTGTAGCTTGTGTCAGTAGTTTTTTTCTTATTGCTGCATTGTATTATTTGTTTATACGTTCGTTTAGGATATTTGGGACATTCATTTGACATGTTCATGTGGGACATTTGGGTTGTTTCTGGTTTCAGGCTGTGATGATAAAGCTACTATGAATATCTTGTACATATCCCTTCATGGACACAGTTTCTCATTTCTCTCGGAAAAAGTTATCTAGTAGGAGTTGCTGGACCACAGAGAAGGTCTATGTTTACCTTAATAAGAAATTGCTGATTTTCCAAATTGATTGTACTATTTTATGTTCTCACCATAACTGTATGAAAGTTCCAATTACTCCACATTCTCACCAATGCTTGGTATTGTCTATCTTTTTAATTTTATTTACTGTTGTTTTAATTCATATTTCCCTGATGATGATAATATTGAACATCTTTACATGTGCTTGCTTATCATTTATGTCTTTTTTGGCTAAGTGTTGGTTCATGATTTTTACCCATTTTTATTGAATTGTTTGTCTTTTTAGCAATGTTTTGTAGGCATTCTCCATATATTCTAGATGAAAGTCTTTTGCCATCTACATATGTTGCAGATATTTCCTCCCACTGTATGGCTTATTTTTCCCTTTCTTCAGTGTTGGTTTTCAAGTGAAGAAGCTTTTACTTTGGTGAACTCTAATTTATAATTGTTTCTTTTATTGTAGTGCTTGGTGTGGTCTATCTAAGAAATCTTTACCTGTCCAATAATGACAAGGAAACTCTTCTATATTTCTTTTAAATTTTTTATAGTTTTAGCATTCACATTTACACCTGTAATCCATCTCCAGTTAATTTTTGTGTATGGTATGAAGTAGGGATTAGAGTTTATTTCCTTTTATATGGATAACCATTGGTTCCAGCACCATTTTTTAAGACTGTCATTTACCCCATTGAACAAGCGATAGCTTGGTTCTTTGTTAAAAATTAGCTGTCCTGGCGCTGACCCCATGATGAAGTAGTTAAGTTTGGCACAATCCACTTCGGTGGCCTGGGTTCACAGGTTTGGATCCCAGGTGTGGACCTACACCACTCATCAGCCATGCTGTAGTGGTGATCCACGAGTTGGGTGCAGGAGGGTTGGCACAGATGTTATCTCAGGGCTAATCTTCCTCAACAAAGGAAGAGGAAGATTGGCAGCAGATGTTGGCTCAGGGCTAATCTTCCTCAGGGGGAAAAATAATTATTGGTCCATGTGTGTCTCTGTGTCTGAACTCTCTGTTCTACTCTGTTGATCTGTATGTCTCTCCTTCTTCCAGAGCCCCACTGTGTTGATTAGTATAGTTATATAGAAATCTTGAAATCAGGTAGTATAAGACCCCAAGCTTTGTTCTTCTTTTTATTTTTCAAAATTGTGTTGGCTCTTTGCATTTTCATTATAAATTTACAATCAGCTTTAATTTGAGGAGAATTGAGATCTTAAAAATAATGAGTCTTTTACTTCATAAAATGGCAAGTGTATTACATCATCTTTACTTTCTCTCAGCAAATTTTTGAAGTTTTTTGTGTGTCGAATTTCCATATCTCTTGTTAATGTTATTCCTGTTTCATGTTTTTGGATGCTATTATAAATGGTAATATTAAAATTTCTCTTACCAATTGTTTGTTGTTAGATAAAATCATGGTCGATTTTTTTAATATATTGACTTTGTATGCTGCAAGCTTGCTAAATTCACTTATTAATTCTCATAGTTACTTTGTAGAGTCCTTAGGATTTTTCATTTAAACAATTATAATTTCTGTGAAAAAAAAAGACTATTTTAATCGTTCCTTTCCAAACTCTGTGTCTTTTATTTTTCTTTCTTGTCTGTTGCACTGGCTAGGAATTTATGCACAAGGTTAAATGAAAGTAGTAAAAGTGAATCTTCTTGCCTTGTTCCTGATCTTCCAGGGAAAAATGTACATCTTTCCCTGTTAATTATTATATTAGTCATGGTTTCTGAACTTTTCTTATGTTCCTAGTTTTCTGAGAGTTTTTATCATGAACGGACATTAAATTTTGTCAAATGCTTTTCCTCATCTATTGAAATGATATGTTTTTTATCCTTTAGTTTGTGAATATGATGAATACATAGATTGGTTTTTGAACCATAAACTAACCTTGTATTCTGGGATAAAGCCCACTTGACATGATATGTTTTCCTTTTAATAGATTGCTGAATTTGATTTGGTAATTTTTTTTAGCAACTCATGTATCTGTGTTCATGAGTGCTATCAATCTGTAATTTTCATTTTTGTAATATCTTTGTCAGGTTTTAACATCAGGGTTATGTTAGCCTCATAAAATCAGTTGGGAAGTGTAGTCTGCTCCTTTTTGTACCGTGAAGGTGTTCAGTAAGTGTGGAATGAATGTCGTAGTCAGGATAGGATCAAGCTTTTTTATTCTTCATTGCTTCCTGTTCCATTCATGTCAGCTTATGCGTCTTCACAGTTTCTCCAACAACTAGCCAACTAAATAGCCAAAAATTGGAACTCACAGAGAGTACTCATGAGTGTATAAAATGTTATTTAAGAGCTTGGACAGTGGGAGATGTCACAGGAAATTTCATATTACACACAATAAAGAAAACCCAAAATACCATCTAAAATATTGTATTCTCAATTATACTTTTTGCTCAACCCCCAATGAAGGTGTTTTCTTGGTTCTTCCATCACGTGGCTCCTGTTTTATTCTTCATCTTTTGCTCTCTTGACTTCCACCTCCCTCTTTTAAAAAATAAATTTCTTATTTTTATTCAGTGAAGAGTGTTTTATTGCTTCCTATGAAATTTTGACCCCAAAGATACATAGGCCCTCAATAGCTTGCCTTCAGCTCCAAGCACAATGTTTTTCTAAACAGGGACAATTCTCCATTTAAAAAGAATTCTAATGGCAGATGGTAAGAACCTTTCATTGCATAAGTAATGATCTGAAAAATATATGTACATGGCATGTTAGTATTTGAGGAAATGTTTACTGGAATCTCCCCTTCATGCCTTGTAATCCTCAGCAACACGCCCCTATTATGCCTGGGAGAGAAAAATACCTTCATCCTGCTCTCCAAACCTACACTTCTTGATGCTGCTTGGAAAACTGTTGTGGAATCCCTGGCTTTTTGGCTGAGCACAAGCAGAGATACTTCCTCCCATAGTCTCCAAACCGGCTCTGAAGATTCTTTGATAATTGCCAGAGCAGAGTGTCTGGGGTAAGGGCTAGCATCTGGAGCCTTATATGTTTTCTTAATGTAGTGGCAAGATCTCTTAACTGGGGAACCCAACCCCTGGGTTCTATGCTAATTCTGCCATTCATCTACTATACAGTCCAGCAAATTTTCCACCCTCTGGACCAGGTTTTCTCAGACATGAAGTGAAGCAGATGGCTTCACTAGATCTTTAAGTTTAGAGCCTAAACTTAAGACTCAAAAGAAATTTCAATTCTAAAATCTTATGTGCTTATATTAACTACATATGTACCTCATTCTTGCCCCAGCTCCTATCCCAAACACTTGCATGTGTCAGGTTCAATGGTGAGGGAACACAATCCAGGAGAAGGAAGTTTCCCTCTTGTTTGATGACAAAATACTTTACAAAGTCATTCTTGACCATTTCGTTTTTGTTCTTTTCTTTTTTCCCTTCCTTCTTTTTTTTAGCTGAAGAACTGAAGTTGATTTGGCTCATCCTTAATCTAAGTAGGGAATGGTTCTCCCTGTAAACCATCTTTTCTCAGTATATAAACCACTACTTGAGCAACTTAGGCTCTTTAGAATTTACTTCCAGTTCAGTTGGAAATAGCTAAAAAATTATACAAAATCCTACTGTAAATGTAAAGCATCCATACACTGTGTTACAGCAGAATCTGTTTGTAATGAATACTGAATTAAGACTCAGATTCCCTGCCCACTTCTTCTCATACGTGGCTTACTTTTTCTCTTTGCTTTATGTGTGAGGTAGGGAAGAGCCTCGAGTGGGAAAGGGAATGTTTCCTGGGAAAGGCAGGACATACTAGTATAAATTACTTTGGAGTCAGTCAAACGTGAGCTTGAATGATGGTTGTATTTGCTGCTTGATCTTGGGCACATTATTAACCTCTTCTAAGCTTCAGCTTTCTCCTCTATAAAGTGGGATTAATGACTTCCATGTCAAACAACAGCAACTAGGAAAATGTATCCAAAGGTGTCTATTATGATGTGTGACACATATAAAACAACCAATAAATTTTAGTTTCTTTCTTTCTCTTGATTCTTCCTACTGTGATCTTTAATAATGTGGTTCTAATGCAGAAGTCCATTCTTTTAACATTTATTGAACATCTATTATGTAATACACATGGTTTTATGTTCTAAGGTTACAGAAATAAGTAAGGCAGGAACATTCAAACATATGGTCTCAAACATAGTCCAGTAGGGGAGTCACATATGTAAACAAATAGCTGTACCCCAGTGTGGTAAGTACCTCGTGCCAAGATGCAGAGGCAGCATGAAGGAGAGAGGATTAGCTGTCAACTCCCTTGGTCCTTTTGCTTTTTCCTCTCTTCCCATCTAATCTCTTTCCTTCCTGTAGCCCTTCCTTTCCTTGTAGCCCAAAGTGACAGATGGGCAGGGCCATGGGGAGTAGGGAAGTCTTTCGGTTCCTTTTCCTCCCCACCTCAAGTCCAGCGTATGGGAATATTACACAGGGAGCCATAAAAAAGTTCTTTCTTGTAGCACATTTCAGCGTTTTTTCCAGTGACATCACGGGCCATCTGGATTTGAAGACAGCAGCTTCATCCAGAACACACACAAACACTCTCCCCTGCCAAGCCCCACAGGCCTGCCCTCTAGGATTGGGAACACTATAAACGTCCTGTAAAGCTGTCTTTGTAACAGCCTCCTCAGAAGCAGCCTAAGGAAGATGGCCTTTTCCTCCTGCAGTCCCATGTATGGCAGATAAAGTGGATTCTCAGCACAGAGTCCTCCGAGGAGAAGGTGAGAAGTGAGGTTCCGAGGTTTCTATAAAAATGTCACACTACCTCCTGCTGGGAAGAAGAAAGCCACTTTCCAACGGGAAACTTGTATTTAACCTCCACAACAAAGGAATTTAGTTTAGGTGTAAGTACATATATTTTACACTGGAATGTTTTAGGAATTGTCTCTGGAATTATTTCAGAGGATTTTAAAAGAAAGGGAAAACAACTGTATCCAGCAGCGACAGAGCTGGAGTGTGATCCTCACATTTGTCCAAATAGAGCAGGAGAGAATTCAGAAGTGGGAAAGATAAGGCTGGTTTCTTCTCTTTCCCTAACAATGTCAAATCCTACGCATGATTAGAAAAATCATGCCCATTGAACTGATTCTCTTCTGTGAAACAGAAAACATGAGCCCTCTTCTTAGAACAGGTGTCTCCCCAATCCATAGAATTGATTGGTTCTATCTCCAAAATACAGCTCGACGCACTTCTCTTTGTCTCCAGGGCCGGTCTCCTGGTCCGGCCCCTCTCATCTGCCACTTGAGCAAGGGACATATCTTTCTAATTGGTTTCCAGGTTTCTACTCTTGCTGCCTTCATTCAATTCATCCTCTACACAGAAGCCAGAAGGGTCATTAAAAAAATCTAAGTTGGACTATATTATTTTCATGCTTAAAACTCCATAATGGCTTCCACTACACTTAACATAAAATTCAAAGCCATAAATAATCTGCAAAGGCCTGTATGACCCTTGCCTCCATGTACAGCTTCAGCTTCTCCTACCCTCACCTAACTCACCATTGTTACCCTTTCTGCCTCACCGTGCCTGTATCCAAGCGTACTTTGAAACATACTTTGGATGGGTCTCACCCATACTATGCATCATTCTTTTTGCAGGGACAGCATGGCGCCATGATAGGTATACATATCAGTGTAGTTTTAATTTGCTTTTCCATGATGACTAGCAAGACAGAACTTTTTCATATATCTATTGTCATTTACACATTTCGTTTGTAAGGTGTCTGTTCTAGTGTTTTGCCCTTTGCCCTTTTTTTTTAGACATCTGTCATGTTTCTTCTTAAAATATTTTCTCCCATTCTGTGGCTACCTTTCATTCTATTAATAGTGTCTTGATGAGCAGAAGTTCTTAATATTAATTTAGCCTAATTTATTTTTTTCTTTTATGGTTAGTGCATCTTGTAACATGTTTAGGAAATTTTTACTTCCAAATTGTGAAGATATTCTATGCTTTATTCTAAATGTTTTATTATTTTGCATTTCACATTCAGATCTGCAATTCATTTGGTATTGATTTGGGAGCATAATGTGAGATAGCGGTTAAGATTCTTTTTTCCCCCCATATGCATACCCACTTGACTAGCACCGTTTACTGAAAAGACATGCTTTCACCAGCATTTTGTGTTGCTTTTGTTTATAGGTCTGTGTTTGTTTCTAGACTGTTGTTCTATTTTGTTGTTATTTATGTAGTTTTGTTTATTGATTTTCTGTTTTATCCTACCTCCTTTCTCCTTTCTTCTCTTTCCTTCCTACGGTTTTCACCCTCAGCCTGATATGGCCGGTTTTTAAAAAAATTAAAGTATAATTGACATATAGTGCCATATCACTTTCAGTTGTACATCATGGTGATTTGATGTTTATATACATTATGAAATGATCACAACGATGTCTAGCTACCATCTGTGACCATACAAAGTTATTACAATATTATTGACTACATTCCCTATGCTGTACATTATACCCATGACTTATTTATTTTATAACTGAGTTTTTTAAATCACCTTCACCTGTTTTTCCCACTCCTTAATCCCCCTCCCCTCTGGCAACCGCCAGTTTGTTTTCTGTATCCGTGAGTCTGTTTCCGTTTTCTTTTGTTCATTTGTTTTGTTTTTTAGATTCCATATATAAGTGAAGTCATATGGTAATTGTCTTTCTCTCTGTGATTTATTTCACATAGCATAGTACCCTCAAGGTCCATCCATGTTGTTGCAAATGGCAAGATTTCATTATTTATATGGCTGAATAATATTCCACTATAAATAGATATATACACACACACACACACACGTATATGTATGTATATCACATCTTCTTTATCCATTCATCTATCAGTGGACATTTAGATTGTTTCCATATCTTGGCTATTGTAAATAATGCTGCAGTGAACATAGGGGTGAACTTATCTTTTCAAATTAGTGTTTTCGTTTCCTTTGGATAAATATCCAGAGGTGGAATTGCTGGGTCATATCGTAGTTCTATTTTTGAATTTGTGAGGAACTTCCATACTATTTTCCCTAGTGGCTGCACCAGTCTAAACTTCCACCAACAGTGCACAAAGGTTCACTTTTCTCCACATCCTCACTGAACTTGTTATGTTGTGTCTTTTGATAATAACCATTCTTCTCTGTGCGAGGTGATATCTCATTATGGTTTTGATTTGCATTTCCCTGAGGTTTAGTGATGTTGAAAACCTTTTTTTGTGCCTGTTGGCTGTCTGCATGTCTTTTTTGGGAAAATGTCTATTCAGGTACTCTGCCCATTTTTTAATTGGGTTATTTGGTTTTTTGATATTAAGTTGTGTAAGTTCTTTATATATTTTGGATATTTAACCCCTTATTAAATGTATGATTTGTGAATATGTTCTCCTATTCAGTAGGTTGCCTTTTTGTTTTGTTGATGGTTTCCTTTGCTGTGCAAAAGATTTTTAGTTTTATGTAGTCCCAGTTGTTTGTTTGTTTCTTTTGTTGCCCTTGCCTGAGGAGACAGGTCCAAAAAACTATTGCTAAGACCAATGTCAAAGAGCATACTGCCTATGTTTTCTTCTAAGAGTTTTATGGTTTCCGGTCTTACATTCAAGACTTTAATCCATTTTGAATTTATTTTTGTATATAGTGTAAGATAGGGGTTCAGTTTTATTCTTTTGCATGTAGCTGTCTAGTTTCCCTAATACCACTTATTGAAAAGACTGTCTTTTCTCCATTGTATTTTCTTGCTTCCTTTGTCACTGATTAAATGACCATATATGCATGGGTTTATTTCTGGGCTCTCTATTTTGTTCCATTGATCTATGTGTCTCTTTTTGAAATAGGGCCAATTTGATTCACTACTGTGTCCTGAGGGCCTTGAACACTGCCTGACATTTGATAGATACTAAAGGAATATTTTTTCATGAATGTGTTGTGCAAACTGAGGAGAACAGCCAGATAGCACACATCCTGGGCTACTGGAGCAGAATTTATTATGGAAATCTCACAGAGAAAGGAGAAGGGACAACACACTGGGATAGAACAGGGCCAGAGTCAAACACTGGAATAGAACCTGTATGAATTTCCTGTGGCTGTTGAGATAAATTACCACAAACTTTGTGGCTTAAAACAACAATTCTAGAGGCCAGAAGTGCGAACTCAGAATCATTGGTGAAAGTCAAGTTGTTGATAGGGCAGTGCTCTCTTCCAAGGCTTGAGGGGAGAGCCATTCCCTGACTCTTCCAGCCTCTGGTGACTGCCAGCATTCCTTGACTTGTAGCCCCATCATTCTAATCTCTGCCTCTGTGGTCATATTCTCTTCTCCTCCTGTACATGTGTGTCTCCTCTTCTGTCTTTCAAATATCCCTCTACCCCTTTCTTATAAGGACGCTTTTGATTTCATTTAGGTCCCACCTAGATAACCCAGGATTATCTCTTCGTCCCTCAATCCTTAACTTATTCATATTTGCAAATATTCTTTTTCCATACAAGGTAACATTTATAGGTTCCAGGGATTAGGAACTGATATCTCTGGGGGGCCATTATTCTGCCCACCACAGAATCCTTGACTCATGGTTTGTGGGCTTTTAAGCTATGTGATTAGGGAAGCATACTTTGTTCCCTGGTGTAATCAGAGTTGGAATTCAAGAGCAAAATTATGGGTAGCACTTAACTACAGCTTTATTCTACCAGTCCAGCATTTTTGGTTTGGAGTTCACCTCATGCAGAGATTCTTAACTGGGGCATTTTGACCCCACCATGGATCTATGGCAGAGGTTGTAGACATTTTTGATTGTTCCAACAGGAGGAGAGGCATGCGACTGGCATCTAGAGGGTAGAGGCCAGAGATGTTACTAAATATCCTACAATGCACAAGACAGCCCCAACAACGAAGAATTATCTTGTTCAAGATGTCAGTAATATGGGATTGAGAAACACCGCCCAATTGTGATCAGGAATCTAAGCCGTGCAATTGCAACTGTATGACTTGGCGGGCAGGTGTCATGATTTACCATCTCAGCATTCAGGGTTGCAGAAGCACCAGCCTTTCTCCCTGGTGTGTTAAGGGACTGAGATCAAGGACTTGGGGTTGCAGCTTTTATGGCTTGGCAAACTAGAACTTGGTTTGGTGCCTCAACATTCTGCCAGCATTGATCAACTTAAGCATTGACTGTTTGTAGCTGGTTTCCATTGAACTTTTAAGGGGGCTAGAGTGTGGGGAATAAGTCTCAGACAAGTTAGCCTTAACTCTAAGGATAAATCTTCACATTCATCCTATCTGGGAGATTCAATTATTACTTTCATGAGGAAATAGAATCTCAGGGAAATTAATTGGCTTGTTCAAGGCTCCACAGCGGTGGAAACAGAATTCAACCCAAGAATATTCTGAATCCAGAACCCTAGTTTTAAGTCTCTGAGTCTCTGTAAGCTTCCAGTTTCTCCACATCCTCACCAACACTTGCCCTTTTTTATTTTCAAATTAGTTATCCTAACAGGTGTGAAATCATATCTCATTGTGGTTTTTGTTTTCATTTCCCTGATTATTACTCACATTGAGCCTCTATTCATATGTCTGTTGGCCATTTGTCTGTCTTCTTTGAAGAAGTGTCTGTTAAAATCCTTAGCCAATTTTTAATTTCATTTTGGTTTTTTTATTATTAAATTGTAGGAGTTTCTTGTATATTTTGGAAATTAACTCCTTATCAGATATATGGTTTGCAAATATTTTTTCCCATTCCACAGGTTACCTTTTCATTCTACTGATGGTTTCCTTTGCAGGGCAGAAGCTTTGTAGTTTGAGGTAGTCCCATTTGTCATTTCTGCTTTTCTTGCCTGTACTTTGGTGTCATATCCATGAAATCATTGGCAACATCAATGTCATGAAGATTTTTTCCTATGTTTTCTTCTAGGAGTTTTAGGGCTTATGTTTATGTCTTTAATCCATTTTGAGTTCAATTTTTTGTGTATAGGATAAGGGTCCAATGTCATGCTTTTACATGTGGGTATACAGGTTTCCTATCTCTATTTGTTGAAGAAACTGTCCTTTCCTCATTCTGTATTCTTGGCACCCTTGTGAAAGATCACTTGACCATATGCGTGCGGATTTATTTCTGGTCTCTCTATACTGTTCCTGGCTTCTGGGTTCTCTATTCTGTTCTATTCTGGTCTATAAGTCTATCTTTATGCCAGTAACACAAAAAAAGCCAAAAGATAGCGAGTGTTGGTGAGGATGTGGAGAAATTGGAACACTTATGCACTGTTGGTTGGAATGCAAAATAGTGCAGCCACTATGGAAAGGAATATAGAGTTCCCTTAAAAAGTTAAAAATAGAGCTACCATATGATTCAGCAGTTCCACTTCTGGGTATATATCCAAAAGAATTGAAATCAGGATCTTTAAGAGATACTAGTACACACATGTTCATTGCACCACTATTCACTATATCCAATGGACATAACCTAAATGTCCAAAGACAGAGGAATGGATTAAAAAATGTGATATATATTTATACAATAGAATGTGATTCAGCCTTAAAAAAGAAAGAAATACTGCAGTATGCAACAATTTGGGTGATCCTTGAGGGCATTGTGCTAAGTGAAATAAGCCAATCATAGAAGGACAAATACTGTGTGATTCCACGTATATGAGGTATCTAAAATAGACAAACTCATAGAAGCAAAGAATAGAATGGTGGTTGTCAGGGGCTGGGTACAAGGGGGAACGGGGAGTTGCTAATCACTAAGTTTAAAATTTAGTTATGCAAGATGAATAAATTCTAGAGATTTGCTATATAACATTGTGCCTCTTGATAACAATACTATATTGTATAGTTGAACATCTGTTAAGAGGGTAGATATCATGTTAAGTGTTCTTACCACAGTAAAATAAAAGAAAAAGAAAAAGAAATCTTTATAGCACACTGTCTCTTATGGATTCAAAGAAGATCAGAGTTAGACCCTAGAGATTAACTAGCTTGGTGATTTTCATCCTTACTTTGAGGAATTAAAAGGAGTTGAACTCCTTTTTCATAGAATTATTACACAGGAAAGCTGAAATGTGGAAATAAAAGTGATGAACCAATGGCTTCCTCAAGAAACTGAAATCTCTATTGTTTGCTGGAAAATGCTCTTTCATTTTCTGAAATCCTAAAGCGTCTCTGTAGGAGGTACTTTAGAGTTTGAGAAGAATCCTTTGAAAACCAGCAATGTACATCAAGAGCATCATCTTATAGATGAGAAACTGAGCTATAGAGTCAGGTAATGAGTTGTCTCAGTCTACACAGGTAGCTGGTTGCATGGTCTCAGTTTGACTTCTAGATTTCTTGTCTTTATTTCACACTACATGGTGTCTCTCTAGAGCCACTGCACCTCAGGCAGCACTGCTCCTTATCTTCAGCATTGCTTTTGTTGTGTTACAAACTCAGAGATTCATCTCTGAGTAGAATTACTAGCTGGAACATAGATGTCCTCTCAAACTTATTGTTAGGCCCATTCCTTGACAGGGATGTTAGGAAGGTATGCCCCTGTATAACCGAAATAATCCCAATAGGGGTCCTTAGGGCAAAAGGAATGTGCCTTTCTCAGCACCTTAAAAACAGCAGTGTGACCAGGACAGTGGGCTGCCTACATTAGCTCTCATGAGTTGCTCATCAGAACAGCCCTTTGAAAAAATAATCTTCCCAGCAAATGTCCATGCCAAATGAGTTATCTGCATCCCTACCTATTATCTCTTCCTATAGTAGACACACCTTAAGGTGACCCCCAATGAGTAATACTCTTTTATAATCCCTAACCTTTGAATGTAGGTGGAGCCTATGATTTGCTTTTAACCAATAGAATTTGGCAAAGATGATGTGAAAGTCACTCCCCTGAGTATATACATTATATAAGACTCCATCTTAGCAGACTAGAGAGAGAGTCTTCTGCTGACCCTGAAGAAGTTAAGATGTCATGTTGTGTGAGAATCTGTGACAGAGCCATATGGCAAGGAACTGAAGGTGGTCTCAAGGAGCTGAAAACAGCCACTGGCTGACAGCCAGTAAGAAAACAGGGACCTCAGTCCTACAACCACAACAACTGCATTCTGCCAACCACCATGTGAATTTGATAGAGGACTTCAACGTACAGAAAGGAATGCAGAAAGGAACCGACACCTTCATTACAGGCTTGTGAGACCCTGACAGAAGGACCCAGCTAACATATGCCTGGACTCCTGACTCACAAAAAACTGTGAGATAATACACATATGTTGTTTTAAGCTGCTACATGTGTGGTAATTTGTTATGCAACAGTGGACCACTAATGCACTTCTCTCTGGACTCTGTCTAATCCTTCACTAGTTCTTTTGACTTCTTCTTTTCCTGTTATATAGAACTTTGTTTTGTTAATTATCCTCTCACTTTCCATTATTCAAGCTTTCCTTCTAAATTGGTGCACTTCTCCCTCAACATAAATATTCTCACCTCTCACGAATCAATTATTAGTTTTTCTGCTTAATGTGTATCTAAAAAACTACAAAAAGAATTTCTTTAAACTCATCTCCTTCTGTTGGGAAGAAGTTGGCACAGCATTTCTCCTGTTCCTTGAAAGTCACACTGTTTATTTTTATTTATTTATTTTCCTGGGAAAGATTCATGCTGAGCTAACATCTGTTGCCAATCTTCTTTTTTTTTTTGCCCCCTCCCCATAGCCCCAGTACGTAGTTGTATATTCTAGCTGTAGGTCCTTCTAGTTCTTCTGTGTAAACTGCTGCTGCAACATGACCCCTGACAGATGAGTGGTGTGGTTCCACACCTGGGAAGTAAACCAGGGCCGCTGAAGCAGAGCTTGCTGAACTTTACCTGCTAGGCCATCAGGGCTAGCTCAGAAAGTCACACTATTTAAAAGAGGAGTCTCCCTGTCTTCCACTTTCTTCACCTTCTGTCATTCCTCAATCTACTAAAAGTCTAGCTTCTGCTCTTACCACTCCTCTTGGGGAAGTGAACTCCATAGACACAAATCACACCGCCTTTTGGCTAACTCTTCGATGACCCTTATGTGCCTCAAACTAAAATATCCAAAATGAACTCATTATCTTCATACTCCGTAATAGTTATTTATTGCATAATATTTTCATAATAAATTGCCCCAAGATATAGTGGATTAACACAACAAACGTTTATTATCTCACAGTTTCTGTGGGTCAGGAATATGGGCAAAGCTTAGCTGGGTGACTCAGTGTCTCTGATGAGGTTGAAATCAAGCTATAGGCAAGGGCTGCAGTCATCTCTCCACTAAGGAAGAATCCACTTGCAAGCTCTTGCTTTGGCAGGCATCAGAAGATCCACTTCCAAGCTCACTGATGTGGATTGAGAGCCTCAGGTCCTCACTGGGTGTTGTCTAGAGACATCAGTTTCTTGCCATGTGGGCTTCTCCAATGGGCTGCTCACAACCTGGCAAATGACTTCACTCAGTATGAGGGCTTTGAGGAGAGAGAGAGAGAGAAAGAGAGCATTTGAGCAAACACACACCAGAAAGCACGCAATTAAAGAGGATGAGCAAGACAGGAGTCATAACCTTTTGTGTGACTTAATCTCAGAAGTGACATCTCATCCCTTTTGTCATTGAAAGGTCTGACCCTCACTTCCTTGCTCAGGGGAAGTAGGCAATACCAGGAGGTGGGGATCTTTGGGAGCCATTTAGTGGCTGCTTACCACACACCCAAACTGTCTGTCCTTCCATCTCTCTGTGAATGGAACCATAATGCTTCCACCGGACCCATCCAGAACCTTGAGAATAATCCTTGCTTTTGCCCTTCCCCCTCCTCAACCCCAAAACTATTTGATTTCTTAATCAAAATAAATTGTATCTTAATACTCTCTCTTTAATTTATTCCTCTCAATTCTCACTTTTCTGTCAATATTAGTTATCTTTGTGTGTGTGTGTATGCTGTATGCCACTAGGGCATAAGCACTGTGAGGGCAGGGCCTTAAGTGTGTCCTATTTACTGGTATATCCCCAGTTCCTAGCTAAGTATCTGCGATATAGTAGGCATTCCATAAATACTGTTAAATAAGTGAAGGATTGAGTTCCAGACGCTCTTTTGGACTGTTTACATATATTATTTTTCAATCCTCACAACCCTATGAAGTCGGTATTATCACCTTTTTATAGATGAGGAACTGACGTATGGAAGTGAAATAATTTGCATAAGTTTATGCAGTGATTAAGAACCAAACATGGCAATATATTTTAAAGGGCTTTATAAACTGTAAAGCACTCTACAAATGTGAGTTGTTATCATTATTATCTTTTGCTCTTGTTTTGAGCCTCTTCGTCTTCCCAGCCTTCTCCCAATTCACTCATGCTTCACAATGAGACAGGAGGAATCACAATTCCAAGAAAAGGATGGAAAGCAATAATATTAAATGACTGCCAAGGGATCTGAGCAATGGATTCAACAGGCTGAATCAGTCCAGCTCACCAGGGTGGCCATTCCCTAACTGGGATCCTGGGCCCACCACATGCTACTTTACAGCATGAGAGAAGCGATGACACAATTTAGTGTTGATGTTCTGCCTCATGGAAGACATGGCATTGTCATTATTCATTTTGGAGAACAGCCTACAGTGCAGAAAGAAATCAATTCAAACAGAAAAGGAGAGTCTTTCAACATAGCATTCCATCCTGAGGGGGAGGAAGAGAGAGCGGGAGAGAGTGAGAGAGAGAGAAAAGAAGGAGAACAAGTGGACAATACTGACTTCTGACTCCATCCCTTAACAGCATCACTCAGGCTGATCCTGAGCTGTCATCCTTAACCCTGTGAAGAAGAAGCAGTGAGAAAGTAATACTTTACATTATTTCAATTATTTCCAATTTGTAAAGCTCTTTTATATACACCTTATATCATAATCCCCATAAATTAATTGTGAAGAAGGCAAGGGAGCTATAATTATTTCTATAATTAGAGCTATAATTATTTCAAGGGAGCTATAATTATTATTTTTACAGATTAGGATTATGAAGCTTTTCAAGTTTGAGATTTATTTGGGGGCCTGGTTAAAGTGAAGTCACATGTATTGAGTGCCTCTTCTGGATACTTTCACATATGTATATTTTTTCATTTTTATTTATTTATTTATTTATTTATTTATTTATTTTGAGGAAGGTTAGCCCTGAGCTAACATCTGCCACCAATTCTCCTCTTTTTGCTGAAGAAGACTGGGTCTGAGCTAACATCTGTGCCCATCTTCCTCTACTTTATATTTGGGATGCCTGCCACAGTATGGCTTGATAAGTGGTGTGTAGGTCTGCACCTGGGATCCGAACCGGTGAACCCCAGGTCACCGAAGCTGAATGTGCAAACTTAACCACTGTGCTACCAGGCTGGCCCCTCACATATATTATTTTTTGAGCTGCTCACAATAAAATTTCCAGGCATTATTGTTATCCCCGTTTTATAGATGTGGGAGTTAGAGCCTAAAGAAATAAAGTGTCTTGCCTAAGGTCATGCTGCTAGTATAAGAGATTTGGGTTTGGAACTCAATAGAGAGTTAATTCTTTATGCCTAACCTTCTTTCTAATAAGCAAATTATATACTTAGAGAGAGTAAGCTTGGAGCTCTAAGCCTGGTGACCTAAAAGAGAGAGGAAAAGCAAAAGAAAATGAGAAGCTCAGGGATTAGAGAGAAGGAAATACTATGAGGAAGGGAGAGGTGATTGTATCATTTTGGAATGCATTGGGATGCCCAAAAGGAATTCTGTACTTTGGATTTAAGCTCTCAGGGGGATTAGGATGAGACCCTCAGGTACAGCGTAGAGGAAGTCCACTGTGTTCGATTGCTCAGGCCCTGAGTGGTGAATCTCACAGTAATCTCAGTCCCAAAAGTGTCCCCATGGAACGTGAGGCCATGAGAACAGTTCTCCTAAGGAATCCCTGAAGTACACAAGATGAATTGTTCCTTGGGTTGACTGTCCACACAGTCAAAGAAGGTGAAGGGATGGGCAATTTCACAATTTGTAGTGCGTGTATTTACCAAATAATTTAGAGTCTAAGTCTCCCCTCGTTCATTGCTTCAACTTTTTTCGTTTTGTTTAAAACCAGCCCAAGAAAAGCCTGCAAGGAGAGACTTTATTTTGTTTTCAGACTTTTTAAATCCCAGGGAAGACAGAGAGAACTTGTTCAGACTCCTAAGGCCCTAAACTGTAAGCGTGAAAATAAAACAGCAGGTCTAGCTATAATCCTGTGCTCGAAGCTAAGCAAAGGCCAAAGTGAAAGCTTTTAAAGTCGAATCCCTCGGTGAACTAAAGCTCAAAAACATCCCGGTGGGTGATTCTAAACTCTCCAAAATTATTTGCTGCAGGCTTGAAATCAAGCCTGAGAAATTGTTGCTCAAACATGTCATGATGGAAGAATGTTTAAGCTACCTGGTCTGTGTGGTTGAATCTTCAACTACCTCAGCCTTCTCTCACTGAGGGACCCCAAAGATGTTGCCTTTGCCTTAATTCACTGTCACCGCCCCTGGGAGTGAAAGATGATATCCTGCCCCCATTCGCCAATGAGGAAATTGAGATGTGGGGCTATTAAACCACTTCAGGCCACACAGCAAGTCCACAGGAGAGCCAAGGCCAGACCTCCCTGCCCAGCTCGCACTCCCAGCCACACTCTCAGACCAAAGCTTGGCTTTACTCACCCCAGAAGGGGAATTTAAACTAAGCCTTTACTTGAACATCTCTCCCAGGCCACCATTTTATTTTATTACTCCTTTTGCCTTTCTGGACAAAGTTTATCTGACTGAATAAAGGTTTTATCCATTTCTTGACCATCAGCAACATGCTAAGCACTGGTTGAGGACTTGTAGGGTATTATGGGCTGAGTTTTGTACCCCTCCAAATTCATACCCCCAATACCTCAGAATATGCCCATTTGGAGATAGAGTTTTTAAAGAGGTAATTAAAATGAGGTCATTAGGGTTGGTCCTAATCCAATATGACTGGTATCTTTGTAAGAAGAGACACAGACATTTAGAGAGGCAAGACCATATACAGACACAGAGAGAAGACAGCCATCTGTAAGCTAAGGAGAGAGGCCTCAGGAGAAACCAACCCTGCTGGCACCTTGATCCCAGACTTCTGGCTTCCAGAATTGTGAAAAAATAAATTCCTGTCGTTTAAGCCACCCTGTCTGTGGTACTTTTTTATGGTAATCCTAGGAGACTGATATAGAGAGTGAGATATTAAAGTCTCAGCAGGAAATGTATCTGGGAGGGAAATGTCTGGGTAATCCAGAGCAAATGGAAATGTGATTTTTCAGTGTTATTTGGGCCCGCAGTCACTTTTAGGGGAGTGAAAGCTTTGGCTAAATGTGTAAATAACTTTTCTCTTAACCAACATTTTAATCGTGGTATAATAAGCTTAGAAAGAACCTATCACACAAATTTAAAGATAAAAGTCACAAAAGTCATAGTGGTGTGGGTGGGAGTGGTCTCCAAGATCAAGACCTCAGAAGCTGATGAGGTTCATTGTGCCCTAAAAGGCCAGTGTGCTTGTCTCCTCTCACACACTTCAGATGAGGACAGAGAATTGACGCTTGCAATTGCTGATCTTAAGTAGGCATGGATGTGGGTCTTTCTGGATAGGTGCCACTATTAACACCATTTCACAGATGAGGAGACTGAGACACAGAGAGGTGATGAAATCTGCCTAAGGTCACACAGTAAGTGGCAAAGCCAGGAATAAAACTCAGGCAGTCTGGCTTCAGAATCAAGATGAAAGGATTAAGTTATACGTATGCCTGAGTAAAGCAGAGACGGTGCCGTGGCAAAGCTGTAATTTTCCCCATTACATAGTCAAATGTTTCCATATAATGAAAATAAAAATTATTGCTACTAGCCAGTGAGCTAGAAGGGGACAGTAGGAATGTTTGAAAATTAGGAAGGATATTTAGATGGGTTCTGTGCTATGTATAACTTTAATATTAGCTCTTAGATTTATACTGGAAAGATAGTATAACACAGTGATTAAAAGCTTGAGCTCTCAAGTTAATAAACCTGCATTAATCCCAGCTGAAACTAGCTATATGTACTTGGTAAATTTTTCAAATTCTATTTCCTCATCTATAAATGGAGATAAAATAGGTACCTACATCATGGGGAATACATGTAAAACACTTAGCAGAGTACTTGGAAAGTCATATCATTCAAGTATTAGTATTTTGGAGTTTCCTCTGATACTAGCGAGTACCTGAGTCAGTAAAAGAGAAAAGTTTATTCATATTTACTACCTCATACTTGTGTTTCTATAACATTCTGGGATGGGAAGAATGGCCTCAATAGACGGAAGCATTCTATGGAAGAGCAGGATTAGTTGTAGCCATTTTATCAGTGTTGCCATGGTGGTAGTGCAAAAGTGGTGGTGCGTATGCCTGTATATTGGGAATGGGGAGATGCAGTGATCATGAATGAATGGTATGCACTTTAATCTTACAACTTTCTAATCCAAAGCCTGGGGGCAGTCCTGCTTTCTCCTTTGCTGGCTGCAAAGGAGTCATAGCCTAGCTTGCTAGTATATAAGAGGATCCTAAAAGCTCCAGATAATCATCCTAATTAATCATGTTACAGGAAAAGTCTTGGTAAGTCAACTCATGAAGCTGTTTCTAATAATTAAAGCCCAAATACCAGCACCTTACTCCCCTACCTAAAAAAATTTTGCTTCCCAATTCACCAAACAACTTCATGTCTGTTTAGACACGTATGTTTAGATAGGAAATGAGGACAGGGTAGAGCCCAGTGCTCAGATTGCTTTACTTGGTGCATACCCGGGGGTGATGGATCACCAAAGTTAGAGAGTGAATTGTTGAGGAAGTATGGAAGAGCTTCTGATTACATGCGTGAAAGAAACCCAGGATGAGGAGAGAGAACTAATCACTGAAGAAACATACTTTTATAACTTGCCTTAGGCTGGCCTTCTTGAGATGGGTGAGTATCCAAGATGCTGATCTAGAGACAGAAGGGTCAGAGATCAATGCGTTGCTAAGTGTATGAAAATTTTAAAATAATTAAATCTTGCTCATACCTCTTCCATTTTCAACACTTGTTAGCAACCTGATCTTAGAGTAATTCCTACCTTCCTTCCTTCCTTCAAATAAATAATTGAAGTGAAAAATATCATCCTTGATTCTAATTTTCTTACTTCTCTCATTCAAGAAGTCATAAGATTCAGTAGAGTCTCTCTCTAATATAGATATTGAATATGTCATGGACCACTTCAATCAGTGACCTTGGCACTGCATTTTTCAACCCCTAAAGTTCATATTTAATTATAATACCCCTCACCTTAAAATATTCAATGAGCCCTCAACACCTAGCAGATAAAATATGACCTCTTTATATTGGCCGCTAAAGTTCAAAATCTAGTTCTTAGTTGGCCTTTCCAATGCCAAGCAGCTGCTAGGAGGAGTTCCACATTCCTGAACCCACCAACTACTTTTGTGCCTCCATGTCTTTGCTGAGGTTATCCCTAGTAACTTGGAATGCCTTTTCTATCTTGTTATCTTCCTCCATCTTCTCAAAGTATGAAACCACCATTCAAAATGGTGGTCAAACAAAAGCTCACAATTCTGAATTTATAGCTTACTTTAAGTAAAGGAGATCTATGTTTTTTAGTTAAGTTTATCTAAGCAGGAAGACTGTTGGTCACAGAAGAATTTTAAGAAGCATGGAGTTCAGAGATTGGTAGGAGTTGAGAGTTGTAAATAAATTGGTATCAAATGTAGAAATGATATTATTTAGGGGGGGAACTGTGTTGATTAAATGGCACTCAGAAACAAGTCACTGAAATGAGCCCATTCCTGCTTAGCTGGCCTTCAGAAGCAAGGGATTTTCATTAATTGGTTGGCTTACAGAAGTGTGTTCACTAAAACAAGTTGACTTTAAGTATGTTTAAAACCAATTCTGATGGTTCCATGGGTATAGAATTCTTACTCATTGATTAAGCTGGTTTAAAACTTACTCTGGTGGCTACTTGTTATCCTTGCTATAGAACAATTGGTCTTCTAGGAGTATGGAAAGTTAAAATTTTTTTTCAACCATCCTTAAGCTTCTCTCCTAGCTGAAGCTTCAAGAAAGATATCAAGCAGTATTCATATTTTCACCATAGTTGTTGATTCTCTTTGAAGAGAGGTTTTGTTTGCAGATACCTGAATTTCAGTTGAGTGGTGATCAGCATGGTTTCATCCTCTTCTTTGTTTTTTGTTGTTTGGTCAATCATCTGTTGGGACACTCGCTGCATGGAAACATTTAAGACTCTGGAAAACATATATTGAACAATAGTGTGACAGACGAATATAACTAAAATATTATAAGAAGGTACCAATAAGCACTTTCAAATAATAAACCAAGACTTCCTAGACTTGACCAAGAAACAATCTCACTGATTCCTTGGGTCTTCCTTATATAGCCAGGTTGCCTTTTATTTTGGGTTACATATAGATTGCTCCATTTTTCCCATGTTCTTAATCCAGGTGCAACATGAAGTATTAGAAAGGGTGCAGATTTCCTCTGATTTGCCAAAAAGAAAACCTAAAGCTATTTTATTTCCCATAATTACTTGGGCAAAAGAATTTAAAAAGGCGAGTTGTGCACGCAGAGCAAGAGCTGCATTATTTTCTATGGCAGCCAAAATAAGGAACTCACTTTTGATGACTATCTCAAGTTTTCCAGCTTCTATGAGTGGGATCCTTAACCTTAGGAATTTGTTTCACCAATTATTATTCATTTTCTTGGGAAGAGTTTTATCTATACAGACTGCTGTAAGAAAGAAAGTCCGTTGAGGGTGTTGGAGAATCATACACCAGAAATGATCTATTAACACCACAGAATAATTAATCTTGGTCCTGAATTGGCATTGAAGATGCTGATTTCACCATAGGAAAAAGAACTCAGGTGTTTTATAAAAGATATAGTCAACTTTAATGGAACTTAAATATATTATCTCTAGGCCTTATCATGACAACAGTCATAGTCGCATCCTGATAATATCTGTATCATCTTCTATTGCAGTGGTATTTTACTTCATTTATACATTGTATATAAGATGTATCATTACTGGCAAAGTCAGTGTAACTAACATATCTTTATACTGTTTTTCAGATTGGCTACACTAGCTATACTTGGGTGAGCTAAATTATATTTAGAGTAATGGTTATCCCTAATAAAGCCTAGACCTAAACCAGTGTTATTAGTAAGAAAATGATGATGGGCTGTTAGAAACTAGTAAAGAAGAATACTAACACCAAAAGGAAAATGAACAATAGCATTCACAGGACAGTTTGTAAATCGAGCTTTCAAGTATCTAGACCAGGAGTTGGCAAATTACGACTTTTGGGCTAAATCTGGCTAGCTGCCTGTGTTTATAAATAAAGTTTTATTGGCACACAACAGTGCTCAGTTTGTTTATGTGTAGCCTATGCACTACAATGGCAGAGTTGAGTAGTTTTGGTGGAGACCTTCTAGACCAAAAAGCCTAAAATATTTACTATTTAGTCCTTATAAAGTTTGCTGACCTCTGATCTAGACTAATCAATTGTTCCAGTGGTCTTGGTGGAAGCTATCTACTTAGTGTAGTGATCAATTTGTTCCAAATATATTGGGTTAGTATTCAACTCACATGGACCATATAATACTGGAGTTTCCCTGCAGAGCCTCAGTTTAAGGTCTCCAGTTCTTCAAATGCAGAGTTTTTGCTCCTACGGGCTAGAACAGTGCCTGCTACATTGGAAGCATGTGACGATGGTTGTTAAAGTGGCTTTAAGTGCCTACCATGCACCAGGCATTGATCTCAGTGCTGTGAGAATACAAGGTCAACGTAGACAGAGAGCCTTTATCAGTAATTGTATAGGACACAAGTAAAAAACATAGCTCTAATATAAAATAGAAAGTTATAAATATCATAGGAGAGTTATAGATAAGTGCTATGAGGATTCAGGGAACAGGAAACATTTGAGATAGACCTTGAAGAGATGTGGGAGAAGGGTATTCTTGGCAAATAGAACATCATGAGAAAAGGCATAGAGGTGGGATTGCACAGCGCATGTCTGGAGAGTCATGAGTAATCTTTGTGTACTAGTATATAGGATACCCAGTGGGAAGCATTAGAAAGTCTGGGGAAAAATGAATTCACACAGATTTACACAGTGGTGTGTTGGAGCTGGTTCACACCAGCTCATGAGAGCTGATTGTTAAATATTCAGGAATATTTTAAGCTAGTTGTTAAATCCTTGGTAGCTTGAAATTGGCCATCATGACAGTATTTACACTACTGAAATCTGCAAATACTACAAATCAGGGCTTTTTTTTTCTCTTCTCTTTCCCTTTCTTTACTTTTTCTTTTCGCTAGAGAAGCAGTTTACCAGCATACCACTGGATTTACGTAACGCCAGACATTAACTTATTTTGGACCACATAAGAACTGTTGAATTGTTTCACTTTTCACTCAGATGTGAGCCGTTTCTTGTATTTGGACTGGGGCTACATCTGAGCCTGGCAGTTTGCAGGTGAGAGGAGCTATGGAAGCCAAAGAGGAAAAGAGGTCCTTACTTTCCAGCGTCTCCAGGATGACGTACAAGCTGATGCTCCTTCTTGAGGGTGAAGATGACAGAAATTCTTCCTGAGGTCTCAGGAAGAAATCTTTAAGGCTATGGGTGGGAGTTGTGGTGCCCTTCACTGGTCGCAGAGCAGTTGTGACAGAGAAAGGAGACTCGGAAGTATTGCTGCAAGAGGAAGAATAGTCAGAATGAGCAGGGAGGGAGGGATAGAGGAAGGAAGAGAAGGAGAGGGAGCTGGAGCGGGAGGAGAAAACAGGAATAACAACAATGGCATGAGGACGGGGCAGAGTTCAAGGGGAAGCTCGGAAGATGAGCTTAAATTTGTAGATGAGATGTCGTGTTTTTGGGTCCATTTTGAACTATCTCTAGTAGAGAGTTCTTATAACACTAATTTATGGCACAGATCTAGGCAAAAAGTATGTGTATAGCTCAAACCCCAGATGAATAGCTTTGTTTTTAAACATTTAACTGAGAAAGTGTGATTGGGAAAACTGAGGAAATATAAGAAATTAATCATTTGTCACCTCTTGTCTGTGGGAGTCAGAGTTGAATTAATTGAGATTTCATATCTCAGCCTTCTATATTGATATGCTGATCATAGGTTTCTTTTTCAATAAAGGTGCATAATAATACTACATAGGATTACTGTGACAATTAAATGAAGTAAATGATGTTTCCCAAACTTTCCTAGTGATAATAATCAGCTGGAATGTTATACTTATCACCTGGACAAACACATAAATTCCTGGGTCTCATCCCAGACCCACTGAATGAGAATGTCCAGGACAGGGGTCAACACAGTTGTTTGTTTAACAAGAGCCTCCGGTGATTCTTACCATTGGGAAAATTTGGGAAAGAATGAGTTAATATATGTACAATATCTTACAATACAGTGGCAAGGACATAATTGGGGAAAAAAAAGTTGAATGAATGAACTATCTAACAATCAGGTGATATTCAGCAAACCATTACAAGTTTCTTGGCTCACTCTTCCTTATTCAGGGGAATAGTATTAATACCTATTACCAGCCAGAGCTTGGGAGAGGATTAGAGTGTGTCACTGGAAATTGCTCTGAGCTCCCTGGAAGGTAAGTGCTGTGTAAACACCAGCTGTTAGTTTTATTGGTTCATTGGAAGTTAGTTCATTGGAAGTAGGCAAGTAAGGTTGAGAAATGTTTATCACAGAGAGCTATACCCTTAGAGAGAATTGTGTGCGTAGGTTGCAAGCTAAGAGACCAGGCACTGCTGGGATTATGGGCAGTAAGAAAGAGCAGAGATTGAAATAATGCCCAGCAGCTGAATCTCAGAGCTCCAGGGGCCAGGCAATGAAGGGGGCAGAGCCATCCCCACTCTAGGGAGCAATAGGTTCTGTCCCATTGACAAATGTTTGCAGGAAGAAAGGATGCTTGAGTTTTCCAGGTGAAATAATCTAGTCCCCAGGAAGAGGATCATTTTTTATGGCCCGGAACGCCCCACTGACAGTTCTCTCTGGGGAGCCATGAAAAGGGATGAGGCTCAAAGACTGGCATTCCAGGGCCTTCACCCTTTGCCGTCAGCAGCACATGATGGAGTCAGCAACGTTGAACCCCTGCCTAGGCAGGGTGAGGACAGCCCACCCCAGGTTCCATAAGGGATGAAGCTCTTTGCTTCAAAGAAGGTCTGAAAACATCTGCCGTGGGAAGAAAGTCTGCTCTGAGCAAGTGCTGATCGCCACTGACTAGGACAGGCATTCTCCCTTCTCTTTGCCAACTTCATCCATCTTCACTTCCCTTGAAAATCCAGTTAAGAGCTTCTGCTTTTGAATGCCTTCCCTAACTCTTCTTGCCTCAGTTTCCTTCTCTTCGCTGGTTTCTATTCAGTTCTTAGAACATAGCTCAGTTTAGTGGCCACAGAACAGTTTAAAAACCATGGATCTAAAAGCCAACCTTTTTGGTTCTGTGGACTTTTTATATTTTAAGTATTTCAGCCCAAAACACATTATTATCTTTTTACATACAAGATTATTTGTGTATATTTCACTTTGGTTACTAACAAATTATTGTATAAACAGGAGCAGTGCTCTTCACTTTCCTAGGGCCCTCTTCTAACATGACAAGCTAATAAAGTTTATTCTTAATTATCTAGAAAGGGGCATGATATGGGTAACCCTTAAATATTAGATAATTAAAAAGTGATATGCTTAAAACTCAGTTGTTTGGTTCAGTCTGATATTACGTTGAATGTTTTCATAAGCTTCCATGCCAGTTAGGAAGTAGAGAATAGGTACCAGAAACATGCTGTAGAGTAGAGAGAATCCATGACTGAAATGTAAATGCAAGTGTATGTTGGCCACAGAAAAGTCACAAAATGAAAAATTCACTTGGATATGAAGAATTAACAGTAACAGGACATGGTTTCCCCTGGGAAACTTATAATAATGAATAATTTAAAAATATAGGAAGTAATTTCCAGTCACTAGAAGAAACATTTCACATATTACTTGGATTTTTCCCAGAGGGTGGAAAAGTAGTACAATAAAATCTTCATTATTCAGAATTTATGATTATTTGTCTAGGAAATAGTCTAACATTCCCCTTTGTCCTCACTATCATTAAAGAATAATTTGAATAAAAATGCTATGTGATGGAAATATTACCTGGAAATATTAAAATTGAGAAAATATTTTGAAGAAATATTTAATTACATTTAAAAGTTTATTGTAAATCATCTTTATCTCTTCATTATGCAAGGATCCCTAGGAACATAGATAACTGGAATAAGTTTGTAAGAATAATTTACAAGAATATATTGTATTCTTTTAAAAGCTTCTACAATTTAGCCTTCTCATTATCGTTAGCTTTCCCCAAACTAGCTTATCTTTAATGTATTTTCCAGCTCTTCCCACGCTTAGATCAGTATCATAGCAAATTTGAAGTTGACAGAAATCAAGTAATGATAATAATGGTGATGAAGCAAATAACTGAGAGAATTGCCCTACCTAACCTAATTATGCTTGGAAATTTACTAAACTTCTTATTCGCTGATAATCTGATTTCTTTGGGGCCTCTCTGACTTTTAAGGGTGGTTGATTTATAGGATTAACATCATAACTCTAGGACTAACTATAACCTGAAGTCCCCCTTCTTTATAAAGGATTAGTGAGTTCTGTGAGTCCCTGCGGGAGAGCTGGTCCGACTCATGTCAGACTGGACAGGAGGTTTGTGATAAAGAGCGTGAAGAGGGAAGGGATGTAGATTTCATCATTGCCCAGAATTAGCTTGAGGAGGGATAACTTACAGCATGCGGCTAACCAGAGGCACCAAGATCAAAGGCTGACTGCCATGTATCCAGGAAGCATAGGACTGTGCAGGAAAAAAAGAGGAAAGCAGATGTTAAAATCAAAGAAATCTGAAAAAGTTTTGGTAAATGGCTCTAAATGGGCCACAGGGGACATCTTCATAGGAAAAGTTGTGAGGAACCCTGGCAGATTCAGGAGATTAGTTGATTTCTTTTTTTCTCATCTCTTCCTTTGCTCCTCTCTCTTCTTCCACTCCCCTCTCCCCAAAGGACTGACAATTAATTGACTAAACCACAAGAGGTCCCAGGGTAGATGTTGACTTTCATCACTTCACCTCCTTCCTTTATCAGCTGGGCTGAAGATGGAGGCGGCAATGAAAAGCAGGTCATGACCTAGAGCAGAGAAAGGAAAGTAAAACTACTTCTCCAAGGGAGAGAGAAAACTATGAGACTGGCTTTTATAATCTAACAATAGATCCAGAAACCTTTCCTAATAATCTGTAGATCTCTTCTCACCTCTGGGCATCTCTGTTCCAGCCCTCTCAGAGGTTAACCAGGAGTCCCAGTGTGGAAGGGGATACTGCCTTCTGGTGTCAGCTGCTCCATTCCTCTCTTCTTGCCCTGCCCCTGAAATGAGGGCAATGCGAGGAAAAAAGCCTGGTTTTGCAGCCACATGCATCTGAGTTTGAATCCTAGCTCTAATATTTGCTAGCTATGTGACCTAGAGCAAGTTATTTAACATTTTATTCTCAGTTTTGTCATATCTACCTTGCGGCATGGCTGTGAGGATAGAAGCAATGTATAAAATACCGGCACAGTGCTGCGAGCATATAGGTAGACAGATCTTGGGAAGGTGATGATAACTGCTCTAAGCCTCAGTTTTTTCCTTCTGTCAAATGGGGATAACAATGGTACTCAGTTTGTAGGATTACTGGGTAGGTTAAGAGACAGAGAGCATGACACTGTGGTTAAGAGGAGAGGCTTGGGTCAGACTGCAGGTTCAAATCCTGGCTCCATCCTTTTTGGCTGTGTGACTTTGTGCAAGGTATTTAATCTCTTCTTGCGTTGGCTTTCCAATCTAGCGTGGGGATAATAATAAGACTTAATTTATGGGATTGTTTCATGGATTAAGTTGCTTTATCTTTAAAGCACTGAGAACAGTGCCTGGTATCTAGTAAGTGCTATATAAATGTTTGTTCAATTGAAAAACTTAGATGTTGTGTATAAAACACCTTAATACACTGTATCTAGTACATAAGCAGAACTTTAATATTAGTACGATTAGCTAGTGATTATTATATCATGGCTTTTGTTTAATGTTAAGTAACTTCTCACGTGAATTTTGAAAACGTTTGTGATTAAACAGCTCACACAATTATAAATCCCAGAGTGGTGGAATGTACCTAAAAGATCGTCTTGTATGGTGGTTGTAAAAGATGACCCTAGAATTCTTCAGCTCTCATCCTATCAAGAGGTGAGGTTTATATTCCCTCCCAGTGAATCTAGTCTCTACGACTATTTACGTGATATAATAGCGTGGGACTGATACATCAGCTTCCTGTCTCTTGGGATGCTTGCTCTTGGAACCCAGCCATTATGCTCATATGAGGAGGAACCGATGCCTCTAACTCACTCAGCTTCCAGCTGACATAGGAGTGAACCATCCTGAAAGTGCATCATCTTCCCCCCAGTCAAGCCACCAAGGCCGACCCTTCATGGAACAGAGATTGGCTGTTCCGGCTGAGCCCTACCCATATTACAGATTTGTGAGCAAAACTTTCATTGTTGTTTTCAGCCATTAGCCTTGGGAAGGTTTGTTATGCAACAATAGATAGCAGGAACATCTAGTTTGTTCCCCCACTGTTGTTTCCATCTCCTTTACACTATCACTTATCTAAATTCTGCTTAAGCATTCAACAAGTATTTATTGAATATCTATGTTTCAGACATTTTTCTAGGCACTGGAGGATACATCAGTGAATAACAAAAAGGTCTTAGCTGAAGAATTCCTCATTCTGTGGAGGGGAGAAAGACAAAATAATGAATGAATATAAAATATAATATCTGGGATTTGTATGTACCATAAAGAAAAGGGAGATGGTATAAAAAGGGATGAGACGTGTGTGTGTGTGTGAGTGCATGCATGTGCTGGGGACAGGTATTGCTATTTTAGAAAGGGTGTTTAGGGAGCACTATCTCATGAGGTGACATTTGAGCAAAGATCTGAATGAAGAAAGGGAGCTGGGTGTATAGATCCATAGAGGAGGAGGGTTCCTAGCCGAAGGAAAAGCAGTGTAACGTCTTAGGAGCACTCCTGCATGTTCAAGGAATAATAAGGAGGCCTTTGAAGTTGGAAAGGAGTGCACCAGGGACAGATTGATTGGAAGTCAGATCTGAGAGAAAGTGAGGGCCTTAGAGGCCATGTAAGGGAAATTGGATTTAATTATAAGTGAGATGAAAAGTCACTGGAGTGTTTTGATCATTGCATTTTTTTAATTGAGATAAAATTTACCTGATACAAAATGCAGGAATTTTATACGCACAGTTTAAGTTTTGACAAATGTATACTCCTGTGTACATGATCAATCATCACAAAAAGGTTTTTTTGCTCCCTACCCACCAGTCACCACCCCTAAAAGGCAACCATCATTCTTATTTCCATTACTGTAGACTTAACGATACCTATTCTTGAACTTAATATAGTGGAATTGTACAGTGCATACTATTTTGTGTCTGGTTTCCTTCCCTTAAAAATGTTTTTGAGATTTATCCATGTTGTTGCATGCATAATTTTTTTATTGCTGTGTAGTATTAGGTTCTAAGAATATATCACAATTGGTTTATCCATTAACCTATTGATAGACATTGGGTTATTTCCAGTTTTTATCCTCTATGAATAAAACTTCTATAAACATTCTTACTCAAATCTTTTTGTGGGCATATGTTTTCATCTCTTGTGAGTAAATGCCTAAGAGTAGAATTGATGGGTCATAGGGTAAATGCATGTTTAACTTGATAAAAACCTAAACAGTATTCTAAGCTGTTTATGCCATTTTATACTCCCACCAGCAATGTATGAGAGTTCCAGTTGCTCAACTTACTAGCCAACATTTGGAGTTGTCAGTTCTCTCTCTTCTGCCCTGGCTTCTTACTTTTATAGCAATCATTAGAACCTATGCTTTCCATGCTTCACCACAGGGACAAGATAGGAAAAGAGGGTTTTGAGAAAAGAGATGGTAAGTTCCTGGAGAGAATTTCAGTATTTTTATAATAGTTGTTTACATGTGAAAAATATCTTCCAAACAGATATCTCAGTCTCCATTTTTGTAATGCAGTTCAGTATTTGACAAACCTTCTTTGCAAGACAAAATTCTCTTTATCTTATTCCTTATGGATCTCTTCTGTTCTATTGTCAGAAAATGTGTTACTGTCTTCTGTAGTATAACTTTGGTATATTTCAAAATAGGAAGTTATTACTCACACTTTGCTCTTTTCCATGCCATATAATCCCAGTTTCTTTAACATTTTCATGTAAATATGATTTTCGAATCCCTTTACTCCTGTGTGTGACTATTCTCAGAAGTGTTTGTCTTTTTTTAAATGTTTAGTTTCAATGCCAATTTATACTGTAATCTTTTTTTTTTTTAAAGATTGGCCCTGAGCTAATATCCGTTACCAATCTCTTTTTTTCTCTTCTTCTCCCCAAATCCCTCCAATCCATAATTGTATATTCTAGTTGTGGGTCCTCCTAGGTCTGTAATGTGGGACGCCACCTCAGCATGGCTTCATGAGCGGTGCTAGGTCTGTGCCCAAGATCCGAACTGCTGAAACCCTGGGCCTCTGAAGCAGAGCACCAGAGCTTAACCACTTGGCCACAGGGCTGGACCCAGAAGTGTTTCTAAATGGACTACATCTAGTTATTCAGGTGAATTGATTGTTTCAGGTTTCAAAGCAGTGATTTCAGCTGTAAATTTCCTTTAAGAATCTCTCTGCATTTATGTGTATATAAGCCAGAATGAATTGGTTTTCATGGGTTACACAATTTTTCTGCTTATACTCTTTCCAAGAATGAAGCTATGAATGATCTCCAGCCACATGTGTGCTCTATGTATATGTGGAATGTTATATAGTTGAATAAACACAGCTGCACTTATTAAATTGTATGACCACACAAATGCACATACGTGCGTGCACACACACACACACCCTTGCACACACAAAGCATTCAGACAAGTCCAGTCAGGGTGTTTATTTGAGGGAGTTATGGTGTGGTCACTCAAGTATGTCCTTTTGCTTGGTTTATTAGGCTCTTTTGTTGTTTGGTGACATAAACACCCTGCCCTAGATTTGTAAGGGTCCTTGCTACAATACAGTTCTTTCCCATTTTCATCCTTTACATTGCCTCCTCTTCTGTTCCAGGAAATGAAAACAGAAGAACAAACCACATCACCCCTTCAAGTGCTGTGTGAATGGGATGGGATAATAGCCAATAACTGCAAAGAAAGAAAACCATTTTTCAAATGTGAGATGACAGTGTAAAACAATTTAACAATTTAGATTCTCTTTTTAAAAATATTTTATGCAAATTGAGGGGTAAAGAACATGTTTTGATGTGTTTCCTAAGTCGCTCACAGTTTTCAGGTGAATTAGACACTCATGAAGAAAAGTGATTGAGTTCCTATTAAAAACATTTCATCCCAACAAGAAGATAATGTGCTTACTATATTGAGTTATAATTTATCGTTTCACATGTCTGTCTTTCCTACCTCATTATAAATAAGAGCCAATGCTTCATCAATCTGTGGTATCTCTAGTAAGAAGTGTAGTCCCTGGCACATAGTAATTGCCCCCCTCCCCTAAAAAAAAAACGCTGTGCTGAATTCCACCAGAATCTCAAAGCTGGCTCATGGAAGAAGATGGCAGAAGGCTGTACAGAAAGCTTTTGTCTCCACCCAGTCTGATGAAACAGCTCAAGGTCATCAGTGAACTCCATTGTGTTAAATCCAATAGCAAATTATCAATCTTCTTTTTTTAACTACTCTTACTGTTTTCCCTGTTTCCACTGTTACCCTCACTGCCCACTGTTACCCCCACGGCCCCATGCCTCATACTTTAATCTTCACATAATATTCAGGGTTTTTCTTCTGAAACACAAATCAGATTGTGTCAGTCTTCTGCTCAAAACCTTTCAAAGGCTTTCCATCTCATATAGAATTCCATACAGAGTTTTTAACATTGTCTTCAAGGCTTCACATTTTTTGCTGCTGACTGTCTTTCTGACCTCATCTGCCACTTCTTCGTTGCTGACTCTGCTCCAAACACACTGGTCTCCTTGCCGTTCCTTGAACTTGTCACGCATGCACTGATCTCAGGGCTTTGCACATGCTGTTTTCCTGTAATCTTCTCTCAGAGGCTACATGACTTACTTCCTCACTTCACACCATGTTAAATTGTCCTTCTGTGACAACTCTAAAATAACTTGTCTCTTTCTCTAGCCCATTGCTTTATTTTCATAATATCTACCACTATCTGTCATTAAATATTTCAGTGTTTGTTTTCTATTCATCTTTTCACTAGACTGTAAACTCCACAGTTGCTGGGACCTGGTCACATTTATTCACTGCTGTTTCCTGGGAGTTCAGTGCCTGACAGGTTGGAGGCACTCATAAAGGTTTGTTGTACAAATGAATGAAGTGTAAGTCTGTTAGCCACTTGTTTTTCTGGCATATGGTGTAAGTGGTCCTTTAGAGCCTCAAGAAACAGCTTCTCCCAATATCTCTTGGTACATAATGCTGAGTCTTGGGAAGGGAGTGGGTAAACATACATAGAATAAAAAATCTTCCTGGAAGGAGAAGAAAAGAGACTCCTTTGAAGTTCACTGTTACTGTTAGGAATAACCTGATTAAGAGTCACTGAAAGCAAAGTGTATCAAGGGCCCCCAAAATAAATTCATAAGGAGAGAAGGAAGATTCTGATATTGGCTGGGGTTTTGGGAGGAGAGCTGGTATTGGTCCAGCTTGTGGCCGAAGCTAGAAACTTTCCTAGGCCCAGCCACTCTTGCACAACTGACAAGCTTCAGGAAGCATGGCTAAGCTCAGGCATATAAGCTAAACACAGCCATAACCTTGTGAGTCCCAGGCATGTTACATGCCTAACCAATGAAGGGGACAGCCGTGAATAAAAACTCGTCAGACTACGTGGAAGCAGAAGAAGCAATGGCAACTGAACATGGTAGACATCCAGTTTTTTTTCTGTCTGGCATTTGGAAGCATGATTGGCTCCTCTGAAATAAATAACTACCCAGGTTTCTTGGAAAATTTGGGTGGGAGACCTTAAAAGACTATGGATGCATTTCTATCTTTGTTTTTACTCCCCCGAAAAACTTAGGGCCAGAGATAATGCCCAAATATTGGAATCAGTTAAAACATCAGTGCATTAAAGTTCTTTTAAAAAATGATTGTAGCACCTATTTTGTTTTTATGCCCGGTTCCTCTGCATTTCAGTCTATAAGTGATTTAAATCCTTTTGGATGTTAGCAGGATACGAAATGCAAATACATCTACTTGATAATTTAGATGACCTTCTTACCTTGTGGTTTTATGATTTTTCTCTAAGTCAAATGGGAAGTCAGTGGCAGAGATAAAAATCAGATTTTACGTCTCTTAAAGGAGTGCACATTTCATGTCTTTTCCTGGAGTTTCACATGAATTCCAAATCTGTATAACATTCAGCAACTTCTCTTGACTACAAAACATTTTCTTATGCCCTAACAAAAAGCTATTTAGAGATGTTTAGCATCTCTGTTAATGCAACTTAACACCTATTGTAATAGAAACCTTGTATATTTTTAGCAATAAATCTTACAGCCGGGATTTCGTAATTTCACTGGCCTGAAGAAAAATGGGTTTTTATATAGTTCTTAATGTGGAGGCTGCTTAAATGGCCCATTAAGAATGGGAATTTCAGCCTCCAAGGGTCAGACTATTCTGAATGAAAGTTCTCCATAGAAACAATAAGGCCATCTTTGTACGTTGCAACAAAATCATTCATGGAACAGTTGCTTCAAAACTCAGACCATTTTGTTGACAATCCATTGACCCTTCAAACCTATAGAATGACCAAATTGTTTCCAATGTTAGTCTTTGTTGTTGCTGTCTAGTTATAACCTATTTGAATGAAGCAAAGGTATGCTGTGCTTTACATAACAATATAGAAATTGAATAAATGTAAGTTAGGGCATTGACACAAACTAAAGCAAAAGAAGAATGATGCAGTCATAAAACTGCATTTGGTCATCTGGGTTCAAAATAAAAAGACAGGTGACTGGATTGGAAGATGAAATAGTTGAATAAGGGGTGAAAGAGAGAAAGGAAAAGCATATAGTGTGTCCCAGAAAAACACTGCTATTAATAAAGAACAATCAGAACAATAAGCTGGAGACCTTATTCAGTTACGTTCCCTTAAGGTAGTATTCCAATTCTGACTGTGTCTTCCCAGCCTTCTGAAATCCACCTCCTTCTAGTTTAATGTCTCCTTCGTGATATTTTCCTGTTTTCAATAAACCTTATTGAGTAATTGCCTCTTTTAATTCCCTTTTCAAAGTCCTAGAAAATGAATTGTTACTTAAATAATCAGCAACAATAATCAGTGGCAGCAACAATCAGCAGACCTTTTAGTTGTATCTGAAATACAGAAATCTATTCAGGAGAGTTTTTTCAAGAAAGCTATCTAATTGATTAAATAAGGTAAATGGGGGAGAGTTAGGCAAACACTATCTGGGAATAATTCTCCAAATAATATAATAATATTATAAATTTTATATTTAATTTATTAAATTTAATATTATAAATTATAAATTATGCTAGTGTCAGTTTCATCAAAAAAAGGGAAAAATTTATTTTTTAATCAACTAGTTGTTTGATTGACTTGACCTATGAAGCCAATCAAAATCATTAGCTATAGATGAACCATACCTGAACATTTTAGTAATTCTTACTATGCTACATTTGCGACTGTTATCAATTAAACTTATCAAATCAGAGTTATTCAGTAAATAGTACATAGCAGATACTTGCTAAACGTGTGCTGAATAAATGAATGACTATTTCATTCAATCATTCAATGAATAATAATTCATGAAATAGTCTATTTCATTCCTTCTCACATTTTTATGTACATATGAATCATCTGATAATCTTGTAAAAATGCAGATTCTAATTTAGTCAGCCTGGAATGGGGCCTGAGATTCGGCATTTCTAGCAAGCTCCTAGGAAAAGCCGATGTTAGTAGTCCATGAATCTCATCATTAGTAACAAAAATTCCTCGATAAACAGCAACGATATAAGAAGCTAATAAAAGTCATGGCTCCTGTAGTATGTCACATTTCTGTTGTTTATCAGTGATGTGATCTTGGGAAAGTTATTCTCTTTGAATTGTGCTCTCCTCCTCTTTTAAGTAGAGAAAATGATATCTACTTAACTGATTGCTTTGTGAATCAAATGACCCAATGAATATGAAAGGTTTTTATAACCTAAAAGTGTTCTGCATATATAACCCCTTATTATTTTTAATTAGCATTATTAGTCTTTAAGTAGAGGTGATTAATAAGGGGATCTTTCTATGAATGCATAGTAACCTTATTGGTAAACCAACACAAATAAATACTCTGAGATACAAAGCCTTAATGGAGTGCTTACTAGGGTGTACAGGCATACACATGTAGAGTGTTTCTTAACTACCAAAGCAGTTAAATATGTGACCCGATTTTGCATGGTTTACAACAGGATACTCTTTCATTGTAGCATATTAATTATTATTTACAAGGTCATTGTAAAAAGTGAGATGTCATTGTATAACAAAAGCCCACAGCCAATATTTTATGGATAGCACACAAAGTGGTTGGAAATTGATGATTTATAAATCAGGAAATAACAGTTAATCAACTTTCCTGACTTCCCAAGCCACATTGGGCAGTTTTGCATCACCTTTTGCTTGTCAGCTGTGTTCGTATTGATGGTGATACCTTTGCAGGCTGAAACAGGATATGTACACTCTTGGAGGTGCTGTCTGGAAATTATCCCAGCATGACTGGGAGGCCAGGGGCTAACTGTTGCTGCCCATCCATCAGAAGCATCATGTATTCTGACCTCAAACACAGTCCATGACATGCACTGTCACAGAACAAAGGGTCTGACCAATGCCCACTAGACACTACATGGTGTCACATTCATTTGAAAAACATTTACATGTTAATTTTTGCATTTATAGCAGGCCAGGTATTGGACTATATGGGACTTGAAAAACTTGCAAAATGATTTCAAAGAAGAACTGCAAATATTTAAAGATATGGAGTACAAGAATAGCGAGAGAAATAAAAGCCAAGGGCACCTTAACACACCGTCTTACTTGAAACATTTGGCATCAACTCTCACAACCTACATTATATCTAATGATTTTTTAATTTTCGTTCTTCTAAGAATTCACTTGTATTCATCTTATAACATGTATTTAATTCTATTATATGTTTAGTTATTTATTACAGATTTCATTTCATCTAGCAGGTTGTTTAGATATGTACCTTACTCATCCTGATTATCTCCAAGAGTGCCCAAAATAGTGATTTCTTTTGATAAATGCTTGTTGAATAACTAAGTGGTGAATAAATGAACCACCAATACATACATATAATTAATACAGGTTTAAGAATTCTCAAGTGACAAGGACACAGAAATTCTGTTGGAGACTAGAACTAAGTATTTTCTACAAATGGTCTCAGATTATCATGGTGTCACTAGCATGTGGAATAACAGAGTCAGAATTGTTTACTGGGAAAATTATAAAATTTACTTGTAAGAAAACTTCTATGCAGGCAAGTTGAGATGCTCCATTACATCAAAAATACATGATTATCTCTGTATTTATCACAATAAAACATCGGTGCCATCCCCATGGCACATCTCTAAACACATTGCTCTTCTCTTAAACACCTTCGCTTCAGGTTCTCCGAGGGAATCCAGTCTTGATGTGAGAGCCACTAGTTCATTATCAACAGCCTCTCTGGGACGTTCAAGAGGCATGGATGACCTTTCCCAAGTTCATCCTCCTTCCATCCTGAAACTGGTCAACAGTTCCCAATCATCTCATGATCACTAAGTCTAAAGTATAGCTCTCAAACTTTACCTAATTTGACTTACCCGTAGCAATTAACCTGGTTGACCGCTCTCTCCTTGAAAGGCTCTCTTTACTGGCTTCCTGTAATACCATACTTTCCTAGTTTTCCTCCTCCTTTCAGACCACTCTTTCTCAGTCTACTTTTCTTTTGCCGTGCTTTATCTGTGGTTGCTTCTCAGGGATTTATTGTGTCTCTTCTCTCCTTCTCAAGCTGCATGCTCCTTTGAGTGCCCTCATCTTCTCTCATGGTTTTAAGTATCATTTATCCCCCTTTTATATGTAATGTGAAGCTTCACTTGCAATGTTCTCCAGATTTAGTTGATACTGTATTTTCAATTTCTAAATTGTAGCTCATACATGCATAAGGAAATCTCAGTGTCAAAATCTTAAAAATAAAAAATATAGGCATGCATGAAATGTGTTTGGAAACCATGCATCCATCTTTTAGTCAAGGTTAGAAATCCGTACAGACTTGCTTGATGATTTGCCCACCCTCTCCCATAACCTGTTCTTTTCTTGACCCTCCCTGAGCTCCTCTCTGAACTTTGCCTAGACTCCACCACTGGGAAACTTGACAAGCACTTCTTTCTAGCCAAGAGAAGTTGTCATCAAGTTTCACAGAAATTTTTCACCATTCAGAAAGAGTTTATGCTTTACCAAAAGAATTCACCTTGGGGCCCTTTCAAATAACCAGCTCTCCAAGGAAATTTAATATCTGATTCAACTTATCAAAATTAGATTTACTCACATTTGGAAAACATGTCTGTAGTTCTGCCTCACTTTATATAACTGATGTGTCCCTGAAATATGTACAAATTAGATAGTTTTAAGCTGAATAATAGTTCAAATGTGTTCATCAATTTGCTAAGAAAAAGAGAAATACTTTTATAAAGTAAGTAAGCATCTAATAGATCTGTTTGGTAAATTTGGACTTTATGTACTAAATGTACTTATTTTTGGAGGCATACTTATGCATACTAGTGTACAAGAGAGGGAGGTGAGATTAACACTTGTTGAGGACGTGCCAGGTGTCAGGCATCATGCCAGGAACTGGGGCCTGCCATTACCAGAGTTTAGGTTTTTGTTTTGTTTTGTTTTGTTATGATAGGATATAGGTCAGAAAAGCAGTATTTATTCCACAGTCAAAAACGTTTCTGCTCCCCCAAATCCAATGCTTTTGAGTTTGCTTTTTCCCCACTGCCATTACCCAGGAAATTCACCCCAGACAGGCTCCTGGGTATTTCTTTGCACTCAGTCTCTTTCCATCCCTCTCCTTTTCCTAAGACAGCTCAAAAGGACAAGTCTCATGGCCAGGCTTATTTATGTTAGGTGAGTTATTGATAAAAAAAAATAATAAAGTATATATAATGTAGTATATATACATATGTGTATATATATGCACATATACACAGATATTAGAGAGAGAGATAGGCTTTTGTTTTTCTGGTTTGGCTAATGTTATTACTATAAGTGATAGCAACCACTTGAAACCCCTGGGAACTGATTCCTTCCATGCCTGCAGTTACATGCAAGCCTCTTTGCTCCTATCTGGTTGCTGGGACAGCCTCTTAATTCCAGTTGTCACAAAGATGGGGGGCAGTCTGTGGGCCACAGCTTTTACCTCTTTGACAAGAGTTTCTTAACTAGAAGCATAATGAGGTGGGAAAGACACCAGAGAGCACTTAACTGCATTAACACTTAGAGAAGAACTCAGGCCTCACCCTCCACTCCTGATCACCTTCCAGCCATCTCCTCCCCACTTCTTCTGAGCCACTCTGTGGACCTGCAGATATGAGGAACAACACTTGTGTTAACAACTTGGCGGCTGCAGGAAGCAACAAGATATTTCCCTCAGGGAGGCCCTGGATTGGGGCTTTTCTTCCTTTCCTGTGTCAACAAAGCCTTCGTTTCCTAACTCTCAGGCCATAGAATACGCCTAATTCCTGTTTTTTCCACCTTCTTCTCTGGATGGAAAAGGCCCTCTTAGACAGAATTTATATAGCCAAGTTGTGTTGATTTTACTCTCATTAATGGCTCCAACTCATTAAAAAAGCATTGGGGATTTAAAAAAATGTATAGAAAAAGAAATAAATACACAAACTCTAGTTCTTATTCCAGAACACAGAGCAAACAAAATATTCTGAGTAGGAATGCCTAGTTGTGTTTCACATAGTATAACAAGTTAATAAATTGCACAGCAGCTACATAAATATGTCTGTATGTGGAGAATACTTAACAATGCAACAGCTAATGTAAATGGATGCTTGTTTATTAAATAAGGAATCCTACAATAATACCAAATAGGCTGACCAAAATTTAAAGGAATGCAAAACATAAAGTCCTCATCACTTTTCAGTTGTTTTTTTAAGGAAGAGTAGAGTAGAATGAAGTAATAAGCAAACATCAGATACACCGCATTGTATTTCATTTAATATGCACACAAACAATTGAACACTCTAAGGCATAAATAGACAAATACATGGTCAGTTCCTGCATACTCCAGTTCTGCCTATTTGAAACACAGAAAACCTTTTGCCTCATGCAGAGCCTCAACTTGACGTTGTGGCCTTATTGGTCACTGTAGTCTTACCCAAATCCATCACCCCAGCCATACGTCTCTCTCCCAAACACCTTGCACATCTCGTATTTGCCACTTAGTCATATCATTGTCCTCAACTTCCTCCCACTTACCCACATTCTCCAGAAGCTGTCCCAAACCCATTTCCTCTATGAAGCTTTATCTTCAAATGCCCAGTGATTTGTCAATTGAACTCTCAATTCCCAATTATCTTTAACACTCCTTTTTCACACCATTTTCTGTGAGGTGCTGTTATTCCTCTTGACATATGTAAAGATCTTACCTCCCAAAACTGGATTATAAACTCTGGAAGATGTTATTCACAGCTTATTCTTCTCAGAAATGTTTCATCACCTAGCACATTGCCTTGTGTGGAGTAGGTGCTAAGCAGGTTGATGCAAAGGAATGAGATGGAACTAGAGATAGTTGCATATTGAGGCTAATTAAGCCATTACCTTTGGACCTTAAGATTTAATAGCAAAAATTTATCCCTTGTCATTATTTTTGTTAAGGAAGATGGTAAACTAATCTCAATGGGGTGAATTTCTGATTGCCAGGTAAAGGAATTGTGGGTAGAATCTTAATTAGTAAAATGAGGGTTGACCAGGTCAAGAAGATGAATGCCCTTGCAAAAGTGTTGTGTTTGTTTATATATGTGCTATTTTATATGGTGTTCAGGAATGTCTTCACTGATAAGGGAACACTTGAGCAGAGACCTGAAGGAAGTGAGGAAGCAAGCTATTGGCTCATAGAGAAAGAGTTGCCAGCAGACTGTGCAGCAAGGCTAAAGATGGCAAGGTGGGAGCATGCTTGGTGTGTTTGAAGAATAGCAAAGAGGCCAGTGTGTTGAAGAGAATGAATAATAGTAATAGATAAAATCAAAGAGTTAGTTATAACCTAGATGATGTAGGACCTTGAAGGGCTTTGATTTTCACTCTGAATGAGACTGGAAGCTATTGAAGTTTTGATCTGGGGAGAAAAATTATATTACACATTTGAAAATCTCAGTGTAAAATTGGGTTTATTGTCAACTTTACTTCGTGACACACTATCGTCATTGCTACCTGCATGGCACTATTTTATATCATTTTTAAAAAGTAAAAACTAAATACACTTGAACTTTTCATTCAATCCCAAACTTTCACAATAGCTTATATATACCTATAATTCTTAATGGTAATTCTTCATTTGCCATAATTATTCATGGTAAATTGACTTGTACTGTACTTCCCTAATTATTATAATTAATTAAAAATATTTCCTTAAGACTAAACTATATTAGCAGATTTTTTAAAACTTTTATGTATAAACACTTACAAATGTAGACAGAGCAGAATAATGGTGTACTTTTTTATCTGTCTTTGACAATGATCAATTAAGGGCCAATCTTGTTTCATAAATTTCCCCACCCACTCCCAGATTACTTTTTTTTTGGTGAGGAAGATTGTCCCTGAGCTAACACCTGTGCCAATCTTTCTCTGTTTTGTGTGTGGGATGCCACCACAGGATGGCTTGATGAGCAGTGTGCAGGCCCGCACCCAGGATCCAAACCCCAGGCTGCTAAAGCTGAGCATTTGAACTTAACCACTATGCCATTGGGCCAGCTCCCCAGATTACTTTTTAAATCAAGTTTATTTAAGTATAGTTTGAATACAATAAAATCTACCACTTTAGGTGTACATTTCTGTGAATTTTGACAAGTTATACAGTTGTGTAACTTCTACTACTATCAAGATATCAAGATACAGAATTTTCCCATCACACCAAAGAGTTCCCACATTGCCTTTCATAATCAATTTCCTACCCTCATCGCCATCCCCAGGTAAGGCTGCTCTCTATCCTTACAGTTTTGCCTTTGTAAGAATGTAATATAAATATGATTTTACAGACATACCTCATTTTATTGTGCTTCACTTTATTGTGCTTCGCCAATATTGCATTTTTTACAGGACTCCCCACAGCAAAATGATTATGCCTCACTGAATGTTCACATAATCGTTAGCATTTTTTGTTGTTGTTAGTGCTGTTGAGTTGATTCCGACTCCTAGTGACCTTGTGTACAGCAGAGTGGACCTCTGCTTGGTTTTTTGTGCCAGCCTCTCACCTTCTGGTGATATATCAAACAATGTTACTGCTATTCATAGGGCTTTCATGGCTGAGTTTTTTGGAGGTAGGTGGCCAGGTCCCTCTTCCTAGTCCGTCTAGTCTGGAAACTGCTGAAACCTGTCCGCCATGGGTGACCCTGCTGATATTTGAAACACCAGTGGCATGGCTTGCAGTATTACAGCAACATGCAGCCACCACAGTGTGACAACCTGCAGTGGTGTGGTTCCCCGACTGGGAAAAGAACCTGGGGCCGCAGCAGTGAGAGCACCAATTCTTAACCACTAGACCTCCAGGGCTAGCTTAGCATTTTTTACTAATAAAAAATTTTTTAATTAAGGTATCTACATTGTTTTTTTCTAGACATAATGCTATTACACACTTAATAGACTACAGTATGGTATAAACATAACTTTTATATGCACTGGGAAACCAAACAATTTTTGTGACTTGCTTTATTGTGATATTAGCTTTATTGTGGTGGCCTGGAACTGAACCCGCAATATCTCTGAGGTAGGCCTGTATAGGTTTTCATGTGGATATATATCTTCATTTTTCTTGAGTAATTACCTGGGAGATTGATGAGTTGTATAGTAGTTTGCATTTAACTTTATGAGAAACTGCTGAAGTGTTTTCCAACGTGGCTGGAACATTTTGCATTTACACCAGCAGTGTATATGAAACTTCTAGATGACCTGTATCTACATCAGCATTCAAATAGGAGGTACTGGGGTCTAATTGTGATTTTAATATAAATTTTCCTAATAAATAATGATGGTGGTTATCTTTTCATTTACCCATTTTCCAATTGTATCTCATTTTTAGTAAAGAAAAATTATGTCTTTTTTCTTTTTTTGAGGAAGATTAGCCCTGAGCTAACATCTGCTGCCAATCCTCCTCTTTTTGCTGAGGAGTTAGCCCTGAGCTAACATCCATGCCCGTCTTCCTCTATTTTATATGTGGGATGCCTGCCACAGCATGGCTTGATGAGCAGTGAGTAGGTGCGTGCCCGGGTTCCAAACTGGTGAACCCCAGGCCACCAAAGCAGAGCAAGTGAACTTAATCACTATGCTGCTGGGCCAGCCCACTTTTGCTCATTTTTAACAATCTGTTTTCTTAACATTGAGTTTTGAAAGTTGTTTATATATCTTTATCAGATGTGTATCTTGCAAATATTTTCTCCTATTCTGTGAATTATCTTTTTGTTTGCCTCTCACTGTCTTTCTAAGAACAGATTTTTTTTTTTATTTGATGAAGTCTCTTTTATCCATTTCTAATTTTATGATTCATGATTTTTGTGTCTAAGAAATCTTTGCCTGACCTGAGGTCAGAAAAATTTTCCCCTTTGTGTTCTCCTAGAAGTTTCATAGTTTAGGTTTTATGTTTAGATCTGTGATCTATTTTGGGTTATTTTTTGCATTTGTTGTGAAGTAGGGTTCAGGATTCTTTTTTTTTGTATACAGATGGACAGTTATTTCACACTGTTGGTGGGAAAGATTATTCATTTTGCACTGAATTCCCTTGGCGCCTTTGTAAGGAATCGCTTGGCCATAGATGTGTAGGTCTGTTTCTAAACTCTGTGTTCTGTTCCGCTGATTCGCGTCCTTTCTTCAATACCCTACTGTCTTGATTAATGGAGACTTATACAAAGTGTTGAATACAGGCAGTGTGGGTCCTCAAACTGTGATCTTCATTTTCAAGAAGGTCTTTTGCTATTTTAGGTCTTTTCCATATAAATTTTAGGATCATCATATAATTTTCTACAAAAAAAACCCTGTTAATATTTATATTGGGATTGCATTGTAACTGTAGATCAATTTAGGGAAAACTGCCATCTTAACAATGCTGTCTTCCAAATAAATGAATATGGAATATTTTTCTCTTTATTTGGATCTTTAATTTCTTTAAGCAACGGTTTGTAGTTTTTAGTGTACACGTTTTGTACTTCTTAAAATTATTCCTTTTTATTTTTTGATATGAATGAAATTGTCTTCTTAATTTTATTTTCCAGTTATTCAATGGTAGTATATAGAAACTCAATTCATTTTTTATGTTGATCTTCTATCCTGCAACCTCGTTAAACTTACTTATTAACTGTTATTTATTATATGATTATATAATTATTTATTATAATTATCTGTTAGCTTTTTTGTAGATTCCATCAAGTTTGCTGCATAGACTATCATTGTAATCTGTGAAAAAAGACAGTTTTACTTCTTCCTATCTAATATGGTTGCCTTTTATTTCTTTTTTCTTATCTTATTGCATAAGCTAGAACTTCCTGTAGTGTTGAATAGACATGGTGACAGTGGACATCCTTATCTTGTTCTTGATCTTAGATGGAAAGCATTCAGGCATTCACCATTGAGTATGATGCTAGCTGTAGGGTTTTTTTTTGTTGATGCCTTTTTTTTCTCTAGTTGAGGCAGTTCCCTTCTTTTCCTATTTTGTTGAGAGCTTCTATCATGAATGAGGATTAAATTTTGTCACATGGCTTTTCTGTGTCTCTCGAAATGCTTAGGTACTATCTGTTCTTTATTCTATTAATATGGTAAATTACATTGGTTAATTTTCATATTATATACCAACCTTGCATGCCTAGGATAAATCCCACTTGGTCATGTTGTATAATTGTCTTTATATGTTGTATTCAGTTTTAATAGTTTGTAAAGGGTGTGTGCATCTGTATTCATAAAAGATATTTGTACTTTTATTTATTTGTGATATCTTTGATTTTGGTATGAGAATTATATTGGCTTCATAGAATGGGTTTGCAAGTGTTTGCTCATCCTCTATTGTCTGAAAAAGTCTGCAGGATTCACATTTTTTTCTTCTTCAACTAATTGAAATAATTTACCACTGAAGCCATCTAATCCTAGCCTTTAGATTGTGGTAAGATTTTTAAATTACTACAATTTAAATTTAAATTAAATAAAAATTTTATAATTGTATATTTTATTTCATTTAAGTTGCCTACTTTGTACAAAGCTATTCATGATATTCCCTTATGATCCTTTTAATTTTTGTAGTTGCAGTAGTGATATCCCTTTTGTTCCTAAATTCGGTAATTTTTTGTTTTCTCTCTCTTTTTTTTCTTGCTTAGTCTAACTAAAGGTTTTTGAATTTTTAAAAATCTTTTTCTAAGCATAACTTTTGGATTCATTTATTTTCTCTTTTCTATTTCATTGATTTCCACTCTGATCTTTATTATTTCCTTGCTTTTGCTTGCTTTAGATTTAATTTGCTCTTCTTTTTATAGTTTCTAAAGGTGAACACATTGATCTGAAATCTTTTTTCTTTTTAATATGGTGTTTATAGGTACAAATTTCCCTCTAAGCACTGTTTTAGCTGTATCTCATACATTTTGATACGTCGTGATTTTCTTTTAATTCAGTGCAAAACATCTTCTAATTTCTCCTGTGATTTCTTCTTTCACCCTAGGGGGTTTTAGAAATGTGTTGTTTAATTTCCAAATATTTAGAGCATTCTCAATTCATTTCTGTTATTAGTGTTTAATCAAATTCTGTTGTGATTGGGGAACATACTTGGAATTATTTCAGTCTTTTTAGATTTACTGAGACATATTTTATGCCATAGCATATGGTTTATCCTGGAGAATGTTTCATGTGTGCTTGCAAAGAATATGGATTCTGCCATAGTTGGGTGGTGTGTTATGTAAATATCAGTTAGGTCACGTTTGTTATAGTGTTGTACATGTCTTCTTTATCCTTGCTGATTTTCATTCTAGTTGTTCCATGAATTATTGAGTGTGACACTGATATTTCCAATTTTAATTGTTGAGATGTCCATTTCTCCTTTTGATTCTGTCAGTTTATGCTTTATGTATGTAACTTATTTACCTATGTATATATTTATAATTGTTATATTTTTCTAATTTATTGATCTTTCATCACTATGAAATATTCCCCTTTGTTTCTAGTATATTTCTTCTCTTTATGTTTATTTTGCCTGATATTAGAATAGCCACTCCAGCTCTCTCACGGTTAATGTTTGCGTTGTATATATATTTCAGTATTTTTACTTTAAAGCTATTTGTGTCTTGAATCTACAGTGTGTCTCTGGTAAATAACATGTAGTTGAATCTTGCTTTTTAAATTGACTTTGACAGTCTCTACCATTGATTTATGTAGTTAGTTTATACTCATTTAGTGTAATTATTGATATGTTTGGATTTATGTCTGCCCTTTTTGTTATTTGTTTTCTTAATGTATTTGTGATTTTTTTGTTCCTCTGCTCCTCCTTTACTGCTTTATTTTATGTTAAATAAATATTTATAGTTTATGATTTTAATTTCTCTGTTGATTTTCTAATTATACTTTGTGAGTTATTCCCTTAAAGGTTGCTCTTACAAGTGCATCTTAACTGATCATACTCAATTTTAGGTAAATAATGACTCAATTGCAGCAGAAATTTTACTGAAATATACCTACATTTACTAGCAATCCCCCCACCCTGGGCTCTTATTGACATGTGTATCACAACTATATATCTTATAAAATCAACATTACAGTGTTATAATTAAGGCATTTTATAATTTTTCCTTTTAAGGAAAATGGGAGAAAAAAAGAAAAGATATATTTACTTAGATTAGATTATTTCTATTTAACTGTCTTCAAGTTCTCTGATTCTTTCTTCTGCCATCTCAAATCTACTATTGAGCATGTGTAGAATTATTATTTTGATATAGCCCTTCTCAGCTCTAGAATTTCCATTTGGTTCTTTGTGTGTGTGTGAATAGCTTTAAATCCTTTACTGATATTCCCCATTTGTTGAGTCAGTGTCCATATTTTCCTTTAATTCTTTAAACGTGGTTTCCTTTAATTTGTCTGAAAGTATTTGTAATAATTGCTGAAATCTTTGTTTCCTTTTATGTATGGGTCACACTTTCCTATTTCTTTGCACGTTTCATAATTTCTTGTTGAAAACTGAACATTTAGCAACTCTGGATTCTGATTTTTTTTCCTAAGTGGTGTTATTGTTGCTGGGTTTTTTTCTGTATGGATGATGTTGTTTTCATGTAATTTGTCTGACCCATGGAATCATCTATCACCCCACAATGTGTAGTCGCTGTTATTTCTGCTGAGTTTATTTTCGTATTTTTATTTTTAAATTTTAGCCTTCCAAGGGATCATCACTGTTTCTAAAGAGCTTAGTGATCAACTAGTGATTGAAAAGAGATTGATGTACTCAAATATCTCTAGCACTAAGTCTTCTACCCTCTATCAGTGTATCTGTGTGTAGGTTTGTTAGTACATTGAAAGCTTAGGCAGTTTTCAAGCCTTCCACAGTTTTTCTTTTCCTGCGGAATCTTTCAGGTCTCTCCTGCGTGTGCACATAGTCTACCAGTCAGCCAGGATGTATGGCACGTTTACCAAGCCTTTCTATCTCTTTCTCTCTTCAAGGATCTCCCTGTTAAGTTTCTGGCTAGCCTTCTGGTCTGCCACTTATCCCAGCAGAGCCTGTGACCTTAGGCTAGTAGGGCTATAGGCTTTCTGTATTCATTTCCTATTGAGGTTGCTACTTTTACTGATAATTCCTCTAAAGGAAGGTAGCTCCTTCTAACAGAAAAACTCCTGGTTTCATAGTCAGCCCTTCTCTGGAGAACTACCTTGCCAACTGAACTGGAGAGGGGATGGAAGCAGCTCCAAGTAAGTAAGACACATGTTCCCACTGTTCTTACCTAAAGTTCAGTCTTTTTTCATGAATAAACAGTTCACAGTTTGTTGATTGCCTCTGGTCAATTTCAAGAGCCCTTAATCAAAATTTCTGACAGTTTGGTCTAGTGTTATGTTATTTATTTGACAGGAGATTTGCACAGCTCCTTCCTCCACCATAGTTGGAAGTCCTGCCTATACATTTTTTTTGTCATATTGCACTGGCTAAGACAGTTGAATAGGAATAAATAAGAGGACATCCTTCTCCAATCCCTGTTCTTAGGAGAAAATCTTTTAACATTTCACCATGAAAAATAGTTTTCTGGATGATTTTTTAGACGTACATTATTAGACTAAAGAAATTTACTTCTTTTCTTGCTGAATTTTTAAAAATTATGATTGGATGCTTAATTTTATCAAATATTTTTCCTACAATTATTATGATCATGTATTTTTTCTCCTTTACTCTACTAGTGTGGTGGGGAGTTATACTGATTGCGTTCCAAATGTTAAGCCAACCTTGCATTCTAAGAGTAAATCCAGTTTAATTATGATGTATTATCCTGTGGTATATTTAATCGTATTCAAATTATGAATATTTTGTTTAAATTTTTTATCTATATTTATGGATGAGATTGGCCTATAATTTTAATAACTTGTAATGTCTTTGCCACACTTTGGTATCAAAGTTTTCCTGGCTTTGTAAAACTGGTGGTTAATTATTTCTTATTTTCCTATTTTTTTGGAAGGGCTCTTGTAAGATTGATATTATATTTTGTTTAAATGCTGGTATAATTCATTGCTGAAGTCACTTGGGTCTGGAGTTTTCTTGGTGGATAGATTTAAAAGTATGGATTCAGTTACTTTAATATATATAAGACTTGTCAGATTTTGTTTTGGTTGTTTTAATAAGTTTTGTTCTTCTAGGAATGTATAGGTCATTAATTTCCTATCTTTATTATCTCCTTCCTTCTGCTTGTATTAGGTTTAATTTGCTGTTGTCTTCTAATTTTTTAAGATGGATGCTGAGAAAAATGGTTTTTAGCCTTTCTTCTTTAAGGGCATAAATTTCATTCTGAGTACAACTTTAGCTGCCTCCAGGACGTTTTGATATGTGGTATAGCATTCAGTCCATATCATTTTAAAATTTTTATTGTGATTTTTTTCCCCTTAGTCTGCCATTCTCCTCAAGTTTATTTCTTAATTTCTAAGCATGTCAATTTTCTAGTTATCTTTTTATTATTAATTTTTAGCTTAATTTCTATTGTGTTCAGAATGTGGACTCTGAATTATTTCATTCCTTTGATATTTGTTCAGATTTGTTATATGGCCAAGCATATTTTTATAAATGTTCTGTAGTTGTTGGTTACAATTTTCTATATATGTCTAATCATTTTCTTAACTGCATTATTCAATCTTCTATATCCTACTGTTTTATAGATCCTCAATCTATCTGTAAGAAGTGTGTTAAAATCTCTGTCATTGTAGAGTTACTTTTATGTTTTCTTCATTTCTGACAACATTTGCTTTGTAAATTTGGGGGCTGTATTGGTAGGTGCATAGAAATTAGAATTGTGGGGCCAGCCTGGTGGCCACGGTTAAGTTCGCACTTTCCACTTCTCGGTGGCCTGGGGTTCGCGGTTTGGATCCTGGGTGTGGACATGGCACTGCTTGGCAGGCCATGCTGTGGTAGGCATCCCACACATACAGAAGAGGAAGATGGGCACGGATATTAGCTCAGGGCCAGGCTTCCTCAGCAAAAAAGAGGACGACTGGCAGTAGTTAGCTCAGGGCTAATCTTCCTCAAAAAAAAAAAAAAAAGAAAAAAAAGAAATTAGAATTGTTTTGTGTTCTTGGTATTAAGCATTTATTATTATGAAATATCTATCTTTAGTAACACTTCTTAAGGTTTACTTTGTCTGATGTTAGTAAATCTACACTAGGTTTCTTTTAGTTGGTCTTTAAAAGGTGTATCTTTTCTTATACCTTTTTACTTTCAACTTTTCTATGTCTGTGTATTTAAAATGTTCCTCATAAGCAGCTTGTAACTCGGTTTTAGTTTTTTATTGAGTCTGATGATCTTTATCTTTTATTTGGAGTATTTAATCTGTTTTTATTTAATATAATTATTGTTTTGGATTAAGTATTTTAAAAACTTTTTGTTTCCCCTCCATATTAGTTTCTTAACTCTACACTCTTTTTTTCTTAGAAGATGTCTTTTGACTGCTTCTCTTTTCTCAGTGAAATAGGAAGTAAGGTCATCAACTGAGGGTAAAGATGAAGGAGAGGATGATGGAGGCATGAAGAAGAGAAGAAAAGGTTAAGATTAGCATCTATAAGAGTAGAAAAATGAGGAATTTAAGGAAATGTGTTAGGACTGCCAGGTAGCACAAGGTCCTCCTTGGTGTTACTGGTCATGAAATTAGAATGAAGCTCATCAACTTAGATATGTGTTTTTCTCCAGACGTATTCAGCTGCATAAAGGCAAGTGTAAAGTAGACAGTATTAAAGCTTTAATCATTGTTTGGATTTTGCCAAAAGGTTATGATAAATGGAGAGTTGGCTAAGGGAATTGATGGTGTTATACAAGAGAGTGATTATAATGATTAACCACAGCATCTAAACTAGGTTAGGAAGTAGGTGATGTTATAAGGTACTAAAAATCATGTAAACAAAGGTATTTTTTTGTCTTAGCAAAGTCAAAGAATTGATGATAGTCAGGCTACTAAAGTAAATAAAATAGAGAAATAGGAGCCACTGGCTAGAGAGTAATATTCTTAAAATCAAGATTATATGGGGTGTGCACTTATTGTTGATGATAAGGTGTGGGGATGAGCATGTATGTGCGTGGCTGAGGTAGGCTGGGAGACAACATCATTGGAGGTGACAAGTTCAAGAACCTGAGTGGGAAGTGAACTGAAAGAATCATGAATGTGAATATTGTCATAAAAAAATATCAGAAATAGATTAAAAATATCTCTTTTTTTCGTAAATATTCTTGTGCTAAACCTACAAACCTCTGAATTATTCTCCCTAATTCACAGAAGACTTAATTACTGGAATTTCAAGAGGTGAGACTAGATAGAGTAGAATTGTAAATTAGTAGATCCCATAATCAAACACAAACAATAACAATAACAGCAATGCAAAATAAAGCAAAGCTCTCTCTAATTCTCTAAAGGTATTAAAGGTATCAGTACCCCCTCCAGGACCTCTCCCTTTCATTTGACTTTCAAGAATAGCGACTATCCTTACGTTACACAGATTAGAAAACATGTAAATACGTGTTTATTAATTACAAAAATAATTTGTCTCAATTTTAATTTGAAGAAATGAATGATGTTTAATTTTGATCTATCTCTTTAAAAAGTTTGAGTCCTGGGTATTTTTTTACACTTACATTAATGAGTTTTGTGATATTAACTTCTCTGTATTATCAAATTCACTACTTAAAATTAAATTTTGTTTATCTTTTAAGATGAGAGGCTGTGCATAGAAAGATTTAATTTTGATACTATCTCTTTAAAAAATTTGAGTCGGGTATTTTTTTTTACGCTTACATTAATGAGCTTTATGGTGTTAACTTCTCTGTTATTATCAAATTCACTACTTAAAATTAAATTTTGTCCCATGCCATGCCTTTTATGTTCTGGCCTATGGCTGATGAGGTGGAGTTTCCTTTCAAATAGCATAGATGAATAAGGGTTATATGTATTATATGTTAAATTTTTACCCTCTGTTTTAAAACCAAGATTTTCTTAGTATCATCCACAAGTCACAGAAGGGTATTGGATTTGGGAGTTAACCTTGGGAGGGTTATGTTAGTTGATATAGCTATATAAACACCTGATTCCTTTGGGAGGTGGTTTTCTATTGGTAATCAGGGTGAACCATGTTATCTCCATTTTACAGTTGAGGAAACTGAAGCTATGAAAAGTTAAAGGACTAGCCAAACGTCACCCAATCTCTAAGTGACAGATAGAGCCTGACTTAACCACCAAATGCCATTTTCCCAAAAGGCTGTTTCTTCTTTAACTGGTTAAGAAGGTCAGTCAGGGATCTCTTATGTCTCCGTACCTCCACTCCCTTTGTTCCCACCAACATCTCCTCCAGCAATGTGGCTGGAGTATCTACTTTTCCCTTAACTGTAAGTGGAGTCACCTTATTAAAAGTCAATTGGGACTCCATTTTTAAAACCTCTTGTTTCCTTGGGGCATTTGTCCTGGTTTCTTGAACTCCCAGAGTTTATCTTGAGACTTCGTGCTTAGCTTATGATGTCCTCTGAGTGTCACATGAGTTGGTCCCTGGAAAGTTATTCCTCTGTGCTGCATGGGGTTCAGCCATTTGGGGGTGACTGCATTTTTTCATTTTTCCTTGCACTTTTCAAACCCTTTTATTCCTGTCTTTCCTCTTCTTAGGTGTCATTTTCTTTCTTTTTTTCCTAGAACCCAGCCTCAAGTCTGCCTCACTATCTCTAGTGAACTGCAATCTAGCAGTTCAGGAATGAACCATGCTCAGATATCTGCTCTACTCTCTTGAGAGATCACTCTCTCAGAAGATCAAACAACATGGATCAGGCTCCTCTTTAAAAAGGGTGAGGACTAGACTCTTGGAAGATTTGCCCTTGGGAGTGTGTGGTCTTGACTGAATGATTTGGCTGATGCAGGGAGACTGAGAGGATGACAAAAGCGTTGTCCAACTGGTGCGGGCTTATCCATGGGGGAGGAGTGCTTTAGTTTTGTTTCCCCAGTCAAAGCTCATCCCCTCTCTCCCATACACATGCACTTCATTCAGCTAAAGCTGTAGAATAGTGTAGCCTTGATTTATGAGGGCTGTGTTTCTTCCCTGATCCTGGCTGGCACAGTGCTGGAGGCTTTGCTTTTATGTGTCCACGTTAGGGGCCAACTGGCGACCAGCTGTTGGAAACTGGTTTAAGAAAATAATAAAAATAAAAATACTCATGGACTATCCTGTCATTCCAGGTTTCTGGTACCTGCCATCAGCCTTGGAATAAATAAAGGAGTCTTTCCCCTTTGGAATGAGATTTCTCTATGACAAATAGATTTATATTCTGCTGGAATGATAGGTAGGTACCAAGGGGGTCTCGCCTGAAGGCTAAGTTAATAATTGAGACTGTTGGAACAATAACTCACATGGTCCCCACCCCTTTTATCCCTGAAGGGTTCCCAAGTACTACATATGTAATGTACTCCCAACCCTGGAGCTCCTGCTAAAACTCAGCCTTGTCTGGGGTGGAAAGTAACATCTGGGAGAAACAGGGCACACGGAGTGCCAGCACCCTATGAGGCTCCCCACCCAGGTGAGGGGTTATCATGAGGGCAGGAGCCAATGGCAAGAAGAAAGGGGCAGGTAGTTTTGGGGATGTGGCACCCTCACATACACAAGGAGTGTTGTTGAGGGGGGCGGTTAGAGGTCTCTTTAATGACTGTGATTCTCTGAATGTTCTGAGTCACAAGTCCTTCATAAGTGTTTTGTGTACTGTATATGTGATATACATCAGCCACTTCAGGGCATTTATTTACTTATTTGTTTAGAATTTATTTTTGAATACTTTAAAGAAGGACTTAAGATGGCTTACAATAAAATACATGTATAATAAGACAGTTAATATTTAAGTAGAAGGTGAAAATCATGTAGACCGAGGAGAAAATAAACATATCAAAATCTTAAGCCAGGATTTGTCAAACTAAGTTACTCAGTCAGTTAGTTCTGTTGGGTGTGAATAGGTATTTCTTCAAAAGGTTGTTCTGTAATCAAACAAATTAAGCATACTCTGGGTGGAGAAAAGCTAGACAGATATTTTCTTTACTGTAAAATTCCTTAGATCCTTTAATTTGCTAAAACGTACTATAAACTTCCAAAAGAGGGACACTGCTACATGTTTTTTTCATGGTGTTCTGCAGAACACACTTTGTGAAAAATGGACCTATGCCAAAACGGTTTTTGAAATGGAGCAGCAATTTAAGTTTCAAGCTCCTTAGGCATCAAGGCAAAAGAACATTCATGATGAAGGAATATAGTCTAGCTCTTTAGATGAGAATGACATTTATTTTTGAAAATAAATTTGAAAAGGGATTTCTTCCATGAATTCTTATTCAAAGGGTACAAGATAATGTGTGGATATCGTCATGAACAGTGGCTTTGTAGAAACGGCAGACTTGCTTTCATTATAGCTATTTCTTATTTTGACCCATAACACAATAGAGAAAACATTGAGGAGGGCATCAAATTAAAAAATACAAGTTCCTAGGAAGTAGGATTGCAAGATAAAGTGTAGGACACCCAGTAAAATTTGAATTTCAGATAAACATCTAAAATCAGATAAATATCTAAAAATTGCATAGTACATACTTAACACCATAAAATTTTCATTCTTTAGTTAAAATTCAAATTTAACTGCGTGACCTGCATTTTTATTTGCTGAATCTAGCAATCCTACTAGAAGGTCAAGGTCTGAGTCATGTGTTTGAATCACCCAGCAGCCTCCACTATACAGTAATCACCATGCCTGGCATTGCCATAGCCCTCTTTCAATTGACCCACACTGATCGGAGAGTCCACAAGTTGTCAAATCTGTCTTCACCTGCCCCACCATCAAGTCTCAGGAATTCTAGCTCTTATCTCTGCATTTCCCTGGGAAGTGGGTTGGCTGACCCGTTGGAATACTCTCAAGTTGGTGCTCAGCCCTTCAGTTCCCTAAAGTCTATGGTCAGCCTTAAGAAGAAACATTTATTTGGTTGCCATTGGCCAGCAAGGAGTTTACCTCTTAGGCAAGCCCCCAGTATTTATCGCACAGTCTCTGCACTTGTAGTATATTATTAGCCTTTTATGCCTTCTCTGTCACCTGTTGAAATGAGAATGCAAGGTTTTTGGGCCTCTGCAGCCCTTTCCCTTACATTAACTTAAGTCACACCAGATGTGGGCCTTTACTGCTTAGGAAGACTAATTGATTTCGCTAGTCACAATACTTCTTTTGTTTTATTTTTTTAAAACACAAATAAACACTGTGGTGGGTTTTCTCTTCCTTCTCCCTCCCTTCTCTTGCCAGAAGAGCCAAAGGTTATTCAATTAAAGGCGTCTAGAAAGTGTGACGAAAACTCCGTGGATGGAGTACATCTACTGTTAAAGAAAAAAAAATGAAAAGAAGGAAAGGAGGAGGATAAGGGGTTGTAAGGAAAAGGGAAGGAAGCCTCTCAGGGACCAGCAGTAACTCTGATGGATGGCTGGTGTGTGTAAGACGTTATTATTTGTTATGTGAGTGTAGGGAGATGGCAGCCGAGCTGAGCAATACACCTGCTGGGCTCCAAGAAGCCAAAACAGCTGCACACATTGATTTAGAAGCTTGCTACTTGGGGCTCCAGGAACGAATCAAGCGACAGCTCATAAAAAAAGAGGGTTTTATGATTTCCCCCCCCTTTCTGTAAGCAAACGGCCACATCATATGTTTTCCTAACGCGGTCATAACTCAAAATTAAATCCCAGCCCGAGGTGTCAGCCTGGTGCCATGTCAGGATTGTAACGGCTTGTTTTAGAGGTCACCATGGAGATGGTGGAGAAGGATAGGGGGCAAGTCTTGGGAGGTGGGAAAGGGTACAAAGTGCTCTTTGCCTAAGTGTGGCTTAGGCACTTTAGGACAATTAGCTGTAGGATTTTCTTTTGTTTTAAAGTGAGCGAACTAGCAGTGTTTAGTTGGTAATTTTATGCTAATTACAACCTCACTTTCTAGTGTTACGATGCACAGCACTGTCCCACGAGGGAGCTACTCCTGCCAGGGTGAGTAAGGGTGAGTTGTGGAGCATGTGCTGCCAAAGTGAGGCTCTTAGTGGCAATCTGCCCCCCTCACACTCCAAATCTGATTGTTGATTACACAAAATGGAATGGAGTCAAAATACTTCTGGTAAATGTTGAATGAAAGTGCTTGGACATGGAAAAAAGAAAAGAAAAGCTCTCCAAAATGGCTATCTGATTTCTACAGCTACAGCTTGAATATGCGTGGCCAACGTTCTATGGGCCCCAATGATGTCAAACAAATCTCTACGCGGTGCTCACCCTAAAGGTGATGAGAGTCTTCTAGGACTGTCAGGTAAGCTCCTCTGTAGAATCTTATAGCATCAAGGAATTCATTCATTTATTAAGTAGTTACTTACCATTAGATATTCTGGGGGATCAGAATTTGCCACCCCAAAATGTGTCTCTTTGGCTTGATTATTTCTGAGAATGAAAGACTCTGAAAGAAACTTTGACCTTCCCTCTAACTGCCTAAAACAATTTAAGATAGAAAGCCTGTTCCAGGACAGGCCATCACCATAGGTGACTCTGGGTATGGTAGACTGGGAGGGTCCTTGCTAAGCCCGTTTGAGAACCCAATGAACTTTTGAGAGAACCTGAAAGTTCTCTCTTTTGGGTCGCATTGTCTATAGATGTCTATAAATGTTTGCTTTTCCATTTCCATATGAATTGCTTTCCTCCCCTTTGAAGTCCTAAACCACTGCCCTCAACATCCTCCTTTGTCCTTAGCTGAAAATGGTATAAAGATGGTGGCTTCCGCCATTATGATGAGTTACTCAGTTTTCCTGTGTTTCTCCCATGTATACATGTTATTAAACTTTGTTTGGTTTTCTCCTGTTATTCTGTCCCATGTCAATTAGCCAGAAGGACCTAGAGGGTAGAGGAATAGCTCTTCCTCCCCTACAATATTTTAAAATATGGTATGATGAATATTCACAAATGAATGAAAGAAAGAATACGTGAATGAAACACATGGATTTATGCCTCATTGCTAATAGTTCTATAACGGCATAATCACAGCAAGAGAGAATAAAATAATGCTGTTCTTCCAAAGCCCAACTCTGCATAATCCCCAAGGTTCAGACATTAGCGAGGCTCTTTCCTTGATATTTTTGCTTGCAGAGAAGTCATCCATCAACCTGCTCTCTGCCATTACTCAGAAGACAACACATCTCCAGCCTGAGCTCTCTCCTGAATTCTTATTCTGCATCTCTAGCTCCCTATAGTACATTTCACAGTACCTTTTGAATTAATTATTCTCCTTCTTCTTCCCTAAGTAATTTTTTATCTTGATTTTCTGCTTTTTCTTATGGCACTGTATTAGTCTTAGTCATTAAAGCTCAAAATATCAGGTGTAAATTTGGCTTCCTTTCAAGATTCAAATAGATACTACACACTGTCCTCCTTGTTCACAATGTCCCTCAAGTCTATAACTTCCTTCTCACCTCTGCTGTCATTTCCTAGTTCAGGACATATTACCTCATGTGGCAGCTGCAGCCATTGCTTCCTATTTAATCTCTTTTCCTCTAGTCTCTAATCTCCCATTCCATCCAGCACTTATAGCACACCCAGCACCTTGCTGCCAGGGAAAATTTCCCCAATTATGACATGCTTCTACAAGCTCCAATCACTCCCTCATTTCCCATAGAATAAAACACACATCTGGTCATCTGGCATTTAAGGAACAATATTGCCTGTATAGCTCCATTTCCTACTGGTAACAGATATAAGTATTCTGTGTTATCAAAAATAATTATTAAATAATAATAAATAAAATTATAAAATGGATGTATTCATCACTGTACTGAGCGTTTTACATGCATATTATTTCTTTCTACTCTGACAACATTCCTGTGAGGTAGGTAGTGTTATTATATCTTTTTCAGATGATGAAATTGAGGCACAAAGAAGTGAAGTATCTTGTTCAGGGTCACCAATGGGAGAGGTGGAATTTGACCTAGGCAGTCTATTCTGACCCCACAGGCTCTTAGACGCTGTACTGCCACCTCCTTGCAACAGCTTACTCTGCCTCTTGAAGACACCTTGTGCTCTACTACCTTGCTGCCTTTGCTTAACTACTTCCCTTTTCCAGACTGCCTTTTGCCTTTTCTCTTTAACATAATCGAAAGTGTTTTTGAAGTTCTACTCGAATGTCTACTCCTCCATTAAACACATGTGCCGCAAAGGAATTCTCTTTTCTCAAAATTGCTGTAGTATCTACTGTCTCCACCATTCACTGGTATTCATGCTTTATAAGATTTCCACATCTTACTCTTCTCTGGATTCTCCTCATTTACTGGCACAGTAACTTCTACCAGTGCTTACTCAACAAAGAGCTAATTGGCAGAGTGAAGAACTCGGAAATGAACTATACCAGGGTCACCTTCCACACCTTATTCTCTATCCTCTCTCCTGGTATTAAAACTTGATTTCGCACCACTTTACTTTTTTAAAAATCATTTTTTAACCTTCTTTGGGCTGTAATTTGATGCCCTTGAAACTGTTTGAATACTCTCCTTTTCCCTAAATTCCTAGGAAGTGTTGAGCAGGTGAATAGGAAGGCATCGGGTCTAATAGTAGAGGAGATGACGTCGGACTTTGGGGCCATTCCATTAGGCTATTCAGCAATACCTCCTTTCCTTTGGTAGACTTTTAAGATGGCGGACTATCTCCTGCTTCCTCTGTTAGTCTTCAGTATTCCTGCTCAATGCTTTTGCTAGAGTGGCTTCCTTGGGCAGTGCTGCATACTTGAAACTTAGCCTCAGCCTTTCCCAGGTCAATGTCCCTCAATTATAACATATTCCCTTGGGAGCCTTCTTGGCTACTGCCCTGTGAGAAAACAATTATATAATGAGTACTTAGATTATAATGACTTACAAGGTGCTACCTCTAAGAAGAATGCCCCCAAAGTTTTTTAAGTATGTCTGTCTTTCAGCCTAAATGAATGAATTTCTAATGGTGTGACATTTCAGGCTTTATGGGGAAAGGGCAGTCATGGAGTTGTATGTGTAGCAGGGAAGACATCCCTGCATCTTTGAATCATAACTCCTCTACTACGTGAAAGACTAGCCCAGAGCATGACCATTCGTGCCTTGGCACCACAAGCAAATATGTCATACAAATATCAGAGTTGCCAGAATCAAAAGAGTTAGTACAAACACTTTGTCAACAATTAAGCGCTTCCCCAACAGAAGAATACCTACTTGTAGCAAGAGCATATACTAGGAATTGTAGTTTTTGAAAGACATTATCTAGAATGTGAATCATATGGGTGATGGGTAGGAAAAATGCATCTCAGGGAAGTCAAGGAGGGTTACAGGATTTTAGCAGTGATAGGGGAGGAAGAGAGTTTGTCAAATCCCTCGTCATAAAGTATCTAATCATCTACCATCATCTGGTAAGATGATGATATTCCTGGGAGAGATGACACCCTAAACCACCATAAGTCAAAAAAAAATTATGTTATCAACAATTAGGATAAAAATGTGTTACCTATTAGATTGCTGTAGGATTCAATATGAAATGGGCAAGTTTTGTTAAGGATGAGAGGAAAAGGAATAGTAGGTGTGTTTGCATGGGGTGTTTCCACGAAAGCCTGGTTCTAGGAGGGCGCACTATATGGTGGGCAGCAATCGAAATAGCAAAAGAACACAAAGAGCTTGGAGAGAAAAAACATGGGAGATAGCTGCAGAAAGAGCATGGTAACAGATCCCAGAGACACATTTCCTCCAGTTTACTCCCTGCCATTGTTAAATGAATCATTTGGGCATTAAAGCTTCAAGTTAATTTAAGCAGATCACATATGTATATACTGAATCACGTATCACTTAATTATGAGCACTTAACTCTGCTATCTTAGTACAGTCTCTGGGCTCAGCTGAATATTTCTATAATTAGTTGTATGACAAGGTGATATATTAGGTCTTTCTGTTTTTTGGTTTCCTCAATTATGAAATATGAATATGATTGTAGTTATTTTATAAGTAATTGGTACAAAGTATTTGACAGCATTTTGCACATATAACATATTAAATGCTGCATAAGAGAGCTGTGTTTCTAGGAATATGTTATGAAGTGTTTTCTTATGAAGATTGAACTTTCCCACAGGATACTAAAATTAATCAGCTATATGAATAAAATTATTAAGCTGTATGTCTATTTGGGGGCTACAAGGCTGCCAGATTAAATGAATTGAGGAGTTGTTTTCATTATGTCTATGACTGCCTCCAATCATAAGAATTTTATTATTCTGCATTTTCAATGGCCTATATCCACAGGGGACATTTTCAAAGCATTCCATCATCTTTTCTTAAAGCCATATCTCCCATTAGTAATAAAATGAAGCCTAGAGTTTTTAAGGCCCAGCCCAAGAATTTTCAATCCCTGCTTTTTATTCATCCATTCATCCAGCAAACATTTATAGAATGTCTATTGTATGTCAGGGTTGGAGCTATATACTGGTTATAAAATTTTCTATCTAATTACTTTATCTCATCCAGTCCTAGGTACAAGTATTTACTGTCTGGCTTTCTTGGTTTGCTAAGTCCTGTACGTGACCATTGCACAACTCTAATAGTTTACAAATTCCTGGGAATTTTAGTCTGCCATTACATGTTATTTTTAACTTAAAAACAGTTTGTGACCATATATCTATATATTATTTAAAGAATAATAATAAAAGAAAACCATATGCTCATCACTCAAAAAGAAATATATTTCACAAGAAAAGCAAAAATAAACTATGGGACTGCCTCAACCTGTGAAGCTTCCGTACAAGAAAGGAGACCATGAACAAAATGAAAGCCAACCTATGGAATGGGAGAAAATATTTGCAAACCACACATCCAATAAAGGTTTAACATCAAACATATAGAAGGAACTCATGCAACTCAACAGCAAAAACAAATATCCCAATTTAAAATTGGGCAAAGAAAACCTAAACAGACATTTTTCCAAAAAATGCCAGATAGATGAAAAGGTGCTCAATATCACTCTTCATCAGGGAAATGCAAATCAAAACCCCAATGAGATATCACCTCACACCTGTTAGGATGTCTGTCTGTTATCAAAAGGACAAGTGATAACAAATGCTGGCAAGGACGTGGAGAAAAGGGAACACTTTTGCACTATTGGTGGGGATGTACACTGGTCCAGACTCTATGGAAAACAGTATGGAGATTCCTCAAGAAATTAAAAATAGAACTACCATATGACCCAGCAATCCAACTTCTGGGTATCTATCCAAAGGAAATGAAATCATTATCTTGAAGAGATACCTGCACTGTCATGTTCACTGCAACATTATTCACAATAGTCAAGATATGGAAACAGCTTAAGTGTCCATTGACAGAAGAACAGATAAAGAAAATGTGATATCTCTCTAGGTATGTATATATGTATATATATATATATATATATATGTATGTATGTATATATGTATATATTGAGAAATAGATAGAGTGGAATATTATTCAGCCTTAAAAAAGAAGGAAATCTTGTCATTTGAGAATGACAAGGCATTATAGATGAACTTGGAGGGCATTATGCTAAGTGAAATAAGCCAGACAGAGAAAGACAAATACCACATAGTTATTACTTATATGTGAAATTAAAAAAACATTTGAACTCGTGGAAACACAAAGTAAAAAAGTGGGTTGCCAGGGGCTGGAGGGTGGGGGAAATAGGGAGAAGTTGGGAAAAGAGTACAAACTTTCAGAGAAAACAAAAATACGTCCACCATTCCTTTGAAGTTTCTTCTGCTCCCTTCCCAAATCATATCAACTTTCCTTCTCTAGTAGAAGTAAATACTATCCTGAAAGTTTTTTGGCTCAACATTGTGAGATTCATCTATGTTGTTATGTATTTGACAGTTCAGTCATTTTCACTGTTATGTACTATTCTATAATTTGTTTTAAAATTCTTCAGTGAATGGATATGTGGGTGGTTACCACTGTTTTTCATTTCTTTGTTTTTATTTCATGTTGTCTTTTGCTATTAAGGATAACTCAGCCATAAATATTTTTATCCACCTGTCTTGTTAAAGCATAGGCAAATTTCCCAAGGGTCGTGTTTCTGGGAGTGGAGCAACTATGTTGTAGGGCATGAACTTTTTTAACTTTGCTGGATAATGCTAAATTATGTCCTGTGGTATTTGTACCAAACTACACTGCTACCAGCAATGTATGAGTTCTCAGTATTCCACAGTCTTAACTTAATTTTTGACAATCTAGTGAGCATGTTATATCATTGTGGTTTTAATGTGTATTTTCTTTATTAGTAAAAATAATTCATCTTGTATGTTCATTGGCCACTCATGTTATTTGTATTTTCTCTTCTGTGAAATGTTTGTTCATGACATTTGACCATTTTTTATTTGTCTTTTTCTGTGTGTGTGCATGTGTGTATTTGTGGCTTGGCTTTTTACTTTTATGTTTTAATTTTGTGTGTGTGTTTGTGTAGGATTGGCTCTGGGCTAACATCGTTTGCCAATCTTCCTCTTTTTGCTTGAGGAAGATTGTCACTAAGCTAAAATCTATGCCAATCTTCCTCTGTTTTATCTGGGATGCTGCCACAATGTAGCTTGACAAGTGGTGATTGGTCCATGTCTGGATCGGAATCTGCAAACTCCCGGCCGTCAAAGTGGAGCACTCGAACTTAAGCACTACACTACCAGGCTGGCCCCTATGTTTTGAATTTTGATAAACCCAAGTTCTTAACTTTAATGTAGTCAAATGTGTCACTTCCTTCCCTTTTGACGTTTTTTTCTTTCTGTCCTTTTAAAAAGGTTGTCTTCTATCCCAACATCATGAAAATCTTCTTAAGCTATCTGAAGTTGAGTTTTGTATATGATGGGAGGTAGGGATCCAATTTCAAGTTTTTTCCCCAAGTAGTCCAGCACCACTTGTCTGCAATGCTCGTTCTGTTGTAGTTCAAGTATCACTGTCTGTGTGGATATTTTTCTGGACTCTTTATTCTGGTCCATTGATCCATTTGTTTATTTCTGAAGCAATACAATGCTGTCTTGATAATTCTGTCTTTCTAAAACTCTTAACACAGAGAAAGATAAATCCTCCCACTCACCCTATCATTCTCCTTCAAGAGGATCTTGTTTTTGTTTTCATATTTTTTCTCTTTGCTTTCTATATGTACATAGTTTTTTTCTTTAAGTTAAAATTTGTATAGCTAATACATTCATATAGTTGAAAAACCAAAAAGCATAAGAGAGTACACTGAAAATTCATCCTCCTGTCCCTGTTCCCCAGCTACACAGTTCCAGCCTGTAAACAGCTGTTATTATGTATATCATTTTATATATGTATATCATTTTATGTATATCAAGGACATTTTATATGTGATCAAGCATACATGTGAATATAGTTTCTCTTTTGTCATGACCATGAGTATTGTTCTGGGCTGTTCCGTATTTTGCTTTATCTCTAATAATAGATTTGTATATCTCTCTTATTAGTACATAAAGAGCTTGCTTTTCCTTTTATATGGCTAAAAAATATTCCATTTTAAGACCATACCATAACTTATTTTATCAGTGTCCTAGTGATGGAGCTTTTATGTCTTTTCCAATATTTCCAATTAGAAAAATGCTGAAATTACTAACTTTTAACATACATTTCACACAATGCAAATATTTGTATATGGAATAAATGCCAAGAAATAAAATTCTGTATGCATTTATAATTTTGATGGACATTGCTATCAATTTACACTCCTAAAAGTAATCTAAGAAAGTGCTCTTTTTTCCACAGTTGTCAACACACTGTGTTATCAAACTTTGCTGTTTGCACAACTAAGTGAAAAATAGTATAGCAATGAATCTTTAAATAACCTTTTTCTTACCATTAGTAAAAATTTAGTATCTTCATATGTTTAAGAGCTGTTTGTATTTCTTTTTCTACGACCTGTGTATTAAAACCATTTTTTTCCATTTTTATATTGGATCTATTCATTTGTTATAATAATTTTATGGGAGTTCTTTATATAGTAGTGAAATTAGTGCTTTGTCTATGATAGGTGTAGAAATTGTTCCCCCCCCAGTTTATAATTTGTCTTTTGATTCTTTTTTCCCATCATGATTTTTTGCCATGCAGAAATTTTTAATTTTTATGTTGTTAAATTTATCAATCTTTATTTTATGATTTCTGTGTTTAGTATATACCTAGAATGCTCTTCTTCATGCTCCCGCTGTTATCAAAAATTCCCAGGATTTCTTGTGGTACTTTATGGTTTCCTGTTTCTGATTCAAATATGTTCTTCATTTGGAATTAATCCTGGTAAAATATAAAGAATGGATCTAAATTTATTTATTTCTAGGTGACTACTCAGTTCTCCAAGTAGATTTATTAAATAGTGAATCTCTTCTTCATTGATTTGCTATACCATATTTGTCATATCCTGTATCAGTTATCTATTGCTGCATAACAAATCATTCAAACATCTAGTAGCTTAAAACAGTAAGAACTTTAATTGCTCACACTGTGTGGGTCAACAATTTGGACTGGGTTCAGCTGGGAAATTCCACTGCTGGTCTCATGTTGGGTCACTCACGTGACTGGGGATGATTGGTTTAGGGAGTCTCTGCTACTTTCCTGAATTTATCTTATTATCATTTTTAAAAATGTATTATCCTGGGTTTTCCAGGTGAAAAATCATATTGTCTACACATAGTGATAATTTTCTTCTTCCTTTCTAATTGTTTTCATTTTAAATTTCTTTCTATTGTCTCATTGGGTTTTCTAGTACCTCCAAACAATGTTAAGTAATGGTGGTGATAATGGGAATCCTTCCTCTGTTGCTTTCTTTAAACAGCTTTATTGAGGAATAATTAATTGCAAAGAACTGCACATATTTAATATATACAGTTTGATGAGTTTGGACATATGTAAACTCGCAGGATACCATCACCACAATCAAGGTAGTAGACATATCCAACACCTCCCAGAGTTTCTTCATGTCCCTTTGTTTGACTGTTTTTTGTGGTAAGAAACACCTACCACGAGATCTGTCTTAAATTTTGAAGTGCACAATACTATAGTATTGTTAATTATAGACACTATGTTGTACAGCAAATCTCCAGAATTTATTAATCTAGCATTTAACTGAAACTTCATGCACACTGAATAACAACCTCCCTGTATCTCCCACTCCCTAGCCCATTGCAGCCACTATTGTATTCTCTGCTTCTATGACTTTGACTATTTTAGATACCTGATCTAAGTAAAATTATGCAGTATTTGTCCTTCTGTGACTGGCTTATTTCACTTAGCAACTGTCCTCAAGGTTCATCCATGTTGTGGAATATTGCAGGATTTCCTTCTTTTTAAGGTTGGCTAATATTTCATTGTATATGCATACCTCATTTTCTTTATTCATTCATCTACTGATGAACACTCTATTACATATCTTGGCTACTATGAATAGTGCTATAAAGAACACGGGAGTGGACATATGTCTTTGAGATCTTGATTTCAGTTTTTTTGGATATATACCCAGAAGTGGGATTGCTGGATCATATGGTAGTTCTATTTTTAATTTTTTAGGGAAAAATACTCTTTTCGGTAGCAGATGTATCAGTTTACATTCCCACCAACAGTGTACAAGGGTTCCAGTTTCTCCACAAGCTTGTCAACACTTACCCTTTATTTTCCATCCTAACAGATACAAGGTGATATCTCATTGAAGTTTTAATTTGCATTTCCCTGATAATTATTGATGTTGAGCATCTTTTCATATACCTGTTGGACATTTGTAGGTCTTCTTAGGAGAAATGTCTGTTCAAGTCCTTTCCCAGTTTTAAAGTCAGATTGTTTGCTGTTTGCTATTGATTTGTAGGAGTTCCTTATATATTTTGAAAATTAACTGCTTATCAGATACGATTTGCAATATTTTCTCCCATCCTGTAGGTTGCCTGTCCATTCTGTTGATTGTTTTCTTTGCTGTGCAGAAGCTTTTTAGTTCAATGTAGTCCCACTTGTTTATTTTAGCTTTTGTTGCCTGTGCTTTTGGTGTTGTATCCAAGAAATCATTTCCAAGACCAACGTCAAAAAACTTTTCTATTATTTTTTTTCTAGGAGTTTTACAGTTTCAGGTTTTATGATTAAGTCTTCAATACACTTTGCATTGACTTTTGTGTATTATGTAAGGTAGGGGTCCAATTTCTTTCTTTTTGTATGTGGGTATCCAGTTTTCCCAACACCAGTTGTTGAAGATACTGTCTTTTCCCCATTGTGTGTTCTTGGCACCCTTGTCAAAGATAAGTGACAGTATATGCCTGAGTTTGTTTCTAGGCTCTCTATTTTGTTCCATTGGTCTATATGTCTTTTTGCCAGTATATTACTGACTTAATTACTGCAGCTTTGTACTATACTTTAAAATCAGGAAGTGTGATGTCTCCAGATGTGTTCTTCTTTCTCAAGATCACTTTGGTTATTCTGGGTCTTTTGTGGTTCCATATGAATGTTAGGATTGTTTTTTTCTATTTCTGTGAAAAATGCCATTGGAACTTTGATGGGTTTAGCATTGAATCTGTAGATCACTTTGGGTAGTATGGACATTTTAACAACATTAAGTCTTTCAGCCTATTAACATGGGATATCTTTCTTTTTATTTGTTTCTTCAGTTCTTTTATTCATGTTTTGTGGTTTTCAATGTACAAGTCTTCTACCTGCCACAAAAGGAGTACTCAGAGGGAAGTTTACAGCAATGAACAAGTACATTAAAAAAGAAGAAATATTTCATATAAACAACCTAACGTTATACCTCAAGGAACTAGAAAAATAAGAACAAACTAAGCCTAAAGTTAGCAGAAGGAAGGAAACAATGAAAGTTAGAGTAGAAATAAATGAATGCAACTAGGAAAACAATAGGAAAAAAATCAATGAAAGCAATAGTTGGTGTTTTGAAAAGATAAAGTCGACAAACCTTAGCTACACTAAGAAAAAGAGACAAGATTCAAATTAATAAAATCAGAAATAAGTGAGGAAATATTACAACTGAAACCACAGAAATACAAAGAATCATAAAAGATACTGTGAACAATTATATGCCAACAAATTGGATAACCTAGAAGAAATGGGTAAATTCCTAGAAACATACAACCTACCAAGACTGAATATTGAAGAAGCAGAAAATCTGAACGAACCAATAATGAGTAAGGAGATTGAAACAGTAATCAAAAACCTCCCAACACAGAAAATTCCAGGACCAAATGGCTTCACTAGTGATTTCTACCAAACATTTGAAAAAGAATTAATGCTAATCTTTCTCAAACTCTTCCAAAAAATTAAAGAGGACGGAACACTTTCCAACTCATTTTTATGAGGCCAGCATTACCCTGATACCAAAGCCAGACAAAGACACTGCAAGAAAAGAAAACTACTGGCCAATATCCCTGATGATCATAGATGCAAAAATACTCAACAAAATACTGACACACCAATTCAGCATCATATTAATAGGATCATACACTATGATCAAGTAGGATGCAAGGATTTTTCAACACACTCAAACCAATCAATATAATACACTGCAATAAAAAAATGAAGAATAAAAATCAAAATCTTAATACATGAAGAAAAAGAGTTTGACATAATTCAACACCCTTTCATGATAAAAAATACTCAACCAACTGGGTATAGATGGAACATACCACAACATAATTAAGGCCATTTACCACAAGCCCACAGATAACATCATACTCAATGGTGAAAGGTTTAAAGCTTTTCCTGTAAGATCAGGAACAAGACAAAGATACCCACTCTTGCCACTTCTATTCAAAATGGTAGTGGAAGTCCTAGCCAGAGCTATTAGATCATAAAAATAAATAAAATGAATTCAAGTCAGAAATGAAGAAGTAGATTTATATATTTGCAGATGACATGATCTTATATGTAGAAAAACCTAAAGATCCACCAAAAAACTAATTCAGTAAGGTTGCGGGATACAAAAATCAGTTGCATCTCTATACACAAACAAGGAACTATTTAAAAAGGAAATTAAGAAAATAATCCCATTTACAATAGCATCAAAAGTAAAATCCTTCTTCTGTTCTTGACCTTAGTTGGAATGCTTCTAATGGTTTCTCCATTAAATGTAACCTGTGTTTTGAACAGAGATAGATATATTTTCTCATATTAAGAAAATATTCAGCTCTATTTTCTGAATATATTTTAAAAATCAGAAATGGATGTTGAATTGTGTCAAGTGGTATTTTAGCATCTATGGAGATGATGAAAGAGAGACAGTACAGCATAATAGTTTGGAAGATAGAGTCTGAAGTCATGCTGCTTGGGTTCCAGAAAGTGCTTCTGTCACTTACTAAGTTTATAAACCTGGGCAAGTTCCTAAATGCTTCTCAATAGCAGTTTCTTTATCTATGAAAAGAGAGAATAATTATTCTTATTCATATGAATGTTGTGAAAAATAGTGAGTTAACGTATGTAAAGTGCTTAGAATAATACCTGAAACAGAGGAAACACTAGACAAGTGTTAACATTATTATGTTATTATCATCTCTCTCTTTCGATCTGTTAATACAATAAATTAGATTTAGTCCAATGGAGCCGTCTTTGCATTTCTTAAATAAATCTCATCTGGCTATTAGAACTTTAGTACCTGAATTATGTTTGTTAATTTATGTTTGGGATTCCTACACTGATATTAATATATTAGTTTGGTCTATGGTTTCCTTTTCTTATGCACTCATTTGCTTGTTTTGATATCAATGTGAAAATAAAATGCATGCATTTTCTACATTCAGGAACTTTTTAAATTTTTGGCAGAATTTCCTTATGAAAACATGTGGATCTCGACTATTTTTGAAGGGGCAGCTCACTGATAACTTCTCTTTCTTCCTTGAATGTTGATTAGATTTTCTATTTCTTCTAGAGTTAGATCTTATACTTGATATTTTTCCCCTAGATAAATGTACATTTCAATCAAGTATTAAAATTTGTCTAACAGTAAGCAAAGAATATTATAATCTTTTTTTTGTCTAAATCTGTGATTATTTCTTCACAATAATTTCTTATTCTGTGATTTTTGTGCTTTCTCTTTATGTGTTTTCCCTCATTTTATTAGCTACTGGTAACCATTGTGTTTTTCCCTCAACTATCAGCTTTGAATTTATTTTTCTGTTATCGCTTCTGTTTATCTGTCATCTATTATCTAGCTCACAAATTTTTACCTTTCCTCTATTAATACCTTCCTTCTGCTTCCCACAGTTTAAATTAGTTTTTTCTTTTCCCAGATTCTTAGGTTAAATACTTACTTTTATTCTTTATTATTTGTTAATATAAATATTTAAGATTATGAATATTCTTATGAGCCCTGTTTTATTTGCTGTCTCATAGTTTTGATATGTAACATTTTAGGAACTTCTGCTTTTTAGATTCTATGTAATTTGTATTTGAGTTTTCTCTTTTATTTAAGAATTCTTGGGCCAGCCTGGTAGCATAGTGGTTAAGTTCATGCACTCTGCTTCAGTGGCCCAGAATTCATGGGTTTGGATCCTGGGCATGGACCTACACACTGCTTGTCAGGCCATGCTGTGGCGGTGTCCCACACATAAACTAGAAGAAGATTAGCACAGATGTTAGCTCAGGGACAATCTTCCTCAAGCAAAAAGAGGAATATTGGCAACTGATACTAGTTCAGGGCCAATCTTCCTCAAAAAGAGAAAAAATCACTTTAAATAAGAGTTTTAATTTCCAGGTAATAAGATGTTTTTGTATTCTGACTTGATGTTAATTCCAAATTTTATTGCATTGTGTTTAGAGAATATAATCTGTAAAGTTTCGACTTTGGGAAATTTTTGAAGTTTCCTTTGTGACCTAATATTTGGTTAATTTTGGGAAATATTTTATGGGCTCTTGCTCTGTCATAGTCAGTAGAATTATATAATGGAAGTTTAATTAAATTCTCATCATTAATTTGTTTCTACCAATTTCTCCTTTTTATTTCCTATAGTTTTTGTTTTATGATGTTGATGGTAAATTATTTGCTATAACTATGGCTGTTTTATCTTTATTATCGACAGAAAATTTAACAATATAAAATGCTCTTTGTTTTCCTTTTTTTTTTTTCTTTTTGGGTGAGGAAGATTAGCCCTGAGCTAACATCTGTTGCCAATCTTCCTCTTCTTTTGCTTGAGGAAGGTTAGCCCTGTGCGAACATCAATGCCAGTCTTTATATGTGAATGCCACTGTATATGTGGATTGCCACCACAGCATGGCTGTCTAGTGATACAGGTCTGCACCCAGGATCTGAACCTGAAAACCCGGGCCATGGATGCAGAGCTCACCAAACTTAACCACTAGGCCATGGGGCCAGCCCCTCTAATGTTTCCAACTTGAATTTAATCTTGTGTTAATATTAGACCTTTGCTTTCTTTTGGTTTGCATCTACCTAGTATATATTTGCACAGTTTTTGATTATCAGTCTTTTTCAGTAAGTTTGTTTTAGGTATGTGCCTTATATTTAGTATAAATGTGACTTTTGCTTTGTTATCCAATTGGAAAGACCTTTTCTTTTATTAGATAACGGTGGCGAATTACACTTATTCATTTAACATATATATTTACTTTCAGTTTTGCCTATTAATTTCTGGAATTTCCCATCTTAATAGCTTTTAAAGGATCTTGCCTATTTGCTTTTTGTGAATGCTTCTTTTAATATTTAGGAAGATTTGTTTCTGGATATGGTCTGTTAGCACTCTGTGGCCATTACCATTCTCCACTTATGTATTTTTCTAAATTGCAGAAGCTGGAAACAAAAAAACTCCATTTTTATTTCTCTCTTGCTGCTAGGTGTCTGATTGCAAGTTAGTTTTCTCCAGAACAAACCAGGAGGCTAGTGATAAGAACTTGAGTAAACAGGAAGACAGGGTGGCACCATCAGGGTGGCAAGTGAAACTGGAAATGTGTGAATATTTGCACCTGCTAGGTTCCATGTTCCAGCAGAAAAACCTATTTCATGGCCCTTTCTAGATGTGATTAACTCTCAGACACAAACCCGAGACTTCTGCTTTCTCTCTCTCCTCCCACCTATACTGATCTCCTGGACTTTAGACCCAGTGACTATTTTTGTATTAATGGTATTGATGTGGCCTTCCTTAAAGTTGGTGACTCTCTGCCTGTGACTTCTCAGGCATAAAGACCCTCAGTATCATGCAAATCTCTTATGATTAAGCAGAATTCAGCTCTAGCTTTGTAGTCTGTCCCTTTCAATCTTAAACCAGGGATGAGAATTCCTCATAAATATCTGATTGTGGGCCAGCCCTGGTGGCATAGTGGTTAAGTTTGGTGTGCTTCGCTTCAGTGGTCTAGGTTTGGTTCCTGGGCACAGACCTATACCACTCATCTGTCCATGCTGTGGCAGCGGCTCACATATAAAAAAAGGAAGATTGGCAACAGATGTTAGCACAGGGTGAATCTTCCTCAGAAAAAAATAAAATAAAATAATTGACGAAGTAGACATCCTCTAGCTTGGAGAAGTTGTAGATCACTTCTAGGACAATATCCTAAGGGAAATTAGGATGTCTGACAAATTATCATACCCTTTCACATGTAGTCAGGAAGAGTAAGGTGGATGTCATTGCATATGTTAGGCCCAGTCTCGTCCCCAGCTTCAGCTGAGAGTAATTTCATGGAGTGTTGAGGGCAGAACCAAGAAATTGAACAAAGTTGGAAGCTGAATGGGGGGAGGGCATAGAAGCAATCAATGTGCACCACTTTTCCCCAAAGTTTGAGAGTAAAGAGGAAGAGAGAAATCAGGTAGTCACAAGAACAAAGTGGGGTAAGGGAGGCATTTTAAAATGGAGAAAACAGAGTACAAGGAAAGAAAGTGAAGATATGGAGCAGAGGAGATAGGGATAGAAGTCCTGCAGGTGGATCTAGGGTAGGATGGATTAACCTCAGGCATGAGGGCGAACATTGCTTCCATCATGTTGGGGAGAAGGAGGCAAATCTGGATGCAGTTGGTTAGGTCTATACCTTTTGTGGCAGAACATCGACTGAGTTCTTATTTGGTTACTTGTGTTTTCTTTGTGACATAACAGGTAAGTTCATCAGGTGAGAGACTAAGAAAACGAAGTGTGGTCTGGGATCTGACGAGTTAGGAAAAGATTTGGGATAGCTTTTGTGAATAGGCACAAAATATGGGTAGAAAAATTTAAAAATCAAGGTTTCCAGCAATAAACCTGACTGACCCTGGAGGCACTTAGCAAATTTTAGTCCACATTATGATGTTAAACATGTTCACTTTTACGGCTGCCCAGCCCTATTGTGACATCCCAAGATCTGACAGATTTGCTTCTGCTTCTGTGATCCTGTCCTCCTGTTTACTCGAGGTCTTGTTTCTGGCCTCTTGGTTTGTTCTTAAAACTGAGTTCTTCTGTTTACTGAATTCTTGTTCCCAAATCCCTGAACTAATGACCTATCTGATACCCTTGTGTATCAGTTATTTTTTGATGCACAACAAAACAAAACACTCCCAAACTTAGTGGCTTAAAACGATTACCACTAATTTAGCTTGTAATTTTGTGTGTTGGCAATACGCCTTGGCTTGGCTAGGTGGTTTTCCTGTTGGTCTTGTCCAGGCTCACTCATGTGCTACCAGCATCTGCTGATGGTTGGAAGATGTCTGCTGGCTTGAGTGATAAGGATGACAGGGACATACATCTCTTATCATTAAAAAGGCTAGCCTGGAATCTTCACATGGTCGCAATGGCCAGGGTTCCAAGAATAGCAAGAGAGAAGACAAGGCCCAAAGAGCAAGTTATTTTCGAGCATCTACTTACAACATGTTGGACAAAATAAGCCAGATGGTCAAATGGGTGGAGAATCAACGAATGGAGAATAGATTCTACCTCTTGATGAGATGAGCTATGAAGTTTACATTGCAAAGGGGCCATTTTTATAATCAACTACACTGCACTTCCTGCCAGCATTGGGGCATGCTTTGCTTTTGCCAATCAGCCCCACAGCAAGTGCTAGTCTGTGGCTTGGGGCACAATTTCTTTATCCACTGACAGATCTCCAAGTTGCTACCTGTCTGGACTCTTTAGTTTTATACACATTGACTTACCCATTCCTATGTTTACCCACCTAATAGTATATCTTTTCACATTATCTTAACCCTCCACTGCATCCCCATGGCTACCGGGTACTTGTATTCACTATGACATAAAATATGTGTTGGGTCTCCTGCCTTGTCTAGCAGATCATATGTTTTTAGCCATGGCAATTAAGAAAGTATCCTACCTTTCCCACCCTCTTTCTATGCTGTCTGTGCTCCATTCTGCCCTCAATCTATCTTGTGACCCCTTGTCAATACATATTCTTACCCCATTTTCCCCTCGTTTACTTTCTGCTCTCAGAATCTTCTGCACTGTGTGCTTCACTCAGATTTGGATATTCAGTATGCCTCACCAACTCATGATTATACAAAATGATACAGAATATGAAGTTGTACAGAAAATGGAGCAAACTCAGTCAAGCCTTGCTTACATTTTCATAACAATTGAACTAGAAGCAGAATAGGAAATTTTGCTGTGGTACATTACACTGCCAGTCTGCAGTTTGCTTTTAGTATAAGTAAAATTGATCTAGTATACCTCCATATCTTTTGATCTTGAGTTATGTGTGTGTGTGTGTGTGTGCACATGTGCAAGTGTATGTAAAGATGGGAGGGGGCATAACAGATGAACCAAGAAAGTGAAAGAAAAACATGAAAGGGAATTCAAAGGAGAAAGTGTCTGAAGACAGATGCTTTGTACCAGAGGCCTGTAAATTTGTGAGCATGTGTGTAAGTTGTCCACTATATACTTGGGATTTATCAGTCACTCAACATGTGTTTATTGGGTGTCTGCTGTGAGACTCATATCATTCTAGAGGTTATGAAGTTGACCCCAAGGGCGAGCATTGCACTGGATATAATTCTATCGCTGGTCTGGTTCAGCCTTTCTGGAGTAAGATTCTGGCATAGGAAAAGGTGAAGGAGAGGAGCCAGGAGGCTCCCACATGCAACCTCAGCTGATTGAAACCATACCCTCTCCTGTGGAACACTCATTCTGACTTTACTGTCTGGAGATAAAACATCATTCTTCTCCCTTCTCTCCATGTGGAGATGTTTTATAGACAATGCTGCTTTTACTGGAGAGACCTTCTTTGTAAGATGGAGCCTCCTCCCCGTTCCTGTCAAGCACCAGGTATCTTGCTGACTAAAAGAGAAGGGCCAGGAAAGAAGGCTTGGTTGGAAGCTACTGGAAATTAGTTCCACTTCAGAAAGTAAGGAGGCAGAAGTGTTAGGTGAAAACCAGGAGATCTTGTTTCTGGTTCTATTTCAGAGCCTAAGATTCTCAACTTCAAAACAGGATTGAGTGGCCTGCCTCCCATCAGGAAGGCAAGTAGCAAGTCTGAGTCTCTTCTTCCCACTGGAGAACTGGCACTTTTCATGGAAGCAGAAGGAAGGAGAAGTTATTTCACTCTCAAATTCCAGGGTTCTCACTCTCACCTAAGTTGTTTGTTATTATTAAAATGGAGAACATTTGATATCTCCTATATGGCAGGAGATCACACATATCAGGCAACTGAATATACCATCTTATTTAATACTCACAACAAGTCAGTTAGATGGGTACTATTATTCTTACTTTGCAGATGAATACATTGAAGTTACCAAGTCATATTCAGTGCCAAAGCCCATGGGCTATATTATAAGGCGATCGTCATAGAATCAAAAAATATTAATTTTCTGAAGAAGACTTGTAAGTTAACTAGTTCAGCTTCCTGTATAATCCAGAACCTCTTTCTACAACAGCCCCAGTAAATGTCCCTTCAGCCTTTGTTTGAATGTATCTCAGGGCAGGGGCTGGTGAACTGGGAAAGCCCTGGATCCAAAGTCAGAGGCTTGGATTCAAATTCTAGCTCTCCTGTGTACTAATTAACTGTGTACCTACCTTAGCCAGGTTACTTAACATCTTTAAGCATCAGTTTCTTCATGTATAAACAGGAGAGAATACCCAAACACAGAGTTGCAGTGATGAGCAAATGAGATGATACACTTGAATTCAATCATTCAACAGGTTTCATTTGTGCCTCTTTCTATGCCAATCACCCTGCTGCACACAATGGATACATTAGTGAACAAAGCAGACGTGGTCCCTGCCCCCCTGAAGCTTGCAGGTTAGTGGGAGAGACAGATAACCAGGATTGGGACAAGGATGAGGGGAGTGAGGCAGTTGCTTCTGGTGAAAGTTTTAACGTGATGCCAAAAAACTCAGTGACGGAGATCAAAAATACTTTAATGCAATATTTAAAAAAATAAAAGTTAATGCAAAAATTCCATGTAGAAAAAAGCAAAATGTTAAATAATGTCAGGATCAGTATTACTGATTCTTCCATTTGCCTCTGGCTCTGGTATGACTCAGCATGGTGCTGCAGTGCTTCAGATAACAAACAAGTAAACAGAAAAAAAAATGTATGTGTAAGAATTTTAGCTGATAAAGAACTGGGCGGGGGGGGGCGGGGGGGGGTGAGCCCAGATAAAGAGAACATAATTTGCAAAGGCCCTGAAGTAGAAAGTGCTTCAAATAGCCCAGAACTGGGAAGAGGGTGGTTGTTGTTGGACTATGATGGCCAATGGTCAGGACCAATTATGCAGGGCTGGGTGGCCCAGGAAAGGACTTGGGGTTGTATTCTAAGTGCAGTGGGAAACCACAGAAAGGTTTTAAGCAGGGAAGTGACTTTTGTTTGTTTTTAAAAATATTATTCTGACTGATGAGTAAAAAAGATAGGTAAGAGAGGAGTAGAAGCGTGAAGACTGGCTACGAAGCTACTGCTCATGTCCAGGTCAGAGAGGCCTGTCTTGGCCTATGCTAACATGGTTATTTGTGGATCATGCTAGGTACTAGGAATACAGTGTGGGCTTTGTCACTCTCTAACTGTGTGGCCTTCACCAACTTATTTTGCCTCTCTAACCTTTGGTGTCCTCATCTGTAAACCAGAGAAAACAATAGTAACTACTGTGTAGGGTTATTATGAGTATTAATTTAGATAATGCCTGTAAAAGGCTTCGAATGGCAAGCATGCATGGCAAATAGCAAGTAATTAAAGAATATTTCTTTAGAAACTGTTTCGTATTTATCTTATATTCCTGTTAGTGCCTAATGCAGCACATGTCTTCTAGTGGGCACTCAATAAAGATATGGTGAATAAAATGTTGTTATTGATGTGCCAACAATACCTTATGTGTGCAGAGTTATTGTTTTCATTAGTGGCTATGATCCTGTTAATGATATTTCTTAGTATTTTTTGGAGTCATCCCTTGCTCTCCAACTCCACCCTAATTCTGGCTTTCATAATCACTTGCATAAACTATTGCAATAACATATAAGTCATCTTCCTGGCTCCAGAGTCCTTCCACTCCAGTCTATCCTACATTATTGCTACAAGCCTTGTTTTCCCAAATACAGGCAAGTTCGTGTAGTTCCCCTCCTCAGAAACCTTCAGGGGCTTCCCAGTGCCAAGAGTTAAGCCCAAATTCCTTAGCTTGCTGCTCAGAAAAACCCTCCACAATCAAGTCTGACCTTTCCGTCTTCAGCTGCCTATCCCATAATGCCTATCTAGTCTGCTTGCTATTCACCAAATATACACATACTCTTAAGCCTTTATGCTTCTGTTCAGATGGTTTCCTCTACAAGAAATATACCTCCCAACCCCCATTAGCCTGTTAAAATTCTTCTCACAAGCCCCAGTTAAAATGCCACCTCCTCTCTGAAGTAACTCTGACCCTGCAATAAGAAAAACCAAAAACAAAAACAAATCTCTCTCCCTTCTTTCTGTGCTGTGATGCGTGAGACTCCTGTTTCTCATGTGGCACTTTCCAAATTACCCATGATCTACATCTTGTCTCAGGGTAAAAGGAAAAAACGTAGCTCCAAATAATGGTAAAAATCATTGTAGGTCATTTAGCAGAGTAATTAAGAATACCTTTCTGTGAATCTGGCAGACTTGCTTCAAATCCCAGCTGGCTGTATGGCCTTAAAAATTGCTTAATGCCTCTGATCCTCAGTTTCCTTATCTGTAAAATGGAAATAAAAAACCTGATCCATTGTACTGTTGTGAAGAATACATTAGAAAATATATTTCAAGCTGCTAGTTCAGAATGGGCATATGATAAATAAATAGCGTTGTTGTTATTAGTGTGGTATGTAGAGCAAGTATGAGACTTGGAATTACACAGAGTCAGGGCCAAATACGAACATAATCATATTATATTTGTCTTTGCCAAGGCTCTTAACCTCTCAGTTTCTTCGCTGGAGAGAATAGTACACATCAGTCAAAGGGCTTTTGTTAGTATTAGAAAATGACCATGATAATGTATGAACAGTGAATCCTTGATGAGTACTCACTCTGAATGAAAAATTACTCTAAATGCTTTACATGTATCAATTCATTTCATTCCCAAAACAACTTTGTGAGACAGATGTTATTACTATCCCCTTTCTATAGATTAGGGATCTGATACACAGAGGTTGAGTAACTTGCTCAAACACTAAACAAATTGTATTACTAACTAGTTTCATCCCAGGCAGTCTGGAGTCAGAGTCTAAGCTCCTATAACAAACAGGATGGAATTGAGGGCCTGGCATCTGGCAAGTTCTTAATGAATGTTGTAATAAGTGTTAAGAGCCCCCTTCTTCTCTTCTCAGTCCCTGTGCCAGGAGTGGGACCATGTTTTACCTTACTCTGTAGCTTTAGCACACAGCACCATGCCTAGCATACAAACAGAGATGTGGTGGAATTGGCTTGTACTGGTTCTCAAAAGCCAATTGTGTACCTTTCTTCCCAGCGCCACATTCAGTAATGTACATTGATAACTTGAAATTGATTATGAGGAAGTGTTTATATCACAAGAATAATGCCAAAATACATCCTGGACTACACAATCAAGTCAATAAATTTCCTTTTTTTGCTTAAGCTATTTTGAGTTGGGTCTCCATCATTTGAAATCCAAAGAGATCAGCCTAAGAAATCTTGTTCTACAAGTTCTGCTTCACCAAATTATTTATTTAATCTCGCAGATCTACTGTTCCATATCCTTAACACACAATCTAAGGTAAGTAGGGGAGAACCAAGCACGTGGATTTTTAATGTGAGAATTTAACTATTGGTCACTGGAGGTATGAGATATTTTATAGATATGAGTAGTTGATTGCCAAATGGAGGCTACTGCTACTATTGTTGCTTCTATTTGACTTTGGCAGCTCGACAAGTTGTCTCTTTTGCCAAAGAATGCAGCAACAAAACAAAACAAAATAAAGAACTTCTTTTGTTTGCAGATGGCAATGTGGGTGGTCACAGGGACCCATAAGATTTTGTTTAATTTGTAAGATTCCACTTTATAAAAGTTTGTTTGTAACAATACTTTATACTTTTGTTACATTTTATATTTTTCAAAGTACAAAATTTTTAAATACATTAATTCTTTTGAGCATCATAATACCCCTCGCAAGGAAAGAGAGGTACAAGGAAGTTAAGTGACCTGTTCAATGTCACAGCCAAGTAAAGGCAGAGATAGAATAATAATAACTCAAGTCTGTAGTGTCAACCATTGATCTTACACTACCATGAGCTGCTGGTAGGTTTCAGATAGTGTTCCTATGGGTGGTCTACCTTAGTTCTCTAGGTGTTTGAGAAGCCAATCAAAATGAAAAGCAGATTAAATAAAGAATACAACAGCATTTTTCTCTTGCAAATGTGAATCTACATTAAAATGCATAAAAACTAGCCAGAACTGGAGAAAAGGAGAAATAACACTTTAAGTACCACAAATGTCTGGTTATTTAAAGAAAAGAGCTACAAGAGTTTATTTTATTTTTCCGCCCCATGGTGGAAGCAAAAAGAAGAAGATAGACTAGGAAATCTATTTCATTGTTCTTAAACATCTCAAATCAAATCAGAAAGCTAGCCAGGACATATTACATGAGTCCTGACTATTAGGACATTTGTTCCTTTAAAAAATATTTATTGAAAACTGAGTATGTGCTAGGCACAGTGCTGAGAAGTATTCAGAGGTACCTAAGATGGAGAGTTTCTGCTTATAATTAACTAAGACAGCCGTCAACAGCAGGATTGTAAGTGAGAGAGAGTCAATCTGTTGGTAGTATTCACTAAGAAGTCTGAGTCTTAGTTTCTTTGATTGTGAAACAGAAGAGAATACAAGAGATTTGGGGAGAAAACAAGTAGTTAATTGGTGTTTAATGTTGCTCAGCAAATTTAAATTCCTTTAATTATGCCTTAAAGGTTCTTGTTTCCAGTTTTTTAAATCTTTGATATCCCTAGAGATCATCTGTGTTGGGCTTTCCTCACCCCTAACTAAATTCACTATTTGGGAACTAATTGATAGCCAATAATTATTGGATATGGAAGGGAAGGGACTTGAACACCAAATCAGAAGAGGCTCCAGCCCAAGCCATGCACGTCACAGGCTCTTAGGCCTGTTGTATGCTAGGGCACTAAGCAAGGGCAAGAGCAGGTAGTAACTGAAGTCCCTGGTACATCTGTACATGTCCTGGGAGCTGGGACAACACAGCAGGTTAATTGAGTGATCCCTGGGAATCAGGATTTCCATGAAAATAACATTAAGTATTTTCAACGGCACAGGTAGATATTTTCCTCTTTAAGAGAATATAAGAGAAAAAGGCCAATCAAGCTGACAGAATTAAACAGAGCAATAAGATGAAGTATAAATGAGAGTATTGGAGAAATGTACACTTCATCTGTTGCCCCCACATTTTTTATTTTGGTAAAATACACATGAAATAAAATTTACCATCTCAATGAATTTTATGTGTACATTTCAGTGCTATTAAGTACATTCATATTGTTGTACAGACATCACCACCATCCATCTGCAGAACTCTTTTCATTTGCAAAACTGAAACTGTATACCATTAAACAATAATTTCCCATTCCCCCAACCCCCAGCACCTGGCAACCACCATTCTTTCTGTCTCTGATTTTGACTATTCTAGGTACCTCATATAAATGGATTTATGCAGCATTTGCTCTTTTTTGTGACTGGCTTATTTCACTTAGCATAATATTCTCCAGGTTCATCCATATGGTAGCATGTATCAGAATTTCTTTTCCTTCCTTCTTAAGCTGAATAATATTCCATAGTGTGTATATACCACATTTTGCTTATCCATTCATCTGTCGATGGACACTTTGGTTGCTTCCACATTTTAGCTACTGTGAATAGTGCTGCTATGAACATAGGTGTACAGATATATTTTTAAGACTCTGCTTTCAATTCTGTTGGGTATATACACAGAAGTGGAATTGCTGGATCATATGATAAATCTATTTTTAATTTTTTGAGGAACCATCCACTCTTTTCCATAGCAACTAAACCGTTGTACATTCCCTCCTACAGTGCAAGGACTCCAATTTCTCCACATCCTCACCAACAGTTATTTTGTTTTTGTGATCCTAATGGGTGGGAGGTGTTATTTCATTGTTGTTTCGATTTGCATCTCCCTAATGGTTAGTGATGTTAAGCATCTTTTCATGTGCTTATTGGCAATTCATATGTCTTCTTTGGAGAAATGTGTGTTCAAGTCCTTTGCCCATTTTTTAATCAAGTTTTTTGTTGTTTTTATGAAGTTTTAGGAGTTCTCTATATATTCTGGATCTGAATCCCTTATCACATATATGATTTGCAAATATTTTCTTCCATTCTGTAGGCTGCCTTTTCACTCTGTTGATAGTGTCCATTGAGGCACAGAAGTTTTTAATTTTCAGGAAGTCCAATTTGTCTATTTTTTCTTTTGTTGCCTGTGCCTTTGGTGTCATATCCAAGAAATCATTGCCAAATTCAATGTTGAAAAACTTTTGTCCTATGTTTTCTTCTAGAAGTTTTATAGCTTTAGCTCTTATGGTTAAGTCTTTGACCCAATTTGAGTTAATTTTTATATATGGTATGAAGTCCAAATTCATTCTTTCACACAAGGATATCCAGTTTTCCCAGCACCACTTGTTGAAAAGACTGTCTTTTCCCCATTGAATGGTCTTGGCACTCTTGTTGAAAATCATTTGACCATATCTGTGGGGGTTTATTTCTGAACTCTCTATCCTATTCCTTTGGTATATTTGTTTGTCTTTATGCCTCTCCTACACTGTTTTGATTACCAAAGCTTTGTAGTAAGTTCTGAAATCAGGAGGTTGAGTCCTCCAACTTTGTTCTTCTTTTTCAAGATTGTTTTCACTATTTGGGATCCCTTGGGATTCCATATCAATTTCAGGATGGATTTTTCTATTTTTGCAAAAAATGTCATTGGGATTTGGACAGGGATTGCATTAAATCTGATAATTGCTTTGGGTAATATTGACATTTTAACAATATTAAGTCTTCCAGTCCATGAACATAGGATGTCTTTCAGTTACTTAACGTCATCTTGAATTTTTTTCAGCAATGTTTTGTAGTTTTTATTGTACAAATCTTTTACTTCCTTGGTTAATTCCTAGCTATTTTGTTCCTTTTGATGTTGTTGTAAATGGAATTATTTTCTTAATTTCCTTTTTAGATTGTTCACTGTTAGCATATAGAAATGCAGCTGACTTTTGTGTGTCAACTTTGCTGAATTTGTTTATTAGTTCTAACTTTTCTGTGGAATCTTTAGGATTTTCTACATACAAAATCATATTATCTGCACATAAAGATAATTTTACTTCTTCCTTTCCAATTTGGATGCCTTTTATATTTTTTTCTTGCCTAATTGTTCTGACTAAGACTTCTAGATACTAGTGTTGAATATAAGTGGTAAAAGTGGGCATCCTTGCCTTGTTCTAATCTTAAAGGAAAAGTTTTTATTTTCCATGGTTGAGGGTGATGTTCACTGTGAGTGTTTTGTTTTGTTTTGTTTTGGTAAGGAAGATCTTCCCTGAGCTAACATCTGTTGCCAATCTTCTTCTTTTTGCTTGAGGAAGATTGGCCCAGGGCTAACGTCTGTGCTAGTCTTCTTCTATTTTGCATGTGGGTCACCACCACAGCGTGGCTTAATGAGTGGTTTAGGTCTACACCTGGGAGCTGAACCAGCAAGCCTGGGCTGCTGAAGCAGAGCCTGGTGACCTTAACTATTACATCACTGGGCCAGCCCCTACTATGAGTTTTTCATATATGGCTTTTATTATGTTGATACAGTTTCCTTGTATTCTGAGTTTGTTGAATGTTTTTATCCTGAAAGGGTATTGGATTTTGCCAAATGCTTTTTCTGTGGCAGTTGAGATGTTGATGAGGTTTTTGTCTTTCATTTTGTTTATGTGGTATATTACATTGATTGATTCTCATGTTGAACCCTCCTTGCTTGCCAGGGATAAATCCTACTTGATTATGGTGTATGATCCTATTAATGTACCATTGAATATCGTGTGCTAGGATTTTGTTGAGGATTTTTGCATCTACATTCATCAAGAATATTGGCCTGTAGTTTTCTTTTCTTGTAGTGTCTTTGGCTTTGGTATCAGAGTAATGCTGACCTCATAAAATGAGTTCAGAAATGATTCCACTTCTTCAGTTTTTTGGAGAAGTTTGAGAAGGATTGATATTAGTTTGGTAGAATTTACCAGAGAAGCCAGCAGGTCCAGGGTGTTTTTGTTGTTGGAAGATTTTTGATTACTGATTCAATCTCCTTATTAGTTATAGGTCTATTAGGTTTTGTATTTCTTCATGATTTGGATTTTGTGTTTCTAGGAATTTGTCCATTTCATTTAAGTATCCAATATTTTGGCATACATTTATTTATAGCACACTCTTATAATCCTTTTTATTTCTGTAGAATCAGTAGAAATGTTCCCACTTTCATTTCTGGTTTTAGAAATGTGGATTGTATCTTTTTTCTTATTTAATATAGTAAAGGATTTGTCAATTTTGTTGATCTTTTTTTAGATCAACTTTTAATTTTGTTGCTTTTGGTTATTTTTTTTCCTCTCTATTTCATTTATCTCTACCTTAATCTTTATTATTTCTTTCCTTCTGCTAGCTTTGGGTTTAATTTATTCCTTTTTTTCTAGATCCTTCCATTATAAAGTTAGGTTGTTCATTTAAGATCTCTCCTGTGTTTTAATTTGTGATTATAGGTATAAATTTCCCCCTTACCACTATTTTCACTGTGTCTTCTACTTTTGGCATGTTGTGTCTTGATTTTCATTCATCTCTAAGTGTTTTGTAATTTTCCTGTGATTTCTTCTTTGATCTATTGGTTGTTTAAGAGTGTGTAGTTTAATTTCCACAAATTTGTGAAGTTTCTAGTTTTACCTCTGTTATTGATTTCTAATTCCATTCCATTGTGGTCTGAGAAGATACTTTAAATGATATCTATCTTTTAAAATATATTGAAACTTAATTTGTGGCCTCAAATACGATCTATCCTGGAGAAAGTCTCGTGTGCACTTGAGAAGAATGTGTATGCTGTTGTGACTGGGAAGATTGTTATGTATAAGTCTGTCAGATCTGCTTGGTTTATTGTGTTGTTTAAGTACTCATTTTCCTTACTTATTTTCCATCTGGTTGTACTTTCACTATTGAGAGTGAGTTATTGAAGTCTCCAACTATTCTATTTCTCTCTTCAATTATGTCAATTTTTTTTTTTTTTGAGGAAGATTTGCACTGAGCTAACATCATCTGTCACCAATCCTCCTCTTTTTGCTGGGGAAGACCAGCCCTGAGCTAACATCCTTGCCCATCTCCCTCTATTTTGTGTGGGATGCCTGCCACAGCATGGCTCAACAAGTTGTAGGTAAGTCTGCACCCAGGATCTGAAGCAGCAAAGCCTGGGCCACCAAAGCAGAACGCGTGAACTTAACCGCTGTGCCACTGGGCCAGCCTCTTCAATTTTGTCAATCTTTGCTTCATATATTTTGATGGTCAATTATTAGGTGTGTAAATGATCATAATTATTCTATCTTTTTGCTTTATTGAAACATTTATTAATATGTAGTATCTTTCTTTGTCTCTTGTAACCTTTTTTGATAGAGTTTGTTTTTTCTGATATTAGTATAGCCACTCCTACTCTCTTTTGGTTACTATTTGCTAGAATATCATTTTCCATCCTTTCACTTTCAACCCATTTGTGTCTTTGGACCTAAAGTGAGTTTCCTGTAGACAGCATATAGTTGGATCATGTCTTTTTTATCTATTCTGCCAGTCTCTGTCTTTATATTGTAGTGTTTAGTCCATTTATATTAAAAGTAATGATTGATAAGGAGGAACTTACTTGTGTCATTTTGCTATTTGTTTTCTATATGCCTTAAAGCTTTTTTGTTCCCCATTTCCTGCATTACTGTCTTCTTTTGTACTTAGCTGACTTTTTGGAGTGAGACGTTTTAATTCCTTTCTCATTTCTTTTGTGTATGTCATAGAACTGTTTCCTTATTGGTTACCATAGGGATTACATTTAACATCCTAAAGTTATAACACTCTAATTTGAATTTATGCCAGCTTGACTTCAATAACATAAAAGCTCTGCTCCTATACAGCTGTGTCCCCACCCCTTCTAATTATTGATGTCACAAAACTACATATTTACACATTGTTTGTCCAAAACATAAACTAATACTTTTTTTATAATGCATTAGTCTCTTAAATCATATAGAAAACAAAATGTGGAGTTACAAATCAAAGTTACAATAATGCTAGCTTTTAGACTAATTTTTTAATGTATTAGTCTCTTAGATCATGTAAAAAACAGAAAATGGAGTTAAAAACCATTTTTATGATAATATTAGCTTTTTTGATTGCTTATGTATTTACCTTTACTGAGATCTTTATCTCTTCATGTGGCTTTGAGTTATTGTCTAGTGTCCTTTCACTTCAACTTGCAGGACTCTGTTTAGCATTGTTTGCAGGGTAAGTCTAATGGTAATAAACTCTCTCATCTTCTACTTTCTAGGGACTGTCTTAATTTGTCCCTTATTTTTGAAGGACAGTTTTGCCAGACATAGGATTTTTGCTTGACAGCTTTTTTTCTATCACTTGAATATATCAGCCCACTGCCTTCTAGTCACCAAGATTTCTAAGGAGAAATCTGCTGATAATCTTATTGAGAATCCCTTGTCTGTGAGGAGTCTTTTCTCTTTTGCTGCTTTCAAAATTCTCTTTCTGTTTGGGTTTTCACAGTTTGATTATAATATGTCTCCTTGTGGATGTCTTTGAGTTCGTCCTTTTTAGAATTCATTGAGATTCTCAGATGTTTATATTCATGTCTTTAGTTAAATTTGGAAAGCCTTTGGCCATTGTTTCTTCAAATAATCTCTCTGCCCCTTTCTCTCTTTTTTCTCCTTTTGCAACTCCTACAGTGTAAATGTTGATTCATTTGATGGTGTCCCACAAGTTCTTTAGGCTGTATTCATTTTTATTCATTTTTTTTTCTTTCTGTTCCTCAGACTTGATAACTTCAATTGTCCTATCTTCAAGATCACTGATTCCTTCTTCTCCTTGCTCATATCTACCTTTGAATACCTTTAGTGGTTTTTTTTTTATTTTAGTTATTGTACTTTTTAGCTCTAGAACTTCATTTTGGTTTCTGTTTAGGTTTTGTATTCTTTATGGATATTTCCATTTCATCCATACATAATTTTCCTGACTTTCTCCATGTCTTCTCTTAGTTCTTTGAGAATCCTTAAGACAGTCACTTTAAAGTCTTTGTCTGCTAGATCCTCCATCTGATCTTTCTCTGGGGCAGTTTTCTGTTGGTTCATTTTTTTCTTTTGATTGGTACATACTTTCCTGTTTCTTTGTATGCCTTATAATTTTATGCTGAAAACTGTACATTTGAATCTCTTGATGTGGCAATCCTAGAAAGCAGATTCTCTCCCTTACCATGGTTTTCTTTTTTTTGTTTTTGTTTTGTTTTGTTGAGCCTTTTTATATGATTAATTATTGTAGACTGTCTCCATGCTGAGGATCAGCCAGAGGTATAAACTTAAGGTTTTCTCAGGTTTTTTCTGAAGCTATGCCTTTCCCTGGACATGTGCAGTGACTTTCTACTTTCCCCCATGTATGCAGTTGCTTTTGAATGTCCTAGTTTTTAATGTTGGACTTCCAAAAGGGAAAAAAGAAAAAGTGAAGAGTGAAAAAAAGGTACCAGCCCTTTAAATCCTCTGAGAATCACTTTAGCTGGAGAGAGAGGGGCTTTCAACAATGGCAGGTGGGATGCAAAATAGCTGCCAGCATCTGTGTCTGCACATCTGTGATCAGAATAACCAGAACACAGATCTCCAATCAGAATAAAGATCTCCAATATTTGGAGAAGAGAATTGTTATTACTCACCCTGGTTCCTGCAAGCTACTCCAGGAATATGTGCACAGCTACCTGCCATTGGGCTAGATGGTGGGGGGATGGGTAGCCTCTTCTGAGCTAAGAGCTGAAACTGATGGAAATTAACTGCAATTTGCTGCCCAAGTCTTCCTCTGGAAGTTGCAAGCCTTCAATAGACTCTAGAATTCAAAAATAGTTACATTAGACAGATTCTGCCAGTACAATTGTTGTATAGGTGGGGAGATAGATTCCTGGTGCTTCCTCCTCAGTCATCCTCCTAGAATCCTCCTCTCCATCTGTTGTGCTTTTAAAGAGTCCAGTTTAGCAGAATCTATTGAATTGCCTTATATTTGAACCCAGCAATTCTACTATTAGAAATTAGTCCTGTGGAGGGGCCAGCCCGGCACAGCAGTTAAGTTTGCACGTTCCACTTCTCGGTGGCCCAGGGTTCATGGTTTCAGATCCCGGGTGCGGACATGGCACCAATTGGCATGCCATGCTGTGGTAGGCATCCTATGTATAAAGTAGAGGAAGATGGGCATGGATGTTAGCTCAGGGCCAGGCTTCCTCAGAAAAAAGAGGAGGATTGGCAGATGTTAGCTCAGGGCTAATCTTCCTCGGGAAAAAAAAAAAAAAAAGAAATTAGTCCTGTGGAAAATATTTACGAATATATGTTCACACAAAAAGTTATATGTACAAGAAAGTTTTCTGCCAGCATTGTTTATAATAATGACAAACTGGGATTAATCTAAATGTTCATTAATAGGGGAATGGTTAAATATATATATAAAATACTTATTTAAATAATATAAATTTTATAATATAATTATGGTAGTTATGTATATAATGTATACACACACTGTAATACTGTGCATTAATTAAAAGATTGGGATAGATTAAATGAACTGGCATATAAAGGTTCTAATTTCTAATATTTGGTTACAAAAATCAAGTTGTAGAAAAATGTATTTAGTATGATTCCATTTGTGTAAGAGAAATCCACATACATGTAACAGTAAAGAAAAAGTACTGAATGAATAAACATGTATTTATGAATAATTGTTATCTTTGGGAGAGATGTGGGAATGGAGAGAGTGGCAAAGAAAAATTTTAACTTTATTTCATAAACTTCTGTACTGTTTGATTTGTGTTTTTTACAAGGAGGATGTATTTCTATATTACGTATACAATTCTTGCAAATAATAAAGAAAACAACTCTCCATGAATATTCTCATGTTTCTGCATGGTCAGGGCTTACTGAACAGAAATTTTTGAAAACTTGGGTTAAAGAATTACTGAATGGTGCACAAGCCTTAGAAATTGAAGAATGCATATTGTTGTTGAGGGATTTAAAGTCTCCTCTCTCCTAGAGCCATATATTTACATCCCAGAGTGGTGAAAGGAAGCTAGAGAGCTCCTTTCCTCTCCCTGGGGAAGATCTGATACTCTAGGGCAAAGGTCTCTGTCTCTCTGGATGGGAGGAGGGTCAAATGTTTCAGCAGCTCCCTATGTAAGCTCCAAGTTTCATCATTTCAGTATTCTTCTTCTGCAGTGTAAACCCTGCTGCACATGCAGCTACATCTGGCTCTCAGCACATCACCCTGTGCCGAATTGTGGCATGGGGAACTGTTGGAAGATGCTCTGTGAGTAAATAAAAGGTCTGCTTCCTGATTCAGAGGGTTTGTCTTTCTGTAAATATGTGTGTATTGTGTGTGTGTGTGTGTGTGTCTGCATAACTATGCAGGTTAACTTGTTAGCTTTGTCGACAAAAATAATCCATAACCAATCTATAAATGAAAATTTGGGTGAGTTTATTCTGAGCTGAAATCTGAGGACCATGGCCCGGGGCCTTTCTTCCTAAAGGAAGAAAGGGCACCAAAGACGTGAGGTATACAGAGTGGTTATATACCCCCATACAGGACGTTTCACATATGATTGAAATGTCCCTCCCACAGTAGTCACAAGATTTCCCTGTCAGCACAGTGCTTGATGGACACAGCAGGTAGTAGATCTGCTCTCTTGGAGGGCGTAGCAGGAGGCAAGTCTATTGTCTTGAGCTGGGTGGTCACAGGTGAGCACAGCAATCACTTTCTAGCCTAAGGAAAGATGCTTAATCCTTAAAGAAATGCCAATGTTGGGAGCCGGAGGGAAGTTGCACCTTTATCTCAAGGGCCTTTGTTCTTGCAGTAGGGAATATCTAAAGCAGATATACAATGCATGCTCAACAGCCATGGTCAGGCCCTTTTGGAAAGACAAGGTCAGGCCGAATTAGGTTTACGCAAAATGGCTTCCTCATATACTCCAATATATCCTATTGCTTGCCATTTTTATTTGTCAGCTTTCAAGTGGGGAAACATGGCATACTCTTCACAGTTTTGAACTCAACACCATGCACAGTGAGTTTAGTTGAGTTGTTTGGTGCATTCTGCCACTCTACAGACTGAAGATGGAGAGACTATCGTCAGGGACTGTTCACAGGACTGAGTTTGTTATTCTGAGGCAGCCCTGGAAGGAAGACCTGGATTGTGTGCTCTGGTGAAGGGAGAAAGCACTTCTGTTACAATAAGGGTCCCACATAAGTGGAGGAGGTTTGAGATACAACTGGATCCCATCTGGATTTGCCCAAGGGGATTAGTCTGACTTCTGTCTTTCCACCATCTCAGCCATTTCCAAGAGAAAGAAAATGATTAAGATCATTTTAGAAAGGAATGTGCAGCTCTGAATATGTGCATACCAGAGTGCTTACTGAGCCCTCTTCCAGGCTGCCTTCAGAACACACCCTGGAGGACACTCCCTAGCCATTCCCCTCACACTCAAAAGGAAATTCCTAAGCTTACATTTCAGTTTTCTAGGATGCTTTCTACACTCTCTATTTCTTGATGATCTTTTTCTTCTACTGAGAATGCCCCTTGGAGATTACAATCCTAGAATATTGGGCAAGAAAGGCACTATAGAAAACACCTTTATTGTGGACTTGAAACAGTTGAAGCTCTGAGGAATTTGGAGCCCACTGTGTTCTGATAGCCATTTTTTTGTTGATGGACTCATTCCTTTTGTTGTTCATTATATTGGATTTCAATGCTTATCAACTTTTTCCTGTCACATGGGTTTGGTTTTAATCATTTTGCATCTCTAAGGTCACTTCTCTAATTCCTTAAAATTTGGTCTGTGCTTATCATAGTGACTCTTATCCACAGGCTCTGATTAGTTACTACATTTCCTCCATTCATTCATTTATTCAAGCATTGTGTTCTATACCAGCACTGTCCAATGGAACTTTCTGCAATGATGGACATGTTCTATAATCTCTACTGTCCAATATGAGAGCCGTTAGCTACATGTGGCTATTGAACACTTAAAATGTAACTTTTGTGTGTGAGGAAATTAATTTTTAATATTGTTTAATTTTAATTAATTTAACCACATATGAGTATTGGCTATCATGTCGGAGAGCACAGTTCTACACGATTACTAACTTCCTTTCTTGCTCGGCCATTTCTAGGCTAAAGAGTGGCAGTTCAGAGAAGATTTGGATAGGAAAGCTAACTAGACAGCCTGCTGTCATGTCATAGGTCCCAAAGACCCTGTTACATTTTTTGTCTAAGACAGAAGTGACTCAGCAGCTTTACAGTGGGGTGTAATCAGATGAAGACTGAGAATGTCTGGGCCACGAAAAACATGGGAAGACCAGAACAGCACTGTAAGAGGATGATTTTGGATGGCCTTGTTTTGCCTCCTGAATATTAGAACAAGATAAAATGCACTGGAAATAGAGGCAATCACTGAAATGCAAAGAAAATACACACAGTGGACAAACATTTGAAGGGATACTAAGTCTAGTGTTTTATGAGCACTTCCTGTGCCCCCAAGCATTGTACCAAGCCATATACATACACTATATCATTTAATCTTTATAACAAATCCATGAGGTGGATGATATACTCCCCCTTTTACTCATGAGGAATCAAATATCACACAACTACTAAGTAGAGGATCCAAGACCATAAATCAGGTCTACCTGATTATACCTGGATGTACCAAAGCCTCTGCATATGTTCACCTCTGTATGGGAGATGGGAGATGGAGGGCATAATTCCAACTCTCCTACCACCTTGCTGTGTGATCTTGTGCAAATAATCTCACTTCTGTGGGCTTCAGTTCCTTGTTTGTAAAATACAGGAGTTGGATTCAATTGTTTCTAAGTTCTCATTTGGCTTTGACATCCTAGCCCCTAATTTCCTTGCAGATTTCAGCATATCAAATGTTACTGAAAAAAAAGATGACGGACTGCTTTTCTTTTGTTCTGTTTTCCCCCTCTCCCTTTTGTTCTGTGAACCACAAAAGGATTTGATTTGGATGGCAATAACATTCCCAGATTTTCTCTGTGAGTCAAGCATTAGAAATGATAGTTTAACATTCTTCTAAAAACGTTAAAGACAATTTTCTTTTGAAACATATGAAGACGCACATGATCACAGTGATACCTTGCCAGCAACATAAATGTTGTAAACTGGTCTCCTGGAGTGAGAAAGCACCATGGAGGAGGACTTTCTGTGACGACTGGGGGCAGTGTCAGTCTCCAGGAGGGTTTTTTGCAGAAGCAAATTCAATAGCACAATAGAAGTATGGTATTTGGAAAAATGGAGGAAAAAGAATTTTAATTTGCTAATATTAAGTAAACCTCTATGAAAATCTGCTTAGTTGACGAAGAATATATGGAAACAGTGATTCTGTGTTGGGAGAGAGGAAGAGGCATGCTATCAGAGGAGGGAGATGAAAGGTGTTCAGTATTTTATGGAGAGGGTGTGAAAGTAAGTTTTCTTGAGAGTTAAAGTTATTATTTGCTTTTCATATTATTTTAATTACAAAAGAAATAATGTTTATTGTAAAAAGCCAAACCATACAGAAATTTATTTCAAAAGAGATTCTTTTTCATAAAAATCCATACACACACATATACACGTATCCAACTAATTATTATAAACAACTATACAGTATCCCATAATGTGCAAATATAATCAGTCTCATATTGGTGGGCATTCGTTTTCTAAGATATTTTATGTATATCAAAAAAAGAGTGAGGGAAGTCAGCTTATATTCACATCTGATGCTGAAACTTGAAGATTTGGACTGATAGGGCGCAGAAAACTAGATTAGGCAGTTTCAGAGACTCTGCTGCTAGGACTGCCTTAAAGCTACACGGTTCACATGACAGAAACTGAGTAAATTCCTAACGTCATAAAGTCATAGGATGAGATAGCTGAAAGGGACTTAATGAATCTAGTCCCCTGATTTCACCAGTGAGGAAACTGAGGCCCAGAGAAGTTGTTTTCCTCAAGGTCACTGAGCTAGTAAAGTGTCACGGTCCTGATTAAAGTCTCGTTGCTCTAGACTAGCCTTCTTTGAAAGAGAGAAGTAATAAAAGGACGTTATATGTCCACCTGTAAGGAGGTGCTGGTGTCTCTTCCTCTGAGTGGTTTTAGCTGTAAGCAGGCAGGTTTGAAAGTCCTACAGACCTTGGCCCCCATTCTTGTCATATTCCAAAACACTTTCCTGTTTATTATATACATAGACATATCATTTTTGCATTAATGCAAGCACTCAAAGGCTATTACCGAGCTGCTGCTTCTACTTGGGGAGGCAGACTGTAATGGTTAAAAGCCCAGATTCCAACCCTGCTCCACCTCTTCCTAGTTGCATGGTCTTGGGTAAGTTACTTGATCTCTCCAAGCTTCAGGGAGGGAGAAGAAATGAAGGAGAATAACATTCTGCCTTATATTGTTGTTATGAAGATTTAAGTAGGTAATACAGGTAAAGTGACCGTCAAATAATAAATAAACTTTAGCCATCACTATGATATGTCAGACATTATGCTAGGTCAAAGGTGTAAGCATTGAACAAGATATACATATGGTCCCAATTCTTAAAGAGCTGATCATAAACTTGCAATTCTCTGAATTAAACCTACATATTCACTGGTCTGTGCCTTTCTACAAGATATTATTGTTTTTGTTTGATCCTCCTTTACCTATTCACTTTTCATTACTTGCCACTGTTACCTTTTAAGAGCCAATGGAAATCCTATCTCTTCCATGAAGTCCTTCCAGATTACCCCAGCTGGAAGTAATATGTCTTTATTTATACTCCCATAATTCCATAGCATATGGTTTTATAGCATTTTTTACCATCTTCCTTGTGTTTATGTATGTGTCTTCATTTTTTATTTATTTATTTTTATTTATTTATTTTTCGTGAGGAAGATTAACCCTCAGCTAACATCTGTACTGGTCTTCCTCCAGCTTGTGTGTAGGATGCCTCCACAGCATGGCTGATGAGTGGAGTAGGTCTGCACCCAGGGTCCAAACCCATGAACCCCAGGCCGCTGAAGCACAGTGCGCAGAACTTTAACCACTCAGCTGCGAGGCTGGCCCCCTGTACATGTCTTCTTTAATCTTTGTAGTCAGTATTCAATTGGTAATTGATAAATTGAATTCTATCAACAAGGACTAGAGAACCAAGGTCTTCCAATAACAACTCCAGAAATAGACTCATCTCTTGACCTGCCTCAACTTGGGCGAATCACTTAACTACATCACTTACCTACATCAGTTTCTTCACCCAGAAGCGAACAAGAAAAATGATGATAAACATGTGGTAGGGAAATACAGAGTAGAGCTGGATGCTATAAAAAGACCTAATGAAGTAAACATTTTTCCCATTGTGTTGACTGCCCACTATGACATACATGGTAGATTTGACTGTTAGCAAGTTAGCTAGCCAATTACAAAATAGGGGGTATATCCTTGTCTCCTGAAGCTAAGTTCAGTGGTCATTCTAGTATAAAACACTTGTCTGTTGGCATTAGCTACCTCTTATCCATCATCCATCTCCAGCCTTTAAATTGAGAAGGATCTCGTATGCATTTCCCATGTTGTTTTTGTTTGGATGAATATTGAGAAGTAAGGGAAGCTGGTTAAAAGAATAATTCAACTGATAAATGAGCAGAGTAACTTGTTTACATTACCATTAAAACATATCGTATCCTACCTCCTAACCGTCAATATTCTTACCTTAATAGTGTCAGTGGAATGCTTTAAAGGATTCTTGTCAAAAAGCAAGTCATGCACATGAAAAGATGTTCAACATCACTAGTTATTAGGGAAATGAAAATCATGCCCTTCAGAATGGCTATACTTGACAAGACAAGAAATAACAAGTGTTGAAAAGGGTGTGGAGAGAAGGAAACCTCATACGCTGCTGGTGGGAATGTAAACTGGTGTATCCACAATGGAAAACAGTAAATAGATTTCTCAAAAAATTCAAAATAGAAATACCATATGATCCAACTATTCCACTTATGAGTATTTATCCAAAGAACATGAAAACACCAATTCAAAAAGATATATGCACTCCTGTGTTCATCATCGCATTATTCACAATAGCCAAGACTTGGAAGCAAGCCAAGTGCCCATCAACAGATGAATGGATAAAGAAGACGTGATATATATATATATATACAATGGAATACTACTCAGCTATAAAAAAAAAGACAAAATCATGCCATTTACAGCAACATGGGTAGGCCTTGAGGGTATTATACTAAGTGAAATAATTAGACAAAGACAAATATTGTATGATTTCACTAATATGTGGAAGATAAACAAACACATAGATAAGAAGAGACTGGTGGTTACCAAAGGGGAAGGGGGTAGGGGGAGGGCAAAAGGGGTAAAGAGGCACTTGTGTATGGTGACTGGTAAAAACTAGACTATTGGTGGTGAACATAATGCAGTCTACACAGAAGCTGAAATATAATGTACGACTGAAATTTATACAATATTATAAACCAATATGACCTCAATAAAATAATTTTTTAAAAAATGGCAATCAGCAATTTTTAGCGTATGTCATTAATGTCCTATAAATGAGTATTTCAGGCCTGGCTAATATCTTTTCCATTGAAAAACCATATTGGAGGTTTTTCACATTAAAATATGTAAATATCTAAAATACCTAAAGTTGAGTACTTCTACCTTTTCTGAAATTTTTTTAGGGCCAGATTCTGTTGGCAGACACATTTCAGAATTGGTCTCTCTCTTCCTCTCTCTCTCTCTTTTCCACCATAATTATTATTTTTAAATTACTTGCTTCCACCACTCTATCTCCACTTCCAAGTTTTTATTATTATTATTATTATTTTTTTCTTTTGAGGAAGATTAGCCCTGAGCTAACATCCACCACCAACCCTCCTCTTTTTTGCTGAGGAAGATTGGCCCTGAGCTAACATCTGTGCCCATCTTCCTCTACTTTATATGTGGGATGCCTGCCACAGCATGGCTTGATAAGCGGTGCCATGTCCACACCCGAGGTCCAAACCTGAGAACCCTGGGCCACCAAAGCAGAGCACATGAGCTTAACTGCTATGCTACCTGGCTGGCTCCCCCATCTTCCCAGTTTTTAAATATTTTCTTTAAAATGCAGCAAAACTAAGATGTACCTTGCTTAGCTGAGTACAAACTTATAGGACAAAATAAATAAGTCACAGCAAACTGCAGCAAAAATGGAGATCCTGAGCCATTTAATCTCTGCTGTGGAGGTCCTGTCTGAGCTTAGAACTTTCCTGCTGTACTGTGTTTTCAGTGCAAATCAAATATGCACTATATATGATAGAGGTTAGGAAATGAAATAAGGAAAACAAGCATGTGTACTCCCTCCCATGGAGTTGCCTCTCTGCTTGGTGGTCAAAATTTACCAATAAAAGCTTTGGAAACATAAATAAGGGCAAACTAATGTATAACAGGTGGTACATTGAGGACACTGGCTCAGGTACAATGAAATTGTTAGAGTGGGTAAGGTGATTCATGGAATAATTATAAATGTTAGCATATAAAACCCCATGTTATAGATGAGGACACTGGTTCAAGGCCTTTCCCTCGGAAATAAAGCTAGTAAGTGGTGTAACCAGGATTCAACTTTGGGTCTGACCGCAAATATTCCTATGCTCTTCACTTTATTAAATAATGTAGGAAAACTCCATTGCATGGTGTCTGCTGTGTTTTGTTTTGAGATAATAATGAGGGAAATCATCCTTTGATTTATATTATGAGAGTTGTTGGGTACTGCATCTGTATAGAGGTGATATCATTTATAAATTAGGTGAGAGTTTATCTTCAATGTCCTCTTCAACACTGGCATTTTTATCATACTAAGCTTTATGCTGGAGGAACCAGCTTAGGCCCTTGAGAAGGACCTGGGACGCTGGCCCAGATTTCTTGGTTCACCAGGGTTACGTGCAGGTCTTAAAAGCACACCCAGACCCAGGTTCACACCAGCGTTTGGTCACTCAAGACTAATAACCCCAGGCAGGAGGCACACTAAACATTTTTCTCTTACCCATGACTAGGCCAAGGTATTCCCTGTGCTCAGAGCGCCTCAGCCTTTTCCAAATTCCATCAGAAGTAACTCAATAAGCAAGAAGAAACAAATTCAGAGTGCAGCTGTTAACCATCTTATTGAGAAATATGTTCCCACTTGCGATTGCAACAAACTTGCTCATCACAAAGCCATTCTCAGATCTGTGATCTATGAGAGGGCTTCATGACCCCACCTGTGAGCTCCGCAGACACAAACTTACCATATCAAACAAATGAGTAATAACATGCAACTTTCACTCCAGTAAAAATTGCCTCCTCCTTTTATCAATTAGTCAGATCAGACAAGACACCAAAGAGTGTTTTCAGATTTAGCTAAACACAGAAGCCTGCTTTTGTTGTACACTGGGTGATGGAAAATGGTTAAAGAAATATTTTCCCAGCTTAAGACCTATTCAAGACCAACACATCCAGCTCTTTTTTTAAGTGCATAGGCTTGTTCAAAGTCAGGCTGTTGTATGACCTCAAAGCAAAGACAAGTCATGTCCTACTGAAGAAAAGCTTTTATATTTATGGAATAATGAAATTCAAAAATGCCCTAAGGCTCACCCAGCCCACTCTCCTTCCCATAGCAAAAACACTTGCTAAAGCATCAAAGATTGATAGGACCACCAACAGTTTTTAAATATTTTAAAATATTTTCTTGATTATGAAATTTCAATACTATAGTAAACCCTAGATTTACCAAAACTGTCCTTTTGACATTTTTGTCTCAGATCTTTAAAAAAAATAGAACTTTACTTACATATCATATATATGTATATGCATATGTGTGTATGTATATATAGTATTGCTTTTTTGTTGTGAATTTTACAGATGTGGTATCAAGAGGGTGTATATCTATTTGCAACTTGATTTTTTTCATTCAACATTATGCTTTTTTCTGGATTTTTCTGGGTTAACACATATTATGCCAACATGTTTATTTCAACCATTTAAATAACTATTCAGTATTTCATTATATGCATATATCTAAGATGACTATATAATTTATTACGCAAAGCAGACCTCTTTTAAAAATTAAAATAGGCTCAATTAATAATTACACCAATATAATAGGCATAACCTAGGACTGTCCCAGGGAAATCAGGAGGTAGCGTCACCTTGAATATGCAACAACTTGTATGCATCCCCAGTGATCAACATTTAGATTGTTTCCAATTTTCATGTAATGTAAACAGTGATGTAATGAATATCTTCAAATATGCTTCCTGGTGCACAAGTGCAAGAGTTTTCTCTAACATTCTATTGTAAGTTCTGAGTCATAGATATACATTTTTTTGCTTTATTACATATTGACATATTGCTTTGCAAATTTATATTCCCCCTAGTTATGCATAGGACTTCCTATTTCCCCACATTTTCATCTGTACTTATAGGATCACCTGAGTTTCATTATTGTTTTAATTCACATTTCCCTGATTAACAGTGATATTGCACAACGTTCCATATGTTCACTAGCCATTTAGATTTCATCTTCTGGTAAACAGCTGTCATTTTTGTTTCATTATATTTAGGTTAATCTCAGGTAAACAAAATGTTTGTTTTTATTCCTGTGTGAAAATCTCTTTTAGGTGAGTTTAGGCAATTTATATTTTCTGTGATCATAAATATATTTCACTATATATTTTTTTCTTGATCAGCCCTTGGGGTTATCAATTTTATTAATCTTTTCAAATAATTAGATGTTAGTTTTAGACAAATTTAGTGAGAACTGATATCTTAACAGTACAAGTCTTTTGATCCATGAACATGGGATATCACTCCATTTATTTGGATCTTTAATTTCCCTCAAGAATATTTTGTTAGCTTTATGCCTAGAATTTACTATCTTCAATTATATTGGATTTTGTAATTAATTTGCAAATTGCTGCTCAAATATAGAAATACAATTGACTTTATATATTCATCTTGTATGAGTTAACTTACCAGTAGTGGCCTTGCTAAATGAACACATTGATTCAAATGGTAGATTTGTGGAATTAAAGTACAAAATCACATCACTTAGGAACAAAAACTGTTTTTCTTCTTGTTTTCTAACCTTTATACCTTTTATTTATTTTTCTTCTCTTATTACACTGGAGTATAATCGTGAATGAAAGTAGTGAGAACAGATAGCCTTGCCTTGTTTCTGACCTCAGGGGGAAATTTTCAGTCACTACTTTGAGTATGCTATCTGCAGGGTTTTTGTAGATGGACTTCATCAGATTAAAGTTCTCTTCTATTCCTAGTTTGCTGAGTGTTTCTAAGATAAACATGAGTGGAGTTTTACAAATGCTTTTCATCTGTTGAGATAAATATGTTTTCCCCCTGCTTTATTCTGTTAATATAGTTAATTACGTTGGTGATTTTTCTGAATGTTAAGCAAACCTAGGAATAAGGCAACCCCACTTGGTCATTATGTGTTATACTTCTTATATATTGGCTTTTGTTTGACAGCCTGGCAAGTTTTAGCCCTTAAACACTATACGAGATTTGGTTTTACCCTGAATAGATTTCACTTATCTTTTGAGCCTCCTGTCCTATGCAATTTCAGAATATAGCTATTATCTTGAGTATCCCCCTCTGAGGTGACTTTATCTCCTAAGTCCTCCAAGATGATAGAGATTTCACTCTTGATTTTTAAAAGTTTGCAACCCAGTGCCCTGTATCCTTTGCTGTCTCAGAACTCAACAAATGTCCTGTTTGGAAAACTGATCATGTATTTCAACCCTTTTGAAACTGTAGAGTTTAATTTTTAGAACTCAGGAAGGCAAGTTTCAACTGAGGAGGAGAATAAAGTATGTGGGAAAGAATCATTGTCCATCAGACAATGCAGAGTTAATACTAACCAATGTCTAGCCTGTAAAACCTGTATCTTTAAGCCAGAGACAGGAAAGGAAGGACTAAAGGACTCCAGTCCAGGTACTAGACTAATTTAAATGCTATTCTATCTCCAGCACTTGGTCCTAATTGTCTCCTCTTGAACACTCAATACCTGCATTCATGCTGGCTGGCCCCAGGGTTGCAGAGCAGCCCACTGTCCCCACTGAAAGGAAATGAAAAATCGACTGATGCTAAACAGACCTCCTTCAGCAACTACAGCCATCTAAGCACTGTATCCTGCAGCGTGATTAATGATTTTTCTTTCCCTTTACATTTAAGAGCAATGTGTTTTAAAAAGGACAGGAGAGAAATAGAATGAAGAAGAGGGATGAGGAAGAGAGAGGGCAGAGGTGCAAAAGTAAAAAGACGTTGTATGAGAGGAGGAGAGGGAAGAAAATGATTTCTCAATATGAAATAGAGAATTAGCCAAAAATGTATATTTTCTCCTACTATAAAGGATTCCACCTCTACCCCACATAAGAATGTCAGGTTATTTAGGTCTCCTTACCTAAATGATACACTCTACTGAAAATACTAAAGAGAAAGGAAAATTAAAAGAGGTTCTACAGTACTTTTGTTGTTAAGCCATCTATCCCTGACCTCAAAAAGAAATGAAGCTTCGTTATTGCTCTCTGTAATTGTACATTAATGGTTGTAATTTAAGAATTTTAAAACACTAGGAGGAGGCTGGAATTTGGAGAGATGATGTTTGGCACATTGATACCTTTTCTCTCTTCCTGCTTTCTCCAGGCCTCGTATTTCTTATTAGTATATATATTAATATATGTTATATATTATATATAATTATTAATATATATTCATATAGTATATATTATATATTTATATATATAGCATGATATATGTTGCATGTATATGATATATTGCATTAGATATGATCTAAGATGGATAGGGATAGCGATAGCTCACGTGGGATATGAGATTATAACATCTATCACCTCATTTATTGACATAATTGATTTTCCAGATCTGACTGCCTAGGCCAGTGTCTGCTTTCTCCTTCACTTCCCCAAATGTGTCAAATGGCTCAGCAACATGGAAAAAACTTCTGCCAAGGGCTTATACATTATGAAGGCTGGTATTTTTTCATCAGCCTTAGCCTAGGTTAAAGGTACAAAAGCTATTTCCCTTTTCCATTGTCAGTACCTACTCTGGGCTTTCATGTACTGAATTCTCAACAGCTTCCCATAAGACTGTAAGATCTCTTGTTAATATGGACCCTGTGTACAGGGGTCTGAAAGCTATTTCAGAGATGACTCCTGGAGAGCATTTTGCAGAGGGACATGGTAGAAAGAAAAGGGGAAGGAACTTAGGGGTATTGTGTGCAATTGAGGTTTGAAGCAGCCAGCATTTAAAGCAGCCAGTGTTTGAAGAATCAAGCACTTGTGCGTATGAGAGAGCAAGCAGGTTAGCTTGGCTAGAGCAGAAAGTAATTGTAGGTCAAAGATCAATCATAAATAAGAACAAGAATACTGAGGGATGTTGATGGACAGTCTTAAAGACCAGTATGAAGCATTTGTATTTGATTAAAAAGAAAAAGACAACAGAAAACCATGTAAATTTCTGAGAGCCTATCAATAGATGAAAGATGAGATTGATGCTTACCAGTCAAGGCACTGAAGTGTAACTTGATCAAAATGTTTGAGAAGGAAGACTCTTTCTACTGTATAAAGGGGAGACAGAAGGGGCAGACAGCTGGCAAGAGGGACAATTTGTAATATTCTAGGTGTCATATGATTAGAGACGGCCCAAACTAGAATATAAACTAGAAAGAGGTAGGAAAGGATGGCTCTGAAAGGTGTTTCAGATTAAGAAATAGGAGAACTTAGAGACACACTAGTCATGGGTGTGCTGGAGGAAGTAACCTGTAACACTCCAGGTGGTGTGCCAGGAGAGTAGGATGGTAGCATGCCATTGATGGGAATGGAAAGTTGGGATGGAATGAGGGTCTTGCCTAGGTTGCAATATGAGTTTCCTTGCCACCTCTTTATTAATGCAGGTTTTATGACACAGGTGTAATAATTAATCCAAATGGCTAGCAGATGTGGCTATCCATCTTTGGGCATACTGGCCCCCACACAGTCTCCCAATCGGCAAATTCTCAAGCAAGGCCAAAGAAAATTAAAGAAAATAAATTCTGTTGAGATATTTATGGAGGCCACCTGGATAGAAGTTTGACAGCTAAGAACTTGCCTGGATGCCAGGCAACTAAGGAGAGGTCAGAGCCTCTGAAGCAATAGGGCTTGAGGAGGCGAAGGACAGAAATGGAGGGGGAAGAGTGTTCAGTCACGTTCCATCTCAAAAAGATTAAAAATGAAGTTTCACTTTTCGGGGAGAAACACTGCTAAAGTCTTTCCCTGTATGCTCTGGAGAAACCTGCGTTGTCCCTTGACAAGAGTCCCACCATTTCCTTTAATTGCACTCTCTATCCTTGCTGAGCCAATCAAGCAGTGAGGGCTTTGTTTATGTATCAGTCATCTCCTCTTCACTTCTTCTATCATTTCTTTGATTCATGCTCTTAAATTATCACCTCCCGAGACAGACAGTTTCTAACTAGTCTCCCTGCATTGCTACATTGACTTTTTCAACATGGGTGCTTACATAATTCAGCCCATAAGGAGAGTCTCTAGAGAAAGCTTACTAAGATGGAGTCATATAACAATCTAATCATAGGACTGAAAACCCATCACCTGTGCCACATAAAGTAACTTAATCATGGGAGTGACATCTCTTCACCTTTACCATATTCTCCCGGTTAGATGCAAGGCACAGGTCCTACCCACACTCCAAGGGGGCAGATTACACAAAGCAGTGAACACCAGGAGGCAGGTGGCACTGGGGGCCACTTTATGGTCTGACTGCCACAAGCTACTAAAACACACCCAAAATGAAATATATAACCTAAATAGTCCTATAACTTTTTAAAATGGAATTTGTAGTTTAAAACCTTTCAATAGGGGCTGGCCCAGTGGCATAGTGGTTAAGTTCTTAAGTGGTTAAGTGCTCTGCTTCAGTGACCCAGGGTTCATGGGTTCAGATCCTGGGCACATACCTACTCATTAAGCCATGCTGTGGTGGCATCCCACATACAAAGTAGAGGAAGATTGGCATGGATGTTAGCTCAGAGAGAATCTTTCTCAAGCAAAAAGAGGAAGATTGGCAACAGTTGTTAGGTCAGGGCCAATCTTCCTCACCACAAAGAAAGAAAGAAAGACATCTCCAGGTCCAGATGATTTCACTGTGGAAAACGATCAAACATTTACAAAATGAATAACACTAATTTTACAAAATCTCTTACAGAAAATAGAAAATTAAGGAACACTTCCCAACATATTTTATAAGGCCAGCATTACCTTGGTAACAAAATTGGACAAAGGTAATACAGTAGAAAACTATCTATATGCAATCTGTATGCCAAAAATATCAATAGTCTTGATTAACATAGACTCAAGAATTATCAATAAAATATTAGCAAATTAAAACAGCTAATATATAAATGGAATAATATATCACAATCAAGTGAAGTTTATCCCAGGAATGCAAGGCTGTTTCAGTATTCTAGAATCGACCAATGTTTTCCACCATCTGAACAATCTAAAGATAATGTCAATTGATGCAGAAAAAAAGCACTTGGTGAAATTCAACATCCATTTAAAGAAAAAAAACTTTGGGGGGCAGGCCCCATGGTGTAGTGGTTAAGTTTGGCATGCTCTGCTTTGGTGGCCTGGATTCATGGATTCAGACCCCAGGCATGGACCTGCACCACTTGTCAGCCATGCTGTGGCAGCAACCCACTTATGGGATAGAGGAAGATTGCCACAGATGTTGGCTCAGGGCTGGTCTTCCTCAAGCAAAAAAAAAACAAAGAGGAAGATTGGCAGTAGATGTTAGCTCAGGGTGAATCTTTCTCAGGCAAAAAAAAAAAAAAAAAAAACTCTCAGCAAACTAGGAGCATAAGGAACTTGCTCAACCTGATAAAGAACATCTACCAAAAAAACCCTACAGCTAACATTTATAAATAACAGTGGAAGATGGAATATTTTTCCCCTAACGTCACGATAAAGCTAAGGATGCCTGTTCTCACCACTCCTACTCAACACTGTAGTAGAAGTCCTAGCCAATGCAATAAGACAGGAAAAATAAATAAAAAGGCATATATATTGAAAAAGAAGAAATAAAAATGTCCCTATTCGTAGATAACATCATCTTTGTAGAAAAATCCCAAGATTCTTTCAAAAACAAAATAAAACAACCTCCCAGAATTAATAAGTGAGTTTAGCAAGGTGATATTTCTACATTCCACAATAAACAATTGGAAAATGAAATGTTTAAAAAACACCATTTACAATATCTCCAAAAAAACCTGAACTACTTAGGTATAAATCTAACATAATGTGCAGGATCTGTTTGCTAAAAGCTATAAAACACTAATAAAAGAGATTTTAAAAGGTCTAAATAAATGTGGAGCCATATTGTGTTTATGGATTGGAAAACTCATCATAGTAAAGAGGTTAGTTCTCCCCAAATTTATCAATAGATTTAACACAATTACAATAAAAATCCCAGCAGGATTTTTTGTAGATACAGACAAGCAGATTCTACAATGTACATGGAAAGGCAAAGACACTAGAATAGCTGAAATAATTTGGAGAAGGAAGGATAAAGTTTGAGGAATTACACTCCCTGAGTTTTAGACTTACTATAAAGCTACTGTAATACAGTCAGTGTGGTGTTGGCAGAGGGCAAGACATATAGATTAATGGAAGAGAATAGAGAGTCCAGAAACAGGTCCGCACAAATATGGCCATTTTATTTTTCACATAAGTAAAAAACAAATCAATGGAGAAAGGATAGTCTTCACGACAGATGATTTAGAAACAATTGCACAGCCATATAAAAAAAAAAAAACTTGGCCTATACCTCATATCTTACACAAAAATGAACTCAAAATGAATCATAGATCTAAGTGTAAAATCTAAAACTATAAGACTTTTAGAAGAAAATAGAGGAGATTATCTTCATATCCAAGAGTTAGGTAAAGAGTTCTTAGACATGACAACAAAAGCATGATACATGAAGGAAAAATTGATAAATTGGAGTCCATCAAAATTAAAAACTTTTACTCTGCCAAAGATCCTGTTAAAAGAATGAAAAGACAGGCTACAGGCTAGGAGAAATATTTACAAATCACATATCTGAGAAAAGTACTTGCATCCAGGAAATATATAGGAATCTCAACACTCAACAATTAGAAAACAAACAACCCAATTAAAACATGGAGAAAAACTTGAATATACCCTTCAAAAAAGATAATACAGAGATGGCAATAATTACATACACGGAAAGATGTTCAACATTATTAGCCATCAGGGAAATGCAAATTAAAATCATGTTGAAATACTACTATCCATCTATTAGAATGACTAAAATTTTAAAAATTTTTTAAAAAAACACTGATAATACCAAGTACTGATGGTAATGCAGGGCAACTGGAACTCTCCTGCATTGCTGGTAGGAGTGCAGTATGGTACAGGCACTCTGGGAACAGTTTTGCAGTTTCTCATAAAGTTAAACATATGACCCAGCAACCCCACTCCTGAGTATTTACCTTAAAGAAATGAAAACTTATATTCACACAAAAACCTATACAGGGTTGTTTATACCAGTTATAGTCATAATAACCACATGAAACAATCCAAATGTCCTTCAACAGGTGAATGGATAAACAAACATTAGTACATCCATACAATGGAATGCTAGTCAGGAATAAAAAGGAATGAACTATTGATAGCTGCAACAACTTTCCTGAATCTACAAGGCATTATGCTGAGGGAAAGAAGCCAGTTTCAAAATGTCATACACTGTATGATTACATTTGTATGATATTCTCAAGAGGATAACATTATAGTTAGTCTACATCTATAGTCTTTGGTTAGTCATATCTGTAGATGAAACTACAGTCTGTGGACGGATCAGTGATTGCCAGGGGCTAGGAGTCAGGTAAGTCTGACACCCTTTAGGAGTAACACAAGGGAGCTTTTTTGGAGGTAATGGAACTGTTCTGTGTCTGATTGTGGTGGTGGTTACATGAGTCTATACATGTATTAAGATTCATAAAACTAAACCCTTTTCCCCCATAAAAGTCAATTTGACTGCATTATAATTTTTAAATTTTTTTTAAAGAACACGACACTGTGCTTAGAGTGTGATGACAATTCTTTATATTGGCCATCAAGGAGAAGTTGACTTAAAAAGTTGATATTTGAACAAAAGACCTGAATGGTGAAAAGATTTCAAAAAGAAGGTCTAACCACTTCATTAAAAAGTGATGCATATGGTAGGTTTCCAATATATGCTTCTGCGATGATAAAAAATGAATGGATAAATGAATTCTAATGAGTATCTTTTAGAAACTTTGTCTCTGTGTAACATTAGTACAATAGATTTCATTCATATTAGCAATGCCATTAAGGAACAGAATGCCCCCTTCCTATAGGTTCGTACTTCTTTCTCTTTATATATAGATGACTCTGCAAGGAGTATAGAAGAACTTTAGAACATAGTCCTAGGAAACAAATGATAAACAGAAAAGAAAGTCTCCATATTATACCATACCCAATCAGCAAGATAAAACCTGAAAAAGTTGGATGTTTGTAAATGTCTTGCGAGTAGGTACACAACAAATATTTGCCACTCCTCTAGACACAGCCCAATGCATGATGGCCAAGAAGAGACCATGTATTTACCATCTTTGGACAAATGAGCCTAAAGGAGGTTGATTTAACTGTGTTTCATACTCAATTAAATAAAATAAAGTAGATTCAACTATCACCCGTATTCCAAATCCATATTCCATTGCCTTTTCCCAAGAGTTTAGGACCTAAAAATACTACTTCTGCTCATTTATCCAAATATGGCCTTTATTCATTCACTTCTACAAGGCCCAGTCTTGTGTTGAATAAACTAATATGCCCCACCAGGCTGAAAGTATTCAGTTCAACTTAAGAACTAGCTTCTACAGAACATAAATGATACAACTCCTTGGAAAGGCCATGCCTCTTGAGTAGATAAATCCTTGCTTTTCAGGAATAAGAACAGATTTACTATTTTAATATTCTCTTCCTCCCTGTTCAATGTTCTTTTCTGGTTAAGAGAGCTCACCTCAGGATCTGCCTGGTGATTTGAGAAAAACAGCTACCTTTGCATTTTGAAAAAAGACAACTTTCCCTCTCTTTTAGAATGTATGTAAATGGCTTTCAAATAGTAAAAGATCCTAAGAGAAAAAGGTGTGGGAGGGAGTGTGGACAAATTGTGACTACATTTGAGTACAAATGTAAACTATGGAGTAATAGGGACATCCACAAGAGTGTTCATGTGGGAATCTCCTTCTCCATTTATTCATTCTTTCCACATGTAATTATTAAATAACTGCTGTGTGCCACTATTCTCAGTATTAGGCTAAGTAGGCCAATCAACAGGTAAAATGGGATTTTGAATTTGTGAGTAAAATTATGCAAAAAAAATCCATTTTCATATCCATCCTTGCTTACAGAAATACCCTCTCACTATATTTGGGGGAAATGAGAGAACTCTCCTTTTATGGGCTTCAAAGCCTACTAGTGATGCTTGGGTGACAGGTAGAATCAGTAACTCAGAAAGCCAGAGCTCAAAGCTATTTTATGAGTACATCCTTTCCCATTTAGGAATGAAAAAACTGAGATCAAGAACGGGAACTTGCTCAGGGTCACACAGCCTGTTAGTAGTAGAACCATATGAAAACCCAGGTCTTCTAACTTAACATCCCTTCCTTTCTTCTCTGATCCACCTTATTGCACATTTCAGGGAAGCAGAAAAAAACATTTCTCTGCAAAGAAATTAGCTGCCTTCACCTGGGATCAAGTTTGAATTGGTTTCTCTTTTCCTGCTCTCCACGTTGCTTAAGGACTTGGTGGTCTTCTTCCTATTGAATGAAAAAAAAAAGAAGTCTTCAGTTATCCTGTAATTCTCCAAGGCTTGCCTGGCCTGACTTACATGGACCACAGTGCCTTGGCATATGCCCCTACTTAGCAATCCCTGCCCTCTGAAATATGCCTTTCTGCCAGTCCCATTGCAAACCACCTTTCCTACTTTTACTTCTGAACATCTGCTGTTATTTACCACTTAATTATCTGCCTATTTGTCTACTTTAAAATGCATTTTAGAACTAGTGTCTCTGACAGTGATCTGTAAGTGGAATGGCCTGGAGTCTATAGGCCTGGGGCTACATTACTTGATTGGATATTGGCCAAAAAAAAAAAAAAACAGAGGGGGAGTTTGAATGAACCCCATGGCTGAATGGTTAAGTTTGCATGCTCGGCTTCCATGGCCCAGGGTTTCACTGCTTCAGATCCTCGGCGTGGACATGACACCACTCATCAGGCCATGCTGAGGTGGTATCCCACATCACACAAGCAGAAGGCCCTACAACTAGAATATACAACTGTCTACTGAGGGTCTTTGGGAGAAGAAGAAGAAGAAGAAGAAGAAGAAGGAGAAGGAGAAGAAGGAGAAGGAGAAGGAGAAGGAGGAGAAGGAGAAGATCGGCAACAGATGTTAGCTCCATTGCCAATCTTTAAAAAAAAAGTCTACATTCTCCAGAATATCCAGTCAGAGTGGAAGTGAAAGGAGAATGTGAGGCTTCCAAAGAGAACAGGGAAGCTTACCAAAATTGCAGTTTGGGTACACCAAAAATGAGGTAGTGTAACAAGCTTTGCAAACTACAAGTCACCTACAAAGAGGTTCCCTAAATGTATTTTAAGAGAGAAGACAGGTAGGATAGTCATGGTGATACAGAAATAAAACACAGTGGCAAAGCAGCTGAATGACATCTTTACTTTGGTGTTTATTGAAAAAGTTTCTAGCAAAATTCACAGTCCAAATTATTTTCTGAAATGGCCATCCCAGTAGTACCAGATCAGAGTAGGCCCCAACAAACCAGTGATCCCTGCTGAGACCCCACCCCCATCCCTAGCTCATGTAACAGTGGGCAGAGAGTGGGCATGTAGCCCTGTTATCTGGAATTAAGAAACAAAATGCAAAGCTGGAAAGGGAAAAATAATGAAGAAACCCCAAACAACAATATAGTAACGTTCTTAGAATCCATTGGACCAATTCAAATGTCTGTTTACCATAATATAGTACTTTACAGTTTGAAAAGAGCTCTCACTTCATTTGATTTTCATTTGACATGGACTTGTTTACAAGGACTGTGATTATCGATCTCCTGACCCGTTTTCCATTAAGCGCTGCATATGCCAATCTGCTTTTATGACCATCTTGATTATAATCCCCATATTAGGATGACGTTTCACTCTGAGAATCTAAGAAAAATAGAATCCCACTGGCAGGTTCCACTTCAATTCAAAAGGTAGCACAAAACCATTGGAGGGAAAAAAAAGTTAATGCTGTTATGTTAAATTAGTCAGTAAAATCGGAGTCATACAAAGTACTGTTAGAGGGTGGAGGTAGGAGGAGAAATACCACCTTGGAGGGATAAAAGAGGAGGGACTTTATTGGAAAAAGAATCAGCTACACTTTGTTTCTGTTATTTCCCACTTGGAGGGTGTAAATTGATTTGCTGCTGCTTCTTGGCCTTCCCTGTCATACTTGGGCTTTTCCTGCTGTAATCAGTTACCACTAGGCCATCCACTTTCAACCGCTCCAAATTTGTTAACATCTCTCATTCATTATCATCTCCTTTCACATTTATTCATGGTTATGAGTTTAAGCTTAAGAGAATTTCTTTACTATTATCATATTGGGATCTCAAGAAGGATCATAAGTCAAAATGGAGAGATTTTGTTAGCCTTCTACAGTGTAAAGCTGACTCTATTATCTTACCAATAATACTTTGATTCAATGGAATTTTTTTACAGAAATAGAAAAAATAATCCTAAAATTCCTGTGGAACCATGAAAAACGTAATTTCTAATTGTCCTCTTGATTTCTATACAAATTTTAATGAAACTGCCGAAAATATAAAACAAAAAATTGTTGATATACTATCCAAATACAAACTAGACATTGCTCATCTCTCTGCATATTTGGCTGACAGTGCAAGTGTAAATTTTGGCAAATTCCAGTCAGAAAAAAGTGTACAAACTTTTTTCTACAGCAAATAAAAAGATGTTACCTGCCAAATGTCCTACACATCTTGCATACAACACTGCTAAAAAGGGAAAAAATTTGCTTCCCAGAGATATTGAGACTTTCATAATGAAAGTTCTTGGTCAATTTTAAGTTTCGATAAAGTGTGTAGAAGCACTTATTGAGATTTTTGACTTTATGGAAAGGGGAGATAGCCTTCTTAGACATGTGCCTACAAGACGGCTATCATTGTTGCCAGCCATGGAAAAGATGTTAAAGTGTTGGCCTGAAGTAAAATTGTATTTCAAAGTGTGGGGTAAGAAAAATTTTCTTATCTTATTTAGAAATACGCTGAGGATGAGAATGGAGAAAAGAATTACAGTAAAACAGATGTATATGCTGCTTTTCCAAAATTGCTTGATGATCTTTGAGGAGGCCATAAAAAGCCTAGAAAAGGATGAGTTAACTGCACCTGAGTTGTTTGAGGTTCCATAGGTTGTCAGAAAAACTCATACTCTTGGAAATATTGCTTTAGAACTAAAAAGAAAAAAGTCTTCATAAAAGAACAATCAAGTTAAACAGGACTTTCTCAATTTCTTTGCTAAATTTGTAGATTATTTTGAATCCAACTTCAATTTCATAAGTTCCAATAACTTCCGTGCTTTAAATCAATTTTTTCTGAAAAAGAGGGCTTTAACTTATTATGACATTCTGTGTGCTTCAGAGTGTTTAAAAATGACAGACTTTTTGGATGCAAATAGTACTTTAGTTTTCGATTGCCCCATAATGAATTCCAGAAACTTGGTAGCCTGAAACAACACTCATTTATTATCTCATAGTTCTGTAGATCAGAAGTCCAAGCATGGTGTTGCTGGGTCTTCTGCTTAGAGTCCCACAAGTCTGCAATCAAGGTATCAATCAGCTCATAGTCCTTATCTAAGCCCACAAGTCTCTGCTTTCTTGATGGCTGTTGTCTGGGGACTGCTCCCAGCAGATATGAGTGAGCTGCTGTCATCTGCCCATGTGATCCTCTCTGCAACACAACAGTTTACTTCTTCATGGCCAGGAGGAGAGTGTCTCTCTTGCTCTGAATCTCTTCTTATAGGAAATCTCCAGTCCCTTTTGAGAGCTCCTCTGATGAAGTCAAGCCCACCAAGGATAACCTCCCTTCTGATTTACTCAAAGGCAATTGATTTTGGACCTTAATTAAATCTGTCAAATCCTTTCACCTTTGCCCTATAATATAACTTAATTATAGGAGTGAACTACATCATATTCACGGTTACACTTAAAGTGAGGGGAGATACATGGTATCTACACCAGGGGACAGAAATCATGGGAAACACAAATAGACTATATGGTGGATTTTTGGATTTAGAAGACTTGATTGACAAACAATTGGTCTACTGAAGCAAGGTTATAGATACAAAGTGGATGTACATTTTTGGAGAGCTGGAAACTAATTCCTAAAAATCTAAAAGCTTGCTTTGTTAATAAGGAAAATTCTAATTACTCCATCCAACAAGTATTCTTGTTGAGAGGATATTTAGATTGATGTCATCACGTTGGACTGACACAAAGAATCAGTGTAATGCGGGCTTGATAAGAGCACAGCTGCAAGTCAAAGTAAGTTTTACATTTGAATGTATTCAAGTTTACTACCACGTAAAAGAAGACTGTCCCAAAGGCTAAAGGCAGTTCAAAGAAATATTATTAGAAAATAAAAAAAGGGTAAGTAGCATAGTACACTATATTTAAAAATAAAGCAACCATTAATTCCAGGGAAAGTAAAATATGGTACAAAAAAGGAAATAAAATCATTGTCCTCTTTCTGGCTTACATGTGAATAATATTTCAACAGTCATAATAACAAACAGTGGGCTATGTTGAGAGAATTGGGGAGGGCAAATGTATGCACATGAGGGAAGAAGATGTAAGAGAGGTTATTTCTCATTCTCCATTGAGACAAATCAGCAGAAGACCACTGACTAAAATTGAGAAAATCAATAAATGGAAGTATAAGGATGGTAACGAGATCTAGAGGTAAATAGAAGTAACAGCTGAACGAGTTGAAAGTGGTTGCCACTGAAAGTAATATGCTAGGAGGTAGGGGGACAAGGAAGATCTTCTCTCTTTTAAGTCTTGTGGTTCTATTTGAGTTTTTAAAGAATGCATATTGATAAAAAGAAAAATTAAAGAAAGAAACTGAAGTGGTTCTTTAGAGACACAGACACAGAAGTGTAAATTGGGCATTTTGGGAAAGACAAGTGCTGCTAGAAGCATGTGCATTATCTCAGTCAATTTTCAGGTCATTCTGTGAGATAGGATGTTTCCTACTAAAGAAATCAAAATTTCAACAGGATAATTGCAGTGGCCAAAGTCACACAGTTAAGTGGCAGAATCAGGTTTCAAATCCATATTGTTAAAGTCACGACTTTTAGGTAGAAGGATGAATGTAATATTCCTAGAGAAAGCTGACATTTTAGATGGAACGTGAAACATTCTTAGGATTTGAACATGTGAAAACATGAAGGAAGAATATTCCAAACATAGAAAATAGCTTTAGAAACACCAGAGTTGAAAAGTGAAGAAGGTTTATAGGCAAAGGACCTATTTGACTGGAGTAGGAGATGAAATTTAAGACAAACTGCTACTAAGAGGTTAATATAGCTGCCTAAGATTATACAGTTGGTAAGAGATGCAGTCAGGGTTGAACTCAAGTCTTTGATCCCCAATCACAGTGTTCAAATCACACACTATCTTCTCTAAACCCCTGCAAAGACTTGTATATACTTGCTTAACACCACCAAGTGAGTTTAGAAAGAGGAAAATACCTTACTGTTGGGCCAGGTGGAATTGTTCAGACACAATTAGGAGTTCAATTCCTAAGCCTGTTCTTAGTTGATCAGTCTGAAGCCAGGCCAATGGCACAGATACATAACAACTATGCAACTTAATGTTTTAAAAATTCAGATCAAGAAACTGGACAGTTACTTTTTGCCATTATCAAACATCTAGTCAAGACTGAACAGCTAGATGAACATTCACTCATCCAACTGTTTTCAAATAGCTAGACACTTTGAAATATGACTACCAAATATATGATTAATTGGATGCTTTGTAAACATTCCAGGTGTTTTAAACTTCAAATGTAGTCTTTAATTATGGATGAGTTATCTCCTTCTTTGTTTCCACTTGTAATATTCAACCACTCTCAGAGATGCTTAAATATGGTGAAGTCCACTGAGAACCTTCATAGCCTCAAATATGAAAAGTATTAATTTTCCAGCTGGATATTCATATGACCAAAATAATGTATTACTCATCATCATGGGATGAGTTATGAACAATTCTAACATTTCATTCGTACTTAATTAATACTGGCCCATCCACCGGAACATGGGGGCTGATTTTGTTCTCCAAATTTTTCCTGTTTTAAGTAGTATCCATTTTTTGCCTTGCAAATAATTATCTTCCAGAAGTTAGATCCTGTCTTCTACCCTTTAGCAATATGGGAGCACACAGAAAAGAGAAGGAGAAACAAAGCAGTATATCAAGCCGTATCCTTCATTGGCCTCTGCCTAGTTCCTTCCTTTTTCAAGAGAAAGTCAATTGATAGCTCTCTTATTGAGTCTCTTTAGGGAGTTTCTTGGTCTCTGACATAAATTAATTACTTTATTCTTCCATTGAGAATTGAATCCCAGTGAATGAAACATTGTACAAGATGTTGTAGTAAGTAGTCAAAAAGAGGCCGATATTATAATATTTTGGAGTTTATACTCTTTTGTTCTTCTTAATTCAATATTTATAACAGCTTTGTAAGATTGACAATGCCCATTTTATCCATGAAGTCACTATAGCTCAGAGAGGTTAAGTAACTTGCCAAGGAGATAGGTCTTCAACCCAGACCATACTCCAAATCCAGTGGTCTTTTTTAGTAGATCAGATTTTCCAACATTGTGCTCAGTGAAAATCCTGGGTCTTGAGATGTTAATCAGGTATCTTGTGAAAAGGATTTCTGTGGCTGAATATTGGCTCCCCCCCTCACCCCTGCCTCCACCACCACCACATTCCTTTGTTGAAATCTAATCCTCAATATGATGGTGTTTGGAGGTGGGGCCTTTGGAAGGTGATTAGGTCTAGAGAGTGGAGCCTTCATGAACGGGATTAGCACCCTTATAAAAGAGGTCCCTGAGAGCTCCTTTCCTCCTTCTTTGTGAGGACACAGTGAGAAAATGGCTGAAAACGGCCATCTATGAACCAGACATCGAATCTGTGGGCACCTTGACCTTGGACTTCTCAGCCTCCAGAACTATGAGAAGTAAATAAATGTCTGTTGCTTATAAGCCACCCAGTCTATGTGGTATTTTTGTTACAGCAACCCAAACTGACTAAGACAGGGATATTCCTTGGAAAAATGCTGTATAGAAATTAGTTTAACTTTGCTTAACAGCATTTCTCAAACTTATTTGGCTATGAGGGCTTTTGCCAAAAACACTTACTGAATCCCTATAGTCCTAGCATTCTGTAGAGCAGTTTGGTACACTAGCTATTACGAATTTGCTCTCCATTAGAGCAAATCACTGCTGTCAGCAAATCCTCCTTCATTTCCTTTTGCAACAACATGGATGGACCTGGAGTGTGTGATGTTAAGCACAATAAGCCAGACAAAGAAAGACAAATATTGCATTATTTCACTTATATGTGGAAGATAACAAATACATGCATAAGAGAACAGATTAGTGGCTACCAGAGAGGAAGGGGGTTGGGGGGTGGACAAAAGGGACAAAGAGGCACATATGTACGGTGATGGATAAAAATTAGACTACTGGGGGTGGCTATGATGAAGTGTATTCAGGAATTGATAAACAATAATGTATACCCGAAATCACACCATGTTATAAACTATTATAATCCCGATATAATTACTTAAAAAAATGTTTTTCTCATCTCCTTGCCATCAGCTACAATCAGGCACTTCCATATTATTTACTTGATGTGCCTCTTTAATCTAGTATTTTCTTATTCTTCTTTCTTATTATATGCCTAAATTTTATTTCACTAAGGCCACCCCCTTTATTCTATGCTACCTCTTTTTCTCTATGCCCCACTCCCAGTTTTGATTTCCATTCACATCCTTTATTTTTTCTGAGGTATTGTTTTGCTCCTTTTCTAGTATCTTGCTGCTTGAAAGTGCCATCTGAGAACCAGCAGTGTCGGCCTCCCCTGGGAGCTTGTTAGAAATGTAGACGCTAAGGCTCCACCGCAGACCTGAGGAATCAGAATCTGTGTCTAGACAGAATTCCCAGTTCATCCCATGAACTTGGGGGATTGAGAAACCCTCTTCTATCATAGCATTTAAGCCCTCCCTTGGCTCTTCAACAACTCTCTCTTCAAGGGGATGAGTCTTCACAGCTAATGGAAAGATTAGTTGTGAAGAGGGTCCCATGCTGAGAATGGAATTATATATAGATTATTAAACATGTATGTTTCACGTACATTTATATAACCACAGTTACTATGCTACTACATATCTCTCAAAAGTTTAAGCTATACAGCACAAAAGACCCTCATGATCTGATCCTGCTTAGCATGTCAGCCTCATCTTCACCATCTTTTCCCTGAATCCCACTGTTATTTATGTTTCAGCCTTACTGAACAAGTGGAATTTGTTAAACAGTCCATATTTTTTCTCTTGTCTCAAGCACTTTGTCCATTCAGCCCCCTCTGCCCGATATGACTTTCCCATTCCTCTTGGCCTATGCCTATTTATCTTTTAGGTCCCATCATAGGTGACAATGCCTCTGGGAATCATTTCCTGGCCCTCTAAAGACCCTAATCACCCTAGAGATTCATTTATTTCCTCAATAAATACTGATTACATGCCCAAGAAGTACCAGCTGCCTCTTTATAGCACGTAACATAATGTATCACAGTTGTTTTCTTCTTACTAGATCAGAAATTCTTTGAAGACAGGGATATCTTCATTCATCCAATAAATATTTAATAAGTACCCCACCTACACATTTTGTAAATGATGCTACACACACACTGAGGATGTATACGTGAAAGCCCTTTGTGGAAAGGGTAAGGGAAAGGATCTGGTTGATATCCTCAGTGATCTCGTGGATATGAGAGACTTCATCCTAGTCTTTTTTGGGACAGGTTCAATTCAAAATTTTCACTCCTATATCCTCCAAAGTTTCCTAATTTTCAGTTAAAAAATATAGCCACCATAATAATCAAACTCAATATTCTCATCTTGAAAAATTAAACAAAGACAAAATCTGGGTATGTTGTATTACAAAACAGATTATACATGACAGAGAGGGACGTAGGCTGTAGCAAAAAGGAATATGGCTTTGGGGCTAGACATCCCTGGTAAAAACTGACATTTTAATGCCTACCTATTTGACCTTAGAAAACTTACTTCAATTTTCTAAGACTCCATTTGCTCACTTATAAAGTGAGAATAATAGTAGTAACTCTAGCTTATAGAGTTATTGGGGAATTAAAGGAAAAAAATGCACCTAGAGTATTTAGCACAGGGACTGGAATAAAAAAATGCCCTCAAAATGTTTACTACTACTGGACAGGAGGGGGTGGAGCAAAATGGCGGAGTGAGCTGACCCAGGATTCTCTCCCCTCCAAAATACAACAAAAGATTGGAAGAACGGAATTTCAGAGAATAAACATAATGCCAGCTCATTAGAGACCTACAATACCAAGAAGGCGGAGATCATAAACCTTGCTTACACCCTCCGAGGTGCTGGAACGGTAGGAGAGAACATCGCTCCCTCCCCTAGAGTCTGCGATCGCTGCAGCGCAGGTCGGGAAGGAGCAGGGGAGGGGCCGCGCAACCGGGGAATCATCCAGGACTCCTGCCGCTGATTCAGTGGAGACCCGCTGATGGGGGGAAAGCTTCCGTCCGCGGGGACCCCATAAATCAAGGGCCTTGGGAGACCAGAGAACAGAACTGATCTGAACCCAGACCAGCGCGTGTAACAGCCCCTCCCCCCCAGCAAAGCCAGTGGGCGCAGCCATCTTGCCCCAAGGCGGAGAGCTAACACGCCGCTCTCGACCCCCATCTAGTGGCAACAGGCTGTAACTGCAACTGAATTCTACCACCATGAGAAAAAACCGCTCCTCTACCATCCAGCAATTTATAAAAGCCCCAGACCAGAAGGAAAACAATAAAAACACAGAATTAAGTCCTGAGGACTTGGAATTAGGTAAACTAAGTGATAATGAATTCAGAGCAGCTATAATCAAAAAACTCAATGAGGTAGAGAGAAAGATAGAGAAACAAGCCGAGTTCTGGAGTTTCTTCACAAAAGAGATTGAAATCATAAAGAAGAATCAAACAGAATTACTTGAGATGAAAAACACAATGGACCAGGTAAAACAGAATACGGATTCCCTGAATGCCCGTGTAGACAACCTAGAGGAGCAAATTAGCATAATCGAAGATAGACAGGCTGAATGGCCCCAGACAGAGGGAGAAAGAGAACTAAGAATTAAAAAAAAAGAGGAAAATCTCCGAGAGATAATGGATTCAATGAGGAGTAAGAACATAAGGATCATAGGAATTCCCGAGAATATGGAAAAGGAAAATGGAGCAGAAAGCATGCTTAACTAAATTATTGAAGAGAACTTCCCAAATCTAGGGATCAACGGAGAAATGTGTGTAGAGGAGGATTTTAGATCTCCTAGATTTGTCAATGTAAAAAGACCTACTGCAAGGCACATAGTAGTAAAGTTGGCAAATAGGAATGATAAGGAGAGAATACTCAGGGAGGTAAGGGAAAACAAGAGAATAACCTATAAAGGAACCGCTATCAGACTGTCAGCGGATTTCTCTACAGAAACCCTACAAGCTAGGAGAGAATGGAGTGATATATTCAAAGCTTTAAAGGATAAAAATCTTCAGCCAAGAATACTCTATCCAGCAAGAATTTTCTTCAGATATGAGGGAGAAATTAAATCTTTTCCAGACAAACAAAAGTTAAGGGAATTTGTAACTAAAAGCCCTCCATTACAAGAAATCCTCAAGAAGGCTCTCATACCTGAAAAAAGAAAAAAGGGAGAAAGGGGACACAATCCACAGACTAGGGAGACCGATGGATAGAACCAGAACAGGATAGCAAATATTCAATTATAGCATTAGGGTAAAGGTAAGGAAATTACCAAAACAAGGACGATCTTAGCACTCTAACTACAAATGAATAAGACGAGTTGGAATAAAATATGAAAATAATTATTTAGGAGGCGAAGAGCAAAGGGTCTAAATCAGTATTGGTCAAGTAGGTAAGAGACCACCAGAGAATAGACTATATTATACACGAGATTCTAAATACAAACTTCAAGGTAGACACTAAAATAAAGTACAGAACAGGGTCACAAATCATAAATAAGGAAAAATCTAAGAAACTCAGCATAAGAAATTGCAGTATTAAATGGGTAGTCTAAAGCACACAGGAAAAGAAACACAGGAAAACAAGATAATGAGCGACAGATTAACAGCATTAAGTCCACATGCATCAATAATCACTCTCAATGTGAAGGGATTGAACTCTCCAATAAAAAGACACAAAGTGGCAAAATGGATTAAAGAACACGATCCAACAATTTGTTGCCTCCAGGAAACACACCTCAGCCCCAGGGACAAACACAGACTCAGGGTGAAGGGGTGGAGGACAATACTTCAAGCAAATAGCAAGGAAAAAAAGGCAGGTGTTGCAATTCTCATATCAGACCAAGTGGATTACAAAATAAGACAGGTAAAGAGAGACACAGAGGGACAATATATAATGGTCAAAGGGACACTTCATCAAGAAGAAATAATGCTTATAAATATCTATGCACCCAACACAGGAGCACCAAGATTCATAAAGCAACTATTAACAGACCTAAAGGAAGATGTTAAAGACAACACAATAATAGTAGGGGACCTCAACACCCCACTCACATCAAGGGACAGATCATCCAGACAGAAAATCAACAAGGAAATAGTGGAGCTAAATGAAAAACTAAAACAATTGGATGTAATAGACATATATAGATCACTCCACCCTGAAAGAGCTGAATACACATTCTTCTCAAGTGCACATGGAACATTCTCTAGGATAGACCATATGTTGGGAAACAAGGCAAGCCTCTACAAATTAAAAAAAATTGAAATAATAACAAGCATCTTCTCAGATCATAGTGCTATAAGGCTAGAAATTAATTACAAGAAAAAAGCTGAGAAAGGCACAAAGATGTGGAGACTAAACAACACACTACTGAACAAGCAATAGATAATTGAAGAAATTAAAGAAGAAATAAAAAAATACCTGGAAACAAATGAAAATGATAGCATGCCATACCAACTCATAGGGGATACAGCAAAAGCTGTATTAAGAGGAAAATTCATCGCATTACAGGCACATCTTAACAAACAAGAAAAATCCCAAATAAGCAACCTTAAAGCACACCTAACTGCACTAGAGAAAAAAGAACAAATGAAGCCCAAAGTCAGCAGAAGGAGAGAAATAATAAAAATCAGAGCAGAAATAAATACTATTGAAATGAAAAAGGCAGTAGAAAGGATCAATGAGACAAAGAGCTGGTTTTTTGAGAAGATAAATAAAATTGACAAACCACTAGCCAGACTTACAAAGCAAAAAGGGGAGAAAGCTCAAATAAACAAAATCAGAAATGAGTGAGGAGAAATAACAACAGACTCTGCAGAAATACAACAGATTATAAGAGAATACTACAAAAAACTACATGCCAACAGAATGGATAACCTAGAGGAAATGGATAAATTCTTGGACTCCTACAATCTCCCAAAGCTCACCAAGATGAGGCAGACAATTTGAACAGACCAATCACAAGGAAAGAGATTGAAACAGCCATCAAAAACATCCCAAAGAATAAAACCCCAGAACCAGATGGCTTTCCTGGGGAATTCTACCAAACTTTCAGAGAGGATTTAATACCTATCCTTTTCAAGCTATTCCAAAAAATTAGGGAAGATGGAACACTTCCTAACACATTCTATGAGGCCAACATCATGCTGATCCCAAAACCTCACAAGGACACCACGAAAAAGAGAACTACAGGCCAATATCACTGATGAACATAGATGCAAAAATACTAAACAAAATTTTGGCAACCAGAATTCAGCAATTCATCAAAAGAATCATGCATCATGATCAGGTGGGATTCATACCAGGGACACAGGGATGGTTCAACATCCGCAAATCAATCAACGTGATACACCACATCAACAAACTGAGGAATAAAAAGCACATGATCATCTCAATAGATGCAGAGAAGGCATTTGACAAGATCCAACAGCCATTTATGATAAAAACTCTGAACAAAATGGGCATAGAAGGAAACTACCTCAACATAATAAAGGCCATATACGACAAATCCATAGCCAACATCATACTCAATGGGCAAAAACTGAACCCCATCCCCCTGAAAACAGGAACGAGACAAGGATGCCTTCTATCACCACTCTTATTTAACATAGTACTGGAGGTCCTGGCCAGAGCAGTCAGGCAAGAAAAAGGAATAAAAGGAATCCAAATAGGGAGGGAAGAAGTGAAACTCTTGCTGTTTGCAGACGACATGATCTTATATATAGAAAACCCCAAAGAATCCATTGGAAAACTATTAGAAGTAATCAACAACTACAGCAAAGTTGCAGGGTATAAAATCAATTTGCATAAATCAGTAGCATTTCTATACTCCAGTAATGAACCAATAGAAAAAGAATTCAAGAATACAATACCATTCACAATCGCAAAAAAAAGAATAAAATACCTTGGGGTAAATTTAACTAAGGAAGTAAAGGACCTATATAATGAAAATTACAAGGCCTTTCTGAGAGAATTGGATGACGACATAAGGAGATGGAAAGACATTCCATGTACATGGATCGGAAGAATAAGCATAGTTAAAATGTCCGTTCTACCTAAAGCAATCTACAGATTCAATGCCATCCCAATCAGAATCCCAATGACATTCTTTACAGAATTAGAACAAAGAATCCTAAAATTCATATGGGGCAACAAAAGACCCCGAATATCTAAAGCAATCCTGAGAAAAAAGAACAAAACGGGAGGCATCACAATCCCTGACTTCAAAACATACTACAAAGCTACAGTAATCAAAACAGCATGGTACTGGTACAAAAACAGGTGCACAGATCAAGGGAACAGAAGTGAAAGCCCAGAAATAAAACCACACATCTATGGACAGCTGATCTTTGACAAAGGAGCTGAGGGCATACAATGGAGAAAAGAAAGTCTTTTCAACAAATGGTGCTGGGAAAACTGGAAAGCCACATGTAAAGGAATGAAAATTGACCATTCTTTCTCACCATTCACCAAAATAAACTCAAAATGGATTAAAGACCTAAAGGTGAGACCTGAAACCATAAGGCTTCTGGAAGAAAACGTAGGCAGTACACTCTTTGACATCAGTATTAAAAGGATCTTTTCGGACACCATGCCTTCTCAGAGAAGGGAAACAATAGAAAGAATAAACAAATGGGACTTCATTGGATTAAAGAGCTTCTTCAAGGCAAATGAAAACAGGATTGAAACAAAAAAACAACCCACTAACTGGGAAAAAATATTTGCAAGTCATATATCTGACAAAGGCTTAATATCTATAATATATAAAGAACTCTTGCAACTCAACAACAAAACATCAAACAACCCAATCAAAAAGTGGGCAGGAGCCATGAACAGACATTTCTCCAAAGAAGATATACTGATGGCCAATAGGCACATGAAAAGATGCTCAGCATCGCTGATCATCAGGGAAATGCAAATCAAAACTACACTAAGATATCACCTTACACCCATTAGAATGACAAAAATATCTAAACTTAATAGCAACAAACATTGGAGAGGTTGCGGAGAAAAAGGAACCCTCATACACTGCTGGTGGGAATGCAAACTGGTGCAGCCACTATGGAAAACAGTATGGAGATTCCTCAAAAAATTAAAAATAGAACTACCATACGATCCAGCCATCCCCCTACTGGGTATTTATCCAAAGAGCTTGAAGTCAGCAATCCCAAAAGTCCTATGCACCCCAATGTTTATTGCAACACTGTTTACAATAGCCAAGACGTGGAAGCAACCTAAGTGTCCAGCAACAGACGAATGGATAAAGAAGATGTGGTACATATATGCAATGGAATACTACTCAGCTGCAAAACAGAACAAAATCATTCCATTTGCAATAACATGGATGGACCTTGAGAGAATTATGTTAAGTGAAATAAGCCAGTGAGAGAAAGATAATCTGTGTATGACTCCACTCATACGAGGAATTTAAAATTATGGACTAAGAACAGTTTAGTGGATACCAGGGGAAAGGTGGGGTGGGGGGTGGGCACAAAGGGTGAAGTGGTGCACCTACAACATGACTGACAAACATTAATGTACAACTGAAATTTCACAAGATTGTACCCTATCAATAACTCAATAAAAAAAATGTTTACTACTACTACTACTACCACTACTTGTGCATGGGATTTATATTTGGAGAAAGTTTTCGAAATTGTATTATACCACCACAAAGAGATATCGCTGCTGGTAGAAAATTTGGGGTTCCTTGCCATATACTGGACACTATGAATTACCTTCTTTCCTTCTCTAGGAAAGCAAAAGGAAACAAGAGTCTTTCCTAATTGTAGTCCACTCAGTTTATCCGAAGACTCCCCAGACCAGGTGAAACAAATTGAGGGCAGCCAACTGCAAGGTTGCAAGCAAACTGCCATTACTGCACAGACCATAGGAAATTCCAAAAACTTGTGAAAAAGTACAGACATAAAGGAATCTCATTTGACACTCAAGTCCTTGGCTTGGGACAGTAACAAAAATGTTCCCAAGGACAGCAGAGACCTTTTCCATTGTTCAACTCAGCATTCCAATCAGGACTTACTGACAGAAGGCGTTGCGTTGTAATTATTCTCCTCTGGGTCCCACCCGGCCAGCCCTCCAGCAGTTTCTCTGCAGCCTTGCCCAAGCCCTGTAGAAGAGAAAAGGCACAAAGGGGGATGTTTGTGGCTAGACTGTCTCTAATTAGTCAGAATGAGAACAATGATTGGCTTTTCCTCTGGGACACCCAGGAAAAAAATCTTGCATTGTTGGGTAGGATGGGGAAGGAGTTTTTGGCCAATGGATCAGATTCCAACCAGGAATCATCAGGGACTTGTATTGACTGTGACCCATTTCACCTAAGCAGCAGAGACCCAGAAACTCAGAAGAGGTATGTGGCAGTGGCCCTAGAAAATGCAGAGTGGCTGCTAAACCACAGCTTCTCAAAGCCCAGGGAATGTAAAATTCACCCGGGTGCTGTTTTTTATAAAAAGGCAGGTTCCGTCCCTGGGAAGCTGAGTCAGTAGGTTGGGGACAGAGGCCAAGAATCTGAAGTGTTAACAATAACTCCTCCTGCCCCAGAATAATTCTGTTGCAGGTGATCTGCACACCAAAGTTTGAAGCAGGGGGAGGAATATTGCCCTAAATGGCTGCTGGGGATGGGCTGATAAACAGTCTAAGGCCCAGGTCAGATGAAGCTGACTTTCCAGCCTATATGTGATAAAATTGAGCTTAGTGATTAATAGTTTAGTATCAGGACTAGGGAATAATGACTAGAATAAAAGTTAAATATCAAATTCAAATTCTAGCTCCTAGACCTAAGGACTGGAATTGCATAATTTTCTAAGACTCTTGCTCCTCTTAATATGGTGAGAAAATATAAGGTTGTTGTTCTGACTAAGTGAGGCTCTGTAAATGTGCTTGTAAACCGTAAAATTCTCAGCAAATATTTGTTGTTGTGGTTAATATGACTCTCTCAGAACCAAAATGCATTTTAACAGTGGGATCCTGAAAATTCTGAGTTAAGCCATTGAAACAACTTTTGAGTAGCAGAGAGAGAGATTTTAGAGTCACTAATAGATTTTAGAGCAAGTGAGAGGCTATCTAGGGTCTCCAAATCTCAGAACATAGATTAGGAGTATATACTCCTAAAATATATGTTATATATTTATGAATATGTACGTATGTATACAGACATACTTATACAGTATATATGACTAATTCCCCATCCGTGGAACCAGTGGTTCAAGGGCCCAGCCCCTTCAATTATTTCAGCTCACTCATTATTTTCTCCTGAAGTCCTTAAACTTCAGTGAGTACAATCCAATGAAAAAATTCTATGGCAACTTTTCCACTCTATTTTGTAATTTCACGTACTAGTCAAGTGCTTCTTGAATTCTTTTAAGCTGTGGAGAATTTTTTAAGGTAGCTGTAAGATTTTTCTAAGTCCAGAATTACTGGACTTCTGAATTGTTGGGGAAAGATACATCCCTATTACTGGGTCTGGCTTACCCCAGAATGCTATAGGCTCCTGGGAAAATACCTCAGTGCCCAGCGCTAGGACTGGGGGTTCACAGGCACTCCTTTTCTTGAGCAAATCCAGGTACCATTTGGCTATAGCTGTGAGAGCAAAAAATAAAAATGGGGATAGAAACTGGGGCAGAGAGGAAAATAAAGACAAAAACTGAGAAAGAAGAGTCCCCAAGAAACTCCAGTCAAATGCATTTAATAATTTTTACATCTGGTGGGGAAATAGCCAGGAAAGAACCCCTACGTAGGTGGTGGGTCCAGAGGGAATGCCAAGTTGATGAAGCTATCATTCACGTGCTCCAGCTTTAGCCCCCCTTCCTAATCCCCCACTTTCACAAGCCGTTCCTTAGATCAGCAAAGGGTCTCCTCTCTGCAAATGTACCTTTAAATACTAGATCCCCTGTAGCCCCAGTGTCTCAGCCTTCAGGAAAGCGGAGGGCTTAAGTCAAAAGGCTGCTCAGGGACAGCCACTACTAATAAGCAGAAAGTCAGAGGAAATGGATACTTAACCTCCAGTGTACCCAGTATATCACACCTCCCTCATAGCCCAGAGGAAGCTCCCAAAGAGAGTGAGGCAGGCTGAGTGCTTCCAAGCCAGAGTGCTGGTGGTGCTGGATGTTGCTGACAATTCCACACATAGACATACTGAGGGAAGCCGGTGCAGTGTAAAGGGAAGTCCAGAGCAGCTTTCACGTTTATGAGTTGTATGCCCTGAGGTAATTTGCTTAAACCTCTCTCAGCCCAGTTCTTTGATCAAGTAAAATGGACAATATCTGCCCTCACTCCCAAAGCACAGGATTACTGAGAAAACAGTGAAAATTCAGTATGAAATGGTATCTGGCCATCAACTCATGGCATGTTCTCTTTCTCATTCCTATGAAGAATCTAAGACATAGAACAAAATAAAAATTTAATGACAGCATTGAAAACTGAAAATGACTATTAACTCTCTCTCTCTACTCTTCTCTAGCAGTATTCTAGGTCAACATCAGCTGCTGCTGCACACTTGGAACAGCAACACACTTGGAATAGCTGATTTCCTGGCTTCTGCTATTGGCCCCCAATAGTGCATTTTCTATAGAGGATACATAGGGATTGGACACAATTTATTATGAAATATATCATGCATACAAATATATAATGTATACTGCAATGTATAATGTATATAATGTATAATGCATACAATATATATACTGTATATATAGAGTTTAAGAATAATAATAAACATTCCACTTAATAAATAGATTATCAGCAATACCTACACCTTCCTGTGGGTCCCTTCCTGACTATATTCTCCTCCCTTCTCTTGAAAACTAATCACTACGTTGTATTTTGTCTTTATCATTTCCTTGCTTTTTTGTATATCATTACCACAAAGATGCATGTCCTCAAATAATAAATTGGTTGGTTTTGCCTCTTCCTTAAAATTTACTTAATGGGATCATACTAAATATTCCTTCGTTACTTGTTTTGTAGTGTTCAATGTTGTGTTTCTAAGATTCATCCATATTAATGCATGTAATCCTCTAAATTTCACAGTTAAATGTGTATATATACACAATTTATTATCCTTTATTCTCTTGATGGACATATGGGTTATCTCCAGTATTTTACTGTGATCAGCAATACTGCTGTGGATTTGCTTGTATGTGCTCTCTGGTACACATTTCAGAGTTTTTCAGGGAGGATCTACAGGAATGGAATTGCTGGTCATGGGGTACTTACACATATTCAACTTTATCAGATAATGCAAAAGTGTCTATCAATGGAGTGATTATACCAATTTGTGATTTCACCAATAGTGTATGAGTTCCTGGTATGGATATCCATACTAGCAATTGGAATTGTCAGATTTTATAGTTATGGCCAATCTATTAGTTTTAATTTGAATTTCCTGATTATTAACAAGGTTGAATATATTCATTATGATTATTGGTTATCCGTGTGTCTTTTGTGAATTACACGCTCATATTGTTTGTCTATTTTTATACTAGATTGCTTGTCTATTTTCTTGTTTATGTATTGTGAATGCTAATCCTGTTTCACTTATGTGTTACAAATATTTTTATTGGGTCTGTCTTGCCTTTTCATTTTACTTATGACAGTTTTGATGAAGAGTAATTCTTAATTTTAATGTAAAATTTATCAAATATTTTCTTTATAGGTTGCATATTTTGAGTCTTGTACAATACGTTTTTTCCATATCTTAAGGTCATAAAATATTCTGCTATATTGATTCTAAAAGTTTAAAAATTTTGCCTACCAAATTTGTCCTAAAGAATTAGAGTGGTTTGTTTTTGTTTTTGTTTTTTGCTGAGGAAGATTGACCCTGAGCTAACATCTGTGCCAATCCTCCTCCTTTTTCCTGAGAAAGATTAGCCCTGAGCTACCATCTGTGCCAATCTTCCTCTATTTTGTATATGGGACACTGCCACAGCATGGCCACCAACGAGTGGTGTAGGTCTGCGCCCAGGAGCCCAACCCGGGCTGCCGAAGTGGACTGTGCCAAACTTAACCACTAGGCCATGGGGCCAGTCCCAAGGATATTTTTTAAACAGTTTTTATTGCAAAGTGTACTCATATACAGAAAAGTGAAGAAAATGTAAATGTACATATTAATTATCATAAAGTGATCACCTGTGTAACCATCACCCAGGTCAAAAAATAGAAGATATACCAGTCTTCCAGAGTTCCTCCCATATCCTCTCTCAGTTACTATACCCTGCCTCCCCCGCCAAGTATAATTATTTTATTTTGACTTTTAACCCAATTGTTTGGTTTTGTCTGTTTTCAGAGTTCATGTAAATGGAATCAAAAGGTATGCAATCTTCTGTGTTTGGCTTCTTCATTCAATATTATGTTTTTGATGTTCATCTATTTGTTGCATTTAACAGTAGTTTGTTCATTTTCACTGAGATATGAAATATATTGTTGTATGAATTATACCACAATTTATTTTCCCACTCTACCATTGATGGACATTTATATTGTTTCCAGTCTGAGTTGTTACCAATAATAATTATCAATATGAACATTCTTACATTCTTGGAAAACATGTGCCATATTTCTGTTGGGTATATACCTAGGAGCAGAATTGCTGGGCAATAAACTATGAGTGTGTACAGCTTTAGTAGATATTGTCAAGGAGTTTTCTGAAATGGTTGTACTAATTTAAAATTCTGACCACAGTATATGAGGGTTGTGGTTGTGTCACATCCATGCCAACAAATGGTATTGTGTTTTGGGGTTTTTTTTGTAGCCATTCTGATGGCTGTGTAGTGGTACCTTGTTTGGCTTTCATCTGTAATTTCCTAATTCTTAGCTAATATGTACACCTTTTCGTATGTTTATTGGTCTGTTGGATATCTTTTTTTGTGAAGTATCTATTCAAGTCTCTTGTCCAGTTTTCTATTAATTGTCTGATTTTATTATTGATTGAAATTTTTGTATATTGGATACCTGTACTAGGTTATATATTACAAATAGGTACATCTCCTTTGTTAGTTCTATATGTTGCATATATCTTCTCCCTCTCTGTGGCTTGCCTTTTCATTCTCTTAATGCTATCTTTTGATTATCAGAAGTTCTTTAATTTAATATCCACTTCATCAATATTTTCCTTTATGGCTGGTGCTCATCTGGTGTTTTCTAGTTTTACTTTTTATTCTTCACGTTTAGATTTATAATCCACATAAAACTGATTTTTGTGTGTAGTATAAGGGAAGAGTCATTTTTTTAATATGGCTAGATAATTGATCAAACACCTTTTTTTGAAAAGACTGTCATTTCTCATGTACCAAGTGCCCATAAATATATAGTTCTGTTGTTGGCTCTCTATTCTATTTCACTGGTCTATTTGTCTATCTCTGTCAAAGTTGTGAGTTTTTAATTACTGTAGGTTTATAATTTGTCTTTTTATCAGTAGGGCAAATCTACTACCCTGTTCTTCAAGTGTGTCTTGGCTATTCTTGGCTGTTTGCTATACCATGTAAATTATAGAGTCAGCTTGCTAAATTCCACAGAAACACTGTTGGGATTTTGATCAAATCTGTACTAAATTTGACAAGGATTAACTTCTTTACAATTTCAAGTTTTCCTCTCCATGAACTTAGTATATATCTCTATTTCTTTGGAACTTCTTTAATAACTTTCAATATAATTTTCTCCATGCAGGACTTGCACATTTAAGAAATCATTTACCTTATGTTTGCTGTTGTTGTTTTAAAGGGTATATTATATAGAAATGCAGAAAACTTCTTATATTAATCTTATATCTGACAAACGCTCTCTTTCTTTTTTCTCCTAACATATCTAGATTATATTTTGTCTTCTATATAAAGTTATATTATCTGCTACTACTAACACTTTTGTGTCTTTTTTCCCCCACTTTTTTTTTTTTAAGTTGCATCCCAAAGACATCTGTGTTGTAATCCCCAGAACCTGTGAGTACTGTATCTTTCCTGGCAAAGGGGAATTAAGGGTTTGTTTTTGTTTTTGTTTTTTAAAGATTGGCACCTGAGCTAACATCTGTTGCCAATATTTTTTTCTTCTTCCTATCTCCCCAAAGCCCCCCACTACATAGTTGTATATTCTAGTTGTAGGTCCTTTGGGCTCTGCTATGTGGGAGGCCACCTCAGCATGGCCTGATGAGTGGTGCTAGGTCTGCGACCAGAATCCAAACCCGTGAAATCCTGGGCTACCAAAGTGGAGCACACGAACTTAACTGTGCAGCCACAGGCGCCCCCACCCCCAACACTTCTTATGCTTTTATATGTTTGCATTTCTTAAGACGTTGTTAGTGATTTCATCATTGTGTGAATATCATAGGGCATACTTACACAAACCTAGGTGGTATAACCTACTACCCACCTAGGCTGTTTGGTACGAATCTTATGGGACCACCATTGTACACGCGGTCTCTTGGTGAACGAAACGTCATTATGTGGCACATGACTGTATTTTCTTTTTCTTATATTTTTCTGCAGATAAGGATCTCACTTATGACACTGAATAAAATTGATAATATCAGACACAGTTTAAGGGAATGCTTTTGATATTTTAGGATGAAACATGATATTTATTTTGTTTTTACAAATCTCCTTTATTATATTAAGAAAGTTCTCTTTAATTATTGGTTTGACAAAAGTTCTAATCATGAGAGGATGGTGGGTCAGTGTGGTTTTTTTTCTGCACCTATTGAAAAGAATCATATAATTTTTCTTGCTTATCGTGAGGAAGATTACATCAATAGAATTTTTTTTTTTCCACTGCTGAACTAAACTGAATTCTGGAATAGTCACTACTTGGCCATAGTGTATTTTATCCATGCACTGCTAAATTAAGTTACTAATATTTTGTTTAGGATTTTGGCATACATGTTTATGAATAGTTTTATTCTGCAATATTTCTTTCTCATCTTTTAAACTGCTCTTGTCTTGTTTTATATCAAGAGTATAGTAGACCCAGACTGTTTCCCTCTTTTTCCCTATGATCTGGAAGAAGTTTTGTAGTATTTGTATTTTCTAATCCATGGACGTTTGGCAGAAGTTACCTACAAAAATTAAGGGAATTGGAGAATGGTAGTCAAAAGGTAAAAACTTCCAGTTACAAGATAAATAAATACTAGAGATGTAATGTACAGCATGATGACTATAGTTAACACTGCTGTATGATATATATGAAAGTTGCTAACAAAATAAATGTTAAGAGTTCTTGGAGATCTCGTCAAGATGGCGGCATAGGCAGATTCTGAACTCATCTCCTCCTATGAACACAACCAGGTTACAACTATTTTTGGAAAAATTACCCTGGATAGAAAACTAAAAACTGGATTAAAAGAACCCCCACAACAAGGGACAGTCCTGACTGAGATGGAAGAGGCATAAATTCCTTCTACAGAGAAAAAAAGCCACCTTCAGGAGCGGCGGAGTTTCTCATCCAGTCAGGCAGGAGCCACGCTAAGGTACACAGCCCTCCCTGAAGAAATGAGGTCCTGAGTGGGGGCCTGATACTGCTATAAGCATCCTTCAGACTCACCACAAATGAGAGGAGGGTCTTACTATCTGGCTTTGCTGGCTATTAACTGTAGCAGCAAATACCCCCAGAAAAGCTATTGGATGAAAGCCAAAACAACCTGGGTCTTAAAGGGCCCACACACAAACTGACCCATCTCAGCAACCTAAAATCACTGGAAAGAAGGCTGACAGTCCTTTGGTGAAAAGAGACTTACCTGGTAGACTCTGAGTGCATCTTGGTGAGAGGAGAGACCTCTCCAAAGACTGAGACATTGGTGGTGACCATTGTTAATACCTAGTCCAGGCATGCTGACACAGATCCTGGCAGACTCCATTGAAGTTCTTCCCCTGTCTTGTTATCTCAGGGGTCTACACCCACTAGAGTGCAGATTTAATCTAGTTCAGCCAGGGCAGGCAGCCTGCCCCAGGGACCAGCCTACCCAACCACAAGCCCTCAGGCTACTTGTCGGCCTGCACTGACTGGGTGCCTTGATCCTCTAACGACAGGCAATTGTGTCTGCCTCAGTGGGGCAGGGCCTGTATGAGGACCAGGTGAACTGTGGGGGGCCTTAGTGGAGAGGTGGGAACCTCTGCAGTGGGGCATCGGGGTATGCCCCAGGGAATTGGGAAGCATGCACAAACCAGGACTGTGTTGACGGTGTGTGTGGTCCTGTGGGGGGTGAGGCCTATCAGAGGCATAAGACCTGTGCTTAACAAATAGCCATAAAAAAGATCAGCTCCACCTTCCAAAGCCTGAAACAAGTGAGTGCTCCCATGCCTAGGGCAAGCCCCACTCAGCTGCACTCCTAAGAGAACTGAAAACAGTCTTATAGGACTGAGGCCTATAGCAACTGTAAGCCCCTGAGCCTAGCAACCAGCTACACTGGGTACCTACCCAATTAACAGGAAAACTGCAACAGGAGTGTGCTGTTAGACCTTGTAGCCAATGGTGCTGAGGCTTCCCAAACCAGATTTACAAACAGCTGTCCAGGAAAGGAAAGACTAGACTCCCTGGGTACCTGCATTAAGAGGAACCCTGCCACAGCAGAAGGACACAAGTAGCCCACAAAGGGGTCACTCCTGGATCATTTAGACTGGTGACGAGAGGAAGCACACTGCTGGGCCTCAAAAGGTATCTCTTACATAAGGCCACTTCTCCAAGATCAGGAGATATAACTGACTCACCTAAGACATAGATATAAGCACAGAGAAAGAGGCATAATGAGGAGACAAAGGAATACATTCCAAACAAGGGAACAGGATAAAACCCCAGAAAAAGGACTAAATGAAACAAAAATAAGTGACCTACCCAACCAAGAGTTCAAACGAAAACTCATAATGATGCTTACAGATATTGAGACAAGACTGGATGAACACAGTAAGCTCATCAACAAATAACTAGAAAATATAAAAAAGAGCCAATCAGAAATTAAGAATTTAATACTGGAAATGAAAAATTCACTATAAGGACTCAATAGCAGAGTAGATGATTCAGAAGAATGGATCAGCGAGCTAGACAAAATACCAGAAGAAATCACCCAAGCTGAACAGGAAAAAAAAAAAAAGAATTAGACAAAATGAGAACAGTCTAAGGGAACTTTGGGACAATATCAAGTGTACTAACATTCGTATTATAGGTGTCCCAGAAGGACAAGGGGGAGACAAAGGGGTAGAAAATCTATATGAAGAAATAATAGCTCAAAATTTTCCTAACCTGAACAAGGAAACAGACATCCAAGTACTGGAAGCACAGAGAGCTCCAAACAAGATAAGCCCAAAGAGACCCACACCAAGACACATTATAATTAAAATGTCCAAAATTAAAGATAAAGAGAGAATCCTAAAAGCAGCAAGAGAAAGGCCACAAGTGACATAGAAAGGAAAGCCCATAAGGCTATCAGCAGACTTCTCAGCTGAAACCCTACAGGCAAGAAGAAAATGGCATGACATATTTAAAGTACTAAAAGGAAAAACCTACATCAAAGAATACTCTATCCATCAAGGTTGTCATTTAGAATGGAAGGAGAGATAAGGAGCTTCCCAGACAAGCGAAAATGAAAGGAGTTTATCACCAAGAAACCATGTCTACAAGAAATGCTAAAGGGACTTATTTAAGTGGGAAAGTGATGACCACAAAGAGGGATGAAAAAAATATTGAAAAAAAAAACAGGCAATAAAATCACTGGTAAAGGTAAAAACATAGTAAAGGTAGCAGATCAACCACCTGTGAAGATAATATGAAGGTTAAAAGACAAAAGTACTAAAATTACCTACTTCAATGATAAGAGGTTAATGGATAGGCACGACCAAAGACGAGATTAGATATGATTACAAAAACATAAAATGTGGGAAAGAGGGGAGTGAAAAAGTAGAGCTTTTAGAATAGGTCAAGCTAAAGAGTCTATTAACTCAATATAGACTACTATCTACATAGAATATTATATAGGATCCTCATGATAATCACAAATCAGAAACCTATCATAAGCAAGCAAATAAGTAAGACAAAAGAAATCAAACATATTACTAAAGAAAGCCATCAAACCACAAGGGAAGAGAGCAAGAGCAAAAGAGAAGAACTACTAAAACACCCAGAAAAAAGTAACAAAATGGCAATAAATACATATTTATCAATAGCTACTTTAAATGTGAATGGACTAAATGCTCCAATCAAAAGGCATAGGGTGGCCGATTGGATAAAACAACAAAACCCATATATATGCTGCATACAAGAGACACACTTCAGACCTAAAGACACTCACAAACTGAAAGTGAAAGGATAGAAAAAGATATTCTATGTAAATTGCAAAGAAAAGAAAGCAGGGGTAGCAATACTTACAGCAGACAAAATAGACTTTAAAACAAAACCTGTAACAAGAGACAAAGATGGGCACTACATAATGATAAAGGGAATAATCCAACAAGAAAATATAACACTTGTAAATATCTATGCACCCAACATAGCAGCACCTAAATATATAAAGCAGTTATTAACAAACATAAAAGGAGAAATAGTAACATAATAATAGTAGGAGACTTTAACACGCCAATTACACCAATGGATAGATCATCCAAACAGAAGATCAATAAGGAAACACTGGCCTTAAATGACACATTCGACCAGATGGACTTAGTGGATATATATAGAACATTCCATCCAAAAACCACAGAATACAAGTTCTTTTCAAATGCACATGGAACATTCTCCAGGATTGATCACATATTAGGCCACAAAACAAGTCTCAATAAATTTAAGAAGACCAAATTAATACCATGCATCTTTCCTGACCACAAAGGTATGAAACTAGAAATCAACTACAGAAAGAAAATCAGAAAAGCCACAAAAATGTGGAGATTAAACAAAATGCTACTGAACAACGATTGGGTCAAGGAAGAAATCAAAGGAGAAATCAAAAAGTTCCTGGAGACAAATGAAAATGAAAATACAACATGCCAAAATCTATCGGATACAGTAAAAGCAGTTCTAAGGGGGAAGTTTATAGCCCTTCAGGCCTACCTCAACAAACAAGAAAAATCCCAAATAAAGAATCTAACAGCACATCTAAATGTACTGGAAAAAGAAGAACAAACAAAGCCCAAAATCAGCAGAAGGAAGGAAATAATAAAAATGAGAGCAGAAATAAATGAAAGGGAGACTAAAAAACAATAGGAAAAATTAATGAAACCAAGGGCTGGTTCTTTGAAAAGATAAAAGTGACAAACCCTTAGCTAGTCTCACCAAGAAAAAAAAGAGAGATGCCTCAATAAATAAAATCAGAAATGAAAGAGGAGAAATTACAACAGACACCTCAGAAATACAAAAGATAAGAGAATACTATGAAAAGCTATATGCCAACAAATTGGATAATGTAGAAGAATTGGATAAATTCTTAGAAACATACAACCTTCTAAAACTGGACCAAGAAGAAGCAGATAATTTGAATAGACCCATTACCAGTAAGGAGATTGAAACAGCACTCAAAAACCTCCAAAAAAATAAAAGTCCAGGACCAGATGGCTTCCCTGGTGAATTCTACTAAACATTCATAGAAGACTTAATACCTATCCTTCTCAAACTCTTCCAAAAAATTGAAGAGGAGGGGAGGCTTCCTAACTCATTCCACAAAGCCAACATTATCCTGATACCAAAACCAGACAAAGACAACACAAAAAAAGAAAATTACAGGCCAATATCGCTGATGAACAGTGATGCAAAAATCCTCAACAAAATGCTAGCAAGTCAAAAACAGCAATACGTTAAAAAGATCATACATCATGATCAAGTGGGCTTCATTCCAGGGATGCAGGGATTGATCAACATCCACAAATCTATCAACGTGATACACCACATTAACAAAATGAAGAATAAGAATCACAGGATCATCTCAATAGATGCAGAGAAAGCATTTGACAAGATAGAGCACCCATTTATGATAAAAACTCTAGATAAAATGGGTATAGAAGGAAAATACCTCAACATAATAAAGGCCACATATGACAAACCCACTGCGAATATTATTCTCAACAGAGAAAAACTGAAAGCTATCCCTCTAAGTACAGGAACCAGACAGGGATACCCACTGTCACCACTCTTATTTAACATAATATTGGAAGTCCTAGCCAGAGCACTCAGGAAAGAAAAAGAAATAAAAAGGATCCATACTGGAAAAGAAGAAGTGAAACTGTCACTCTTTGCAGACGACATGTTTTTATATCTATAAAACCCTAATGAATCCACTAAAAAACTTTTAGAAATAATAAATGAATATAGTCAAGTCACAGGATACAAAATCAACATACAAAAATCGGTTGCATTTCTATACACTAATAACAAAGTAGCAGAAACAGAAATTAAGAATACAGTCCCATTTCCAATTGTAGCAAAAAGAATAAAATACCTAGGAATAAACTTAACCAAAGAGGTGAAAGATCTGTACACCGAAAACTATAAAATGTTGAAAGAAATCAAAGCAGACACAACGAAATGGAAAGATATTCCATGCTCTTGGATTGGAAGAATTAACATAGTTAAAATGTCCATACTTCCTAAAGCAATCTATAGATTCAATGCAGTCCCGATCAAAGTTCCAACAACATTTTTCACAGAAATAGAACAAAGAACCCTAAAATTTATATGGAATAACAAAATACCCCAAATAGCCAAAGGATTCCTGAGAAAAAAGAACAAAGCTGGCGGTATCACTCTTCCTGATTTCAAAAAATACTACAAAGCCACAGTAACCAAAACAGCATGGTAGTGGCACAAAAACAGACACACAGATCAATGGAACAGAATAGAGAGCCCAGAAATAAACCCACAAATTTATGGGCAGCTAATATTTGACAAGGGAGCCAAGAGCATACAATGGAGAAAGGAGAGTCTCTTCAAGAAATGGCATTGGGAAAACTGGACAGCCACATGCAAAAGAATGAAAGTAGACCATTATCTTACACCATGCACAAAAATCAACTCAAAATGGATTAAAGACTTGAACGTAAGACCCAAAACCATGAAACTTCTAGAAGAAAACATAGGCAGTGTGCTCTTTGATGTCGGTCTTAGCAGCATATTTTCAAGTACCATGTCTGACTGGGCAAAAGAAACAATAAACAAATGGGACTACATCAAACTAAAAACCTTCTGCACAGCAAAGGAAACCATCAACAAAACGAAAAGACAACCTAACAATTGGGAGAAGATATTTGCAAACCATATATCAGATAAGGGGTTAATATCCAAAAATAAAGAACTCGTACATCTCAACAACAAAAAAACCCAACAACCCAATTAAAAAATGGGCAAAAGATCTGAACAGAGATTTCTTCAAAGAAGATATACGGATGGCCAACAGACATATGAAAAGATGTTCAACATCATTAGCTATCAGGGAAATGCAAGTCAAAACTACTATGAGATATCACCTCACTCTAGTCAGAATGGCTAGAATTAACAAGACAGGGAACAACAAATGTTGGAGGTGATGTGGAGAGAAGGGAACCCTCATACACTGCTGATGGGAGTGCAAATTGGTGCAGCCACTATGGAAAGCAGTATGGAGTATCCTTGGAAAATTAAGAACAGATCTACCATATAATCCAGCTATTCCACTGCTGGGTATTTATCTAAGGAACTTGAAAACACAAATGCGTAAAGGTACATGCACCCCTACGTTCATTGCAGCATCATTCACAATAGCCAAGACTTGGAAGCAACCTAGGTGCCCATCAAGGGACGAATGGATAAAGAAGATGTGGTACATATACATAATGGAATACTACTCAGCCATAATAAATGATGATATCTGGCCATTTGTGACAACATGGCTGGACCTTGAGGGTATTGTGCTAAGTGAAATAAGTCAGAGGGAGAAAGCCAAATACCATATGATCTCACTCATAGGTAGAAGATAAAAACAACTACAAACAAACAGATAGCAACAGAGATTGGATTGGTGGTTACCATAGGGGAAGGCTGAAGCGGGGAGGTCAAAAGGGGTGATTAGGCTCACATGTGTGGTGATGGAGTATAATTAGTTTTTGGGTGGTGAACATGATGTAATCTATACAGAACTCGAAATATGTTATGATGCACATCTGAAAGCTATATAATGTTATAATCCAATGTTACTGCAATAAAAAAAAGTTCTCATCACAGGGAAATTATTTTTCTTTTTTTGCTTTCTCTTTTTATTGTATCTGTATGAGATGATGAATGCTAACTAAACTTATTGTCATAATCATTTCATAATATATGTAAGTCAAACCATTATGTTTGCTTTGTAAATGTATGCAATATGTAAGTCAAACCATTATGCTGTACTGTACACCTTAAACTTACACAGTGGTGTGTGTCAATTATATTTCAAGAAAACTGAAAAAAAAAAAAGAAATGATAAAATGCTTCAACTTCCTACCAGAAAAAAAAACTGGGGCCTGTTATTTTCATTGTTGGATTTTTTTTTTTTTGAGGAAGATTAGCCCTGAGCTAACATCTGCCGCCAATCCTCCTCTTTTTGCTGAGCAAGATTGGCCTTGAGCTAACACCCCTGCCCATCTTCCTCTATTTTATATGTGGGATACCTGCCTGCCACAGCAGTGCTTGACAAGCGGCGCGTAGGTCTGTGCCTGGGGTCGGAACCAGCAAATGCCGGCTGCCAAAGCGTAATGTGTGAACTTAACCGCTTTGCCCCTGGGCTGGCCCCATTTTAGGGTGTTATTAAAACTACTATTTAATTTCTTCAATAGTTATAGAACCATTCAGGTTTTTTATTTCTTTTTGAATACAGTTAATATTTTATATTTTTTCTAGGAATTAAATATTTCATAAGTTTTCTAATGTCTTGCATAAGGTTATTCATAATTTTCTCTTATTATCTTTTCATCCCTGCTACAACTGTAGTTAGATTATACTCTTTCAAAGTCTATTTCTACCTTCTTTCTTTTATTCTTTTCTTAACAAGATTATTTCTTTCCTTGTACTTTACAGGTGTATTCTGTTTTTCTTTTTTCTCACTTATTAAATTGTATATATAGTATATAAATTTTCAGGCTTTCTTCTCTTCCAATTTAAGTAGGCAAATCTAAATTTCCTTTAAACCACCACCTTAGCTATATCCCACAAATTTTTGCATATGCTGTTTTTCTTAGTGTGCAGTTCTAAGAGTTTCCATCATGATTTCTTTTTTGATCAATTAGAGAATCTAGAAGTGTGTTTTAAAAATTCTAATATGAAAATAAACAAAATGGTCTTCCCACTGGAATATTTCAAAATCAGGGAAAAATAAAAATAATTTTTAAAAATATTTTCAAAAATATAACATAACCATTAACACAGAAAAGTCACTTGTGTTTCTTTCTATACATAACAGTGAACAATCTGAAAAGTAAATTAAGAAAACAATTCCATTTACAATAGCATCAAAAAGAATAAAATACTTTGGAATAAGTTTAACCCAGGAGATGAAAGACTTTTTGTTGAAAACTACAAAACAATGCTAATAGCCAAAAGAATCTTGAAAAACATCAGAGTTAGAAGTCTTACACTTCCTGATTTTGAAACTTATCAAAAGCTACAGTAATCAAAACAGTGTACTACTGGCATAAAGACAGACATATAGACCAGAGAGCCCAGAAATAAATCCTTGCATGTATGGTCAAATGATTGTCGACAGCAGTGCCAAGATCATTTGATGGAGAAAGAAAGCTCTTCAAAAGACTATGTTGGTAAAACTGGATATCCACATGCAAAATTATGAAGTTGAACTCTTTCCTAACATCATATATGAAAACAGATTAAAGACCTAAGCATTAAAACTATAAAACACTTTAAAAAAACATAAGGGAGAAGCTGTATGAACTTTGAGTCTTACCACTATTGAGTATTATAACCATAATTTGAAAAATCTAGTTTCATATGTGTAAAATGGCACCATCCGGTTGCTTTAATTTACACTACTTTAATATAAAGGATAAGCACTTTTTATATTTGTTTACTGTTTGTTGCTCAGCTGCAGATTTTTGGAAATCTAAGAAAAGAATGTCCTCAGATAATACAGCTTCAACAAGTCACTCATATATTTCTCTATCATCAAAATAATCACTTCATCATCAAAATGATTAGAAGAATTATTGGTTATATCATTATTAATGAACAATGGACTACCTAGCATATTTGATGCCTTGAGTGAATGCTTTTTTGACACTCCATTCTCTGTATGACAAAATTATTTTCAGTAATAGTCATTAAGTAAAATTAATAATAACAGTCAAAAAAGAGAGAGAGATATTGTTCAAATATCTCAGAGACCTTGGGATTTAATTTCTACTAGGTTTAAAGCCAGTTATAAGGTTGGATGTTCTTCCTCCACCCCCACCCCCCCCAATATTCACAGTCTACAGTCAAAATGAGATAATTATTTAAATTTTGAAAAAACTGGCATTTTTTTGAGTGTTTGGTAAGAATTTATAAAATCATGAAGTTGTCAAGTGTTGACTGCTTCCTTAGCTCTTTTCTCCTTTTCTTTGAGCTACAGAGAAAAGTACATATTTATTCTGAAAAGGTTCACTTCCTTTCTTAACTGTATTAACTCTTTTCATCTGGAAATAGTATTGACCAAGCTGAAATATCAAAACAGATGAAAATATCATTCACTGCCTCTTCTTCATCAAAGTCTTGGCTTTAATAGTGCCATTTTCATCTCCATTTTTTTTTGATACTGTCAGTGTTGATGCTTCCTAACATTTCCTTCCTCTTTCTCCTTGTCAGTGCTTATACAAAATGATTCATTATTATCTTTCATCCCTGTGTCATCTGAACCTTGTGTTGTTTCTAGTATCCATTCTTGGGATATGCCAACTTGCACTCTTCACGCTTTTCATAAACTCTATGCAATGTTGAAGGTATACATATTTCAAAATAGATCCAGACATTGCTGCAACTGCCTCTTTTGCTTTTTAAAAAAATTTTCTTTGTTGAACTCCGCCAGGTTGTTGCCCTTTCAAGTTGGTATGGGTTCTTCACTTCAAACTTCTTTACAAAATTAAGAAAAATTATTAAACAGTTACTGGGTTTAGAACAATATTCCAAATGACTGATAGCCCTCCAAGTTCCTATAGGACAAAAGCGCAGAATTTGATAGCTTTTATATCAACCTGGCAGTTTTAGCGTTGATGCTTTTATTAAAATCTTATGTAAAATATTTTATGGAAACAATTATCTAATTGAATTTTGAAACAACCAAAATGTCTGTAAAAGTGTCAATTTATAAAATGATTAATGTTTTATTTTCTTGATTTGTTCTTTAGCTTATAAACAAATAGTTATAACAAGTTAAAGGGGGAATGTATTTCAATTTTTAAAATATTTTGCAAGATCATTTAAAATTTTCACATATAAACTAAAATTTGCACTTTCCAAAGAAAAATAGCACACCTCACAGTTTTCACTCTGTTCCACTGTTTAAATTTCAAACACCAGAAATAACTCCATGTGGTGATACAGAATGACAAAATTGAAATAATTAAAGTTCTCTTTCTTCATTTTGACAATGACAACACTATCATTGCTTATTTCAAATCTACAGTTTAAATGCAGGAATACATAGCACTACAAAGATTGTAGATGAAACTGTACACAAAGTACACTTAAATTGTTCCAAGTTTTTTTAACTTATGCTTCGAATGAATGCAGATAGCTGAGTCTCACTGCGTTGGTGGCCAAGTATATAACTGAGAGTACTCTAAATTAACTCCTTTGTAGAATACAATATTTATTAAAAGTTAAGTTAAAAAATGTGCTAATTGGAAGCTTAAATATATATTAGTGAAAATCAACATTAACTATAGCAATTGTTTAGAACTTAAACTAACAAAGAATTTTGGGGGAAGAAATATTTTATAATTGATATTCTTTACAATTGCCAGTACATGGTGATAATAAAAAACAGATAAACTTTGTCAGTTTTATTTTGTTTATAAATTATCTTCCCCAAAATGCCCGCCTTATTGACTGTACCCAGAGTGGACTGCTCCCAATACCCTATCCCAGGCATGCCTCTGTTAATGAATAATACTTGAATCATTTACTGAATACATGTCTCTATTTCTTCAAATATTATTTTCTGCCCTCCTTTCTCTCTACTATCCATCTAGGATTCAGTACATGTATGTTAGACTTCTTGATGTTATTCCACAGGTCTTAAAGTGTCTATTCATCCCTCTCCCCTAAAAATACTTTTTCTCTCTGTTCTTTAACTTGGATCCTTTATCTTCAAGTTCACTGATTCTTTCATCATATCCATTCTGTTATTAAGCCCATCTAGTAAATTTTTCATATTTCAAGTATTGCATTTTCCAGTTACACTTGGTTCCTTTTTTATTTCTCTGCTAAGGATGTCTATAATTTCATTCATTATGAGAATATTTTCATTTACTTTTTTATGTGTAATTAAATTATTTGCTTTAAAATCATTGTCTGTTAATTCCAACCTCTACGTCATCTCAGGATTGGTCTTCACTGATTGTCTTTCTCCTTGAGAATTGGTCAGGTTTTCCAGTTTCTTTGCATGTCAACCAATTTTATATTATATCATGGACATTGTGAATAAGATGTTGTAGACACTCTAGATTCTTATATATTCCTCTAAAGAATGCTGATTGTGTGTCATGTGTGTTTTAGCAGGTACTTGACTTGACTGAACTTATTCTTGGAAACTCTGTCTCCCTGTGGTGAGTGGTGACTCAAATAATCTCAGTTCAGGTCTTTTTGCCTTCACTGGGCTGCATAGAACCTGCCCTCAAATGCATAGTTCATGAAGAGTCAGCCAGAGACTAAGCCAGAAGTTATCCACAGATTTATGGATAGTCTGCCTTTAGACTTTTACCTTTCTAGAATTTCTGCCCTAATTTTCCAGTAACTGTGATTGCTCCAAATTCTGTCCTCTAGGTATTCAAGCCAGTAAAGCTGCAGATTTTCTATCAGAGTTCTGGATTTCCTGCACAGTGCTGCTTGAGGCCTGTCTTCATAAAAGCCATAAAAATAGGAAACTCACCCCGTGCCAGCTCTTTCTTCCAAGTGCTACATCTCCTCCAGCATCTTCCTGTTTGGGGTCCATCTTCAGGTCTTTCAGATAGATTTAGAAAAAGTTTCCTCTAGAGTTTATACTGGCTATCTCTATGAGGATTTTTCCAATAGAAGCTACTTGGCCATAATAACTCACGTCTCTCTTTGAGGATCTCTATCCTCATTCTAGCATTACTTTCCTTTGATTTCCTACCCTATCCCAACAAATACATTGATCTAGGTTACTTATCTGGGTTAGAGCTGGCTTCATCACTGGTGTTCAAGTCTCAAGGCCTGTGTATTAGTTTTCTAGGGCTGATATAACAAAATACCATAGACTGGGTGGCTTAGACAACAAAGATTTATTTTCTCACAGTCTGATGACTATAAGTCTAAGATCAAGGTGTCTGCAGGTTTGGTTTTTCCTGAGGCCTTTCTTCTTGGTTTACAGATGGCTGTCTTCTCACTGTGTCCTCACCTGGGCTTTTCTTTGTATATACGCATCCCTGATGTCTCTCTGTGTGCCCCAATCTAAACTTTTTATAAGGTCACCAGTTAGACTGGATTAGAACCAATTGTAACAGCTTCATTTGAACTTAATTACCTCTTTAAAGGCCTTATCTCCAAATATGGTCATATTCTGAGATACTCGGGGTTAGGGCTTCAACATATGAATTTGGTCAGGGGAACACAATTCAGTTCATAACAGCTTGACATCACTTCACTTCCTCATAGAATTTTTTTTTCTTTTCAAAGACTATTTTCACATAATATTTTTAACTTATAGGTTAACTTTATAGTGATCATTTTACCCAGAAAAGCCCCATAACCATTTGGTTTTCTTATTGCATGAGGAGATCCTAGTAGTCCTTGGCATATCTCCATCTTATCTTTGTCTACCTTTTCTTTTCTCCTTTCTTCCAAACCTGTTCCCATTAATATTGTAAAGTTTACTAAAGGTAAAGCCTCCAAACCTAGGTACCCTCAATCTGAGAAGCCTGGATCAAAGCCTCATTAGTTCTGTAATATTAGTTGGAACACTGTTTTCAAGTCATGAGAGGGATATCATGGGGCATTAAGCACTGATTTTGCCAAAAATCAACCAAGAGTTAAGAAGCCCTGCTCTGGTAGATAAAGCCAGAAGTTAAGAACCTTTACTCTATTGAATGTTGAATGAAGCTAGTGATGGTACTAAAGAGGAGAGAGACTGACCAGATAACATTTAAGGTTATTCCAATTTTAAATTACTGAGATTCAATGGATTTCTGCTTTCTACAAATTCCAGACTCCTTGAGCTTGGTGTTCAAATCTTTCTACAAATTAAATTCCATATACTTTTCACATCTTATCTTTACTACAATTATTCCTACCCCACAGAAAAAACTCCACTCAGACTGATTGGGATTATTCATCCTTCAGATTTGCTCCTGACTCTATCCCTTTGCTTATACTGTGTCTTCAGTCTCTAATATTCTTCTTTATTCTCCCTATCTACTGGAAATCCTACTGCATCCTTTATAGCTCAGATAGAATCCTACGTCATCCATTGCATTTCTCTAATTACTTCGGTCCACAGTGAAAGAAACCTCAGTTCCATCATTCATTCCTCTAGGAACCTTATGTCTTCATTTATAAAAGAGAGATTATTACCCCTATTTTATGGGATTGCTTTGAGGATCACAGATACTTTTAAAACAAGACGTAATAATGACAAATACTTAAATAGAATTTACTTTGTGTCATGCATTTTTCTACAGTCAGTAGAAGATCCAGGATTTAAACCCAGGAGGCTCCAGAGCCTATGTACTCTCACAGCAAATATACTGTGTTACTGAGCAAAAAATGGCACTCAATGTGATGGTTCCTATTATTATTCTTACTATTTATGGCTACTTAATTTCTCATGAATGCATTTCTTATTTTAGTGAAAAGATTTTTAACTCTTTGAGAACAAGGACATTGTCTTGTATTTTTTTTTCTTCTACAAAATGTGCTTGCACAGGAGGCACTTAAACTAATGTTTGTTGCATAAATGAATAAATGATTAAACCAGTTACAGAGAGATTATTTACCTGATCTTAAAATCACTAGGCTTTACCTCTCACCACATCCTTTTTGGAAAAAATCAGAATGCTCATCCAATGCCTGCTTCTAGGTCAAATACAAATTCCCCCAAGAGATTGAGCTTCAGTATTGTTATTGATTGTTTCTGTGCACTCCTGGAGATATCATTCTTAAACACTATACCAGGCTTTGCAGTCCTTGGAGCCTTCCCCATCAGGATCTTGTTTAGTGGCTTCCTGTGGGTGCTGAGGAGAAGTCGAAACCCCAATCCTGATCAGCCCAAGCAGAGATTCTGAGGGAAAATAAGGTTCTGATGCCCACAACAAATTCAAGACTCAGGATTTGACTGAAACATAAATACTGAACCAACAAACAATATGTGCAGCAAAAACTTGCTGCAAACTGACTGTTGGGGATTTTTTTTCTTTCACATTTTGGAACATGTAGAGCTGGCTGACTATAGCCTATTTGGACCATCAGTCTCAAGGGTTTCTGTGTAGTATTTAGCATTTCCAGTGACTTAGGTATCGAGGCTGGATATTTTATTTCTTAAAAAAGTTTCGCTTACCCTAACATACCTGTACCTATCACCCTGTCATCCTTGCTTCTCACCGGAAAGTTTCTCTGTTCTGGACGTTGTCAGACTGTGTTTCTCATTCACTAAAGACAGATTTCCTTCTATCTCTATTTGGGGACTTCCTTCTGCTGCCTACTGGGGCCAGACTATGAATTCAGCATCACAAGCCCAATCCTTTAAGTGGGAACTTAGAATAATGTCTCCAAGGATCTTGTTTCTTCTTCCCTCAGTTTGGAATGGAATCAACCCCCAGAATTACCTTGTCAGCCTTCGCTCCAAGAACAGGCCAGTTTTCCACACTGTGCATTATATAAATGTATCCCAAACATTCTTCTAAAATTATTGTGTTATCAGGCAGTTATCTCTATTTTCACCATAATGATTATAACAGTATATTTTTTGCCTCTCAATTTTAAATTTAAATATCATTTTGATACAATAAAATACACAGATCTTGAGTGTTACAGGTAGAAGAGTTTTCCCTTTTTTATAGATGTTTTTAAAAATCGACTTTAGTGAGATATAATTAACATAAAATACAGCTCAGCAATTTTTATGTACATTTCAATGAGTTTTGACAAATGTATATAATCATGTAACCATTGTAATAATCATGAAACAGAACATATCCATTACCTCAAAGAGTTCTGCCATGCCCTTTTGCACTCAACCACCTCCCTGCCAACACTGGCCTCTGGAAACCACTGATATATTTTCTGACACTATATTTTTGTCTTTTCTAGAAATTCATATAAATGGAATCACATAGTATTTAGTCTTTTGTATCTGACATTTTACTTAGCATAATGATTTTGGTATTCACCCACATTGTTTTTTGTGTCACTAGTGCATTCCATGGTACTCCATAGTATATATATACTACTATTTGTTTATCCATTAACTAGGTAATAGACATTTGAGTTGTTTCAAAGTTTTGACTGTTTTGAATAAAGCTTCAGTGACAACATAAATATAAGTCTTTGTGTGAACATACATTTTAATTTTATGTTGGGCAAGTACCTAAGAATAAGATGGTTCATACGGTAGGTTAATGTTTAACTTTTTAAGAAACCATCAAATTGTTTTCCAAAGTGACTGTACCAGTCTGTAATCCCTCCAGAAACAGATGAGAGTCCAAGTTGCTCTACCACATCCTCACAACATTTGGTATTTCCTGTCTTGTTGACTTTCTCTATTATAGTGGGTGTTCAGTATGTCATTGTGATTTCAATTTGCATTTCCTTAATAATTAATGAGTGATCTAGTGTTTAAGACTTGGCACTCTCACTGCCACAGCCCGAGTTGATTTTCTCTTCAGAGAACCACACCACCCATTTTTCGGTTGTCATACTGTGGCAGCAATGTGATTGCTGTGATGCTGAAAGCTATGCCACCAGTATTTCAAATGACAGCAGGGTCACTCATGGTGCTCAGGTTTCAGCAGAGCTTCCAGACTAACACAGACTAAGAAGATGGATCTGGCCACCCACTTCCAAAAAAACTGGCCATGAAAACCCTATGAATGGCAATGGAGCATTGTCTGAAATAGAACCAGAAGGTGAGAGGATGGCATGAAAAGACCTGGCAGAGTTCTGCTCTGCGGTACACAGGATTGTTAGGAGTCAGAATCAACTCAACAGCACTAACAAAAAAATAATTAATGATAATAAACAGCTTTGCATGTGCTTATATACCATTCATATATCTTCTGTGGTAAGTGTCTATTCAAATCTCTTGCCCATTTATTAAATGGGACTGCCTTCTTATTATTTAGCTTTAAAAATTCTTTATAGGGGAAGGCCTGGTGGCGTTTGTGTGGTCAAGTTTGTGTGCTCCGCTTCAGTGGCCTGGGGTTCGCAAGCTCAGATCCCAGGCAGGGACCTAGCACCGCTCCTCAAGCCACACTGTGGCAGCATCCCACAAAATAGAGGAATATTGGCACAGATGTTAGCTCAGGGCCATCTTCCTCACACACACACAAAATAAATAAAAATTCTTTCTATATTCTGGATACAAGTTAATTATCAGTTTTTTATTTTGCAAATAGTTTCTCCCTCCCTGTGGCTTGCCTTTTCATTTTACTCACGGTACTTTTGGAGAGCAAAAGTTTCAAATTTTGATGAAATCCAATTCATCAATTTTTTTTTTCTTTTATAGTTAGTGTTTCTCTATCCCACCTGAAAAATCTTTACCTAACCAAAGGTCACAAAGATTTTCTCTTATGTTCTTTTCTAGAAGTGCTATAATTTTAGCTGTTACATGTAGGCCACTGATCCAATTTTGAGCAAATTATTTTGTATATGGTACAGGGTAATGGTCTAGGTTCACGTTTCTGCATATGGATATCCAGTTGTTCCAACAATGGTCTGGGCAGCACAGGAAACTTCTCACAGGAAAATTCAGTGAGCTGCAACTGCACCTTCTCCAATGAGATCTGAGCATCAGCCTTGGGGAGCGACTCCCCCTCAAAGTTAGCCCTCACTTAGGAAGTTTTCCCTTAGCCCTATGATACTGTTTAGCATTCCCGGTGCATCTTATAGTTACTCTTTCCTTGTGGCCTAATATTTCTTTATTCTAAACTAAAGTAGTAGACTAAAATCAACCAGGAATTACACCTAATTTTGTTGGACTGTTTTTTTCCCCCAATTATGAAAGATTCCTCTTTATCTCTAGTAATACTATGTGTTTTTAAGTATTTGGTCTTACTTTCTAATGCAGCTAACAACTATTAGAAGCAACCATTAGTAGTATTATCCATCATTACAATTGACAAGAATAGGCCTACTTTGCCAAGTACTTAAAAATTAGATCTGAAATTCTCCCAACAGCCTTACAAGATGGGTATCATTATCCTTCTTTCAGAGAAAATTATCTGAGGCTCACAAGAGTTGCAAGCAGGCCTGTCTCCAAATCTCATGCATTTGGCATTATGCACACCACCTCTCGTCTCTGGATGGCTTGTCTATGAATGTTCACTGAAGACCCACTATATGGTCTTGATGTGATGCATGATGAGTGCTTTTCCTAACCTTAGGTCTCCCTGGATCAGATGTATAACCTTAGTTTCTGTTGGATTTGCCAGGTCATCTGGTATAACCCACGCAATTGTTACACACATTTTCCTGATTGAATTTATGGTAATAATTTATTCCCTCAATTCTCTTTTCTTCTTTATTCAGAAATTCTACTAAAAGAAGGGCCTGATTCACAAGACTCTCCACTTCTCCATGGCATGCTTAGGATCAGAAATGAACTCCCTGAACGTTTTATAATTCCAGAAATAAATTCAGAGATCAAGATACCACCTCCTTTCTAATTTGGGAGAATAAAAACTACCTAAGATTCATTTGGTCTCTGATGTCAACAACTCTTTCCACACATTTCTACACAGCCAGTAACCACTTTAATCCATGTCAGTTATCATATAGTCTTTCTTAATGAGAAAAAATAATAAATTCCATTCCCTGACTCATGAAATGCAGGTTTCTCTGGAAATATTTCTGCAAAAAAAGGGTACTTCTCACCCAAAAGCTCTCACAGGATTAGATTCTTGCTCTGTCTTGTACTCTACATATATGAACCTGATTTAGTCTAATCAGATAAAGCTCAAGTGTCCACTGCCCAGAGCTCCAGCTCCCCCAGAAGTGCTGTAGAAAGTGTACATTTCGAATCATGCTCTTATTGGCTGTGAAATCTTTCCCCCATGGTTGAGAGATTTTTAAGAAATCCTCACACACATGAATCAGTTGCTGCTCAACCTTCACAGGACCTGGAGGATTTTCGGCCAGGGTCCATTCTGTAAGTTTAGCTCTTGCTTTGCAATGAGGTTAGGCCATTAGATATTCTTGTACATTACCATTAAAGACTAATTTGGCTGCCTTGTAACATCTGTGTTCTGCTGACTCCTATCTGTTCCCCAGGCTGCAGAGCCAAACTCATCCATCATCACAGACAGGCACTTGGAAGCCACCCCTTGCCGTTGCTTCCACATATCAAAGAATGAGTCAACTCAGGCAGGGAGACTCCTAGAGTGGCCTGTCCCAGGGGGTCCCTCTCCTCGGAAGTCCTTCCCAGGTCTCCCCACTCGCCTTTTGGGGCTGAATCTTGTGAAGGCACCAACACAGCTGAGTCCTTGAAAGCACAGCAAATGGAGCATGCTGAAAGGTGGCTTTACAGAGGCATTACAGCCACCCGGAATCTGGAGACATTTCTGCCATAGCTTCCTACCCAAAATAGCAGTTGGTGAAATTTAACCTGGACACTGTTGTCGAAAACAAGTGTGAGTATTTTAGTTAATGTTTGGAAACCATCCCATCTGTGAGTGTGGGTTCACCCCAAGGCCCAGGGAGGGATTTAAAGAGCCTGGTGTCCTGTGCTTCTGCCCTAAAGCTCTCCTTGCTTGTTGACAGAGTACTGCAGGTGAGCAGGGAACTATTCCAAGTGTGCAGTAAAGAGGGGAGCTGAAAGAAATCCATAGCACTGACAGTCTTCGGAGTCACATATCCACATACTGGACACACAGACCGCCAAAAGGGCTCTCTGCATAAGAGGGATGACTGCCGTGTGTGCAACTTGCTTGTGATGCCCAAATTCTCAGAGGCATCAACTATGCATGTTACGTATAGGAGCCCTGCCACAGGCATAGGCAGCTATGAAATATATCCACATGTGTAACACATAGTCCAAGTCAAGAAATGCAATCAAAGATGATACAGACAGCTTGGAGAAATACGAAGTTTCCTGACAATTGAGGTATTCAAGCCCTGGCTGATAGACCTTAGGATAAGAAAGTCATGCAGAGGGTTCAAACATCAAATGAGTCATTTTAAAAGACTGTCTTGGAAGACTCTTCCAACTCTGGGATTCCAGAGTCTATGAGTTCTCTAGTCAACAGTACATACTAAGTTGATATGCACAGACATACACTACCTGCAAATGTGTAATCAAGCCATTTACAAGTATATGACACATGTATCCTCAGTCTTCTTGTCTCAATTAAATAGAGTATATAAACCAGCACAGAAGCCATTTATACACTTGTGCATAAATGAACTTGTGTGTGTACAAAGGTGTGCACACAGACAAGCTAGGATGACTAAAGAGCCTGGAGAACCTTCATGTGGTAGTTTAAGTGATTTGATAACAACTCCTAAAACTGAAAAACAAGAAGTCATTTTTACAACCCTTTTCCTTCTTCACTTTGTTGAACTGAATAGATGAAGAGGGCCTCCTAAATAAAATAGTCTTTGGGAAAAAGTGAGAGAAAACTTAGATGAAGCCTATGAAAGAAGGCTGGGTAAGTGCAGGGCGTCTGCTCTAGTGCGTCTGCTTCTGCTGGCACCAAGTGATGTAATACCCAGCCCACTCACTTTATTTACTGCTTCTTAATCTCTTAAGTGAACCTAAGGGCCTTTGCACCAGTGTGGATCAATGAGGGAGTATTCACTCCTATTCTGCATCAGATGGGGAGGAAAAGAGAGGAAAGTTATGGGGGAAACAGGAAGCAAAGTGAATAAATAACACAGTGGACACAGCTGAGGTCTTTCTGGTATGACCTAGTTGTGAGAGCTAAGGAAGACACCATGATGTTCCTCTTATCTCCAGAGGACTTTTGGGGAAACTAAATAAGGCAGATTTAAAGGAGAAGACACCTTTACAGACTTTGCTATGACTCCAAATCTGATTAGGAAGCATTTTGTCAACTGCCTCAGATTTTTGCTTATTTCCCACTTTAAGGGGTATGTGGGGAAGGGGCTGAAGTACAAATCAAATAGCCCTTTCCTACTCTTACCTGGTAAGCATGTTAGAAGCACATTCACCAATTATAAAACTCATAATTATATGAATTATTTTAATGTTTATCATTTAACTTTTAAAGTGGCTTCTTAAAGCCCTAGTTAATATATTATACTGAATAAGCTTAAATGCAGTTGTAATGAGAACACTGATACAATACATTATTTAAAAGTCTCAATTCCAGAATTCACTAATTATCTTTATTCTGGCCAAATCTATACAGTGAATTGGTCTGAATAACAAAACAGCTTCATCCATTGTCCCTAGTTGCCTTAAACAATTATTATCAGAGTGTGACTAATGACAAATATAATTATTGCCAATAGCAATATCTACCATTTATTCTGGCAGGCACTGTAAAATTATCTCTGATTCTCACAACGACCCTGAAAATTGCTATTACTCATTTTACAGAGAAGAGTACTGAAACATAGAGATGTAGAGCTCCTTGACCAGAGTCGCATAGCTAGTAAACTGGGGTGCCTTACCTCCTTATATACTACTCTCCTGACACACTACTAAAATTTCTTGAATAAAATCATAATCTAAATAGGATTTGTGTGCAAGCATCACTGGGTAGAGATGGCAACCTAACATATAGTACAAGCTCTGACCTCATCACCTTTGGATAAGCTGAGGAGCCCTCAGCTGCACCATCTTGGCTCAGCAGAAATCTTGTAGAGAAAGTGGTAGCAACACTTTGGCAGCTGTGATCTTTTCCTAAGCCCCAAGCATATATAAACATTCTGTCTTCTCTCTCTCCTTATCTCACATGAGTAAAGGCCAGGGAGAAACATACTTAAGTTCAAAAGGAAGGGTTTCATGGGCCACTGATGATCTTATAGGTTCTCAATAAATTCTCCTGAACCAAGGAAGATCATAGGCCATCACCTCTCCAATCTATAGAGTGAGATACTAAGGCCCATGTTGTCATGAAAGCTCAAGGTCACACCAGTGATGCTGTATGTGATTTGGGATTCAAGTTGACCCAACTGCTTATTTATCTAAGATCTAGTTATTTAAAGTGTGATTTGTGGACCAGCAGCCTCAGCCTCATCTAGGAACTTATTAGAAATGCAGAATCTCAAGTCTCACCCCAAACCCACTGAATCAGAATCTATATTTTAACAAAATCCTCAATTTTGTTACAGGTATGTTAAAGTTTGAGAAGCATTACTTTAAGAGGCAATCCTACATGAAGAATCTAAAAGACCGAATTCTGAACTAGACAGGCTACCTGGCCAGAAAGTGCAGCTGAAATGGATTTTATAGTATTATAGGTACAGGAACTGCTAAAAGAGGAAAAGGGCATTTTTAGCAAATTTAGCCCCTGAAAAATGTCCTGATTCACATCACGTAAGGATCAACACATCTTTAAATGGTTCAGGTATCAGAAACTCTAAATTTTACAGCCTAGATATCGTCTTAAAATGATTTGTAGAGTATTCATGGAAGCACAGTAAGTCTTGTTTCATTGGTCTCATGGCTGACTCTCAATTTCCTGATTTTCTTGGGATTTAAATATCATGAGCAGTGTTATAGTTAGAAATATACAAGGCCTTTTCATGACTTCTTCTCAAGGAATATCAAATGACCCTAAGAAGAATAAGTACAGAATTTAACCAGCATCAGGACTCCATGTTTTATATTTAAGGTGATGTGATAAGTTTTAAGCTACAAGGTGAACCTCAAGAGGTTATAAGGGTGAATCCTTTTACAGAATCTACCTGTCTGTAAGCAAAAATAGCTGCCAAAAACATTGAGGCTAGTCCAGCCATAGCATTAACCTAGGAATGACTATTCTGGGGACCCTTGATGAAGCAATGTGGAGAGCATCACACAGAAGTACATAATTGTCCAGTCCTCTAACAGCTTACCTGCTACAGGAGATGAAATCACACAGTTGAGTCATTTTAGAAGAAATCGTAAGCCAATAAAAGTCTTCACCATAATAGAAAAAGGTAAAAATATAATGGAAAGACAAGACGTAGGAAAAAAGAGAGGGAAGTGAAGAGAAGGGAAGGAGAGAAAGGAAAGGAAAAGAAAGAGGGAGGGGAAAACAAAAGAATAAACATACATGTGATTACTTTGAACTAGGTACTGTGGTAGGCTCTTTAGTACGTATTATCTCCAGTAATTACATATGATAAAATTGAGGCCTAGAGTTTCAATAATTTTCCCAACGTCCAACAGCTAGTTAAGTCATAGTATGTAATAGCTAGTCGGTTCTAGAATAGAATTTTAACCTAGATTTACAACAGCACCTAGGTACCGTGTTTTCTAAATGTGTGCTGATTATAGAATCATAGACCCACTGCATTTTCATACTGAAAACAACCTTAGAGAGCAGAGCATTGAAAATCTGAGACTCCTGGAATTCAAGTGACTGGTAGATTTAAAATGACTGGCTGTTAGGGATTCATCCGAGACCATACAGTAGGTAGGCATCAGCAAAAAAGAGAGCTGTTTTCAAACATATCACTATACACAGGAGAAGAATATTTTGCAAAGAGGGTAACTGTTGAACAATATGGAACAATATGGTCACCACTTGCCTGGTCTGAGATAGCTTGCTCGGAAGTTCAAAAAACTGGTTTCCACATGATTGAAACCAACTTAGGATTTGCAGGTGTCCAAAACTTAGCCACTCCTAAAACTTGTCCAGTGGGAACTGGCTTACCCAAAGTCAAATATGACTTCCTGTTTTTAAGAAATAAGGCTTAAAGTGCTTGTTAAAAAGGCTCATTGAATTTCTTGGCCAAGTTATAGCTTTAAAAAAAAAGACAGTCTATTTTGATGATATAAGTGTAATTGAATCAGAACCATATGGATTGCATTCCCCCTTTTAAACTACACATGAATTAGAAATTAAGTGTTCATTCTCCTCGAAGTAATTAATGATTCAATTGATTAAATTTGATACTGGCCTTAATCACCATACTGAGCTCACACTGGCTCCATTTTGCAGGAATCAAGATATTTGCTGAATCCCAGACTCAGACAGCTCACACACATTCTGCTTATGTCTTAGGCCAGTTTTCTTTTGTTTTCCCTAAATAAAACCTATTCTTTGATAAGAAGAATGTGTAGCCTCTTCACAAAGCAATGCCTCTGCTCAAACCCCTTTTGCTTTAGGTGAGCCCTAAAAGAGGGGAGGAGGCACAAACTCTTTCTATTTCAACTTCTGATTCGGTTGAGTTTTGGGGATGGAGGCAGAAGGCTGAGCTCTGCAAAGCTTCCAGGAGGTAGGCACAGTCTGACTAAAGCACCTCTCTACTCTTCATCATTCACAGGGCTGTAGTCCCTTGTAAGTATTATTCTCAGCCACCCTGCCTCAATGTATTTCTTAATCACCTCCCAGTCCGTCTAGCGCAGAATCTTCACACTTACCTTCTTACCTAGCAGACCTCAGAGAAATGAAAAGTGGACACTTCTCTTTCAGCACCATTATTTTACATTTTGATCACTCCTTCTGATAAAAGCATTAATATTTGCTGAGCTCCTACCTCTTTGCCAGACTTCACACAAGGCATTTTACGCACAACCATCCTTAAAAGTAAGATAGGTATGTTAACCTCATGGAATAGATGAGGAAACTAAGACTTTAAGAGGTGAAGTAATGTGCTCAAAGCCACACAGCTGGGAAGTGGCGGAGCTGTGATTCAGACCCAGTTCCAAATGACTCCAAAGCCTGCTGCCTTTACGCCACACCCCACCCTCTTTCTTGTAGGCTTTGATTCAGACTCACAGCAGCCGCCTGTCCTAAATGACCGCTAGCTCTAACCTTTCTTCTCGGTCAGTGGTTTAGTTTAGAAGTACAAAGGTGAGCAAAGAGATGGGCTGGGGTCACTGACACATGTGTAGGACAACAGTCATTAGTTCCTACAGAACACCCTACCCAAACCCCACCCAAACAAGCAAGAAGCTGTGGGAAAACCATCTTCTTTTGCCACCTTCTCCAGCTTCTACAGTTTCTGTGTATGATATTTTTCTGCAAACTTTACAATTCTGAAAGACAAAACTAAAGATATATGCATGTATGATTGTATAGGTTTAATATTTATTACTTCTAAACAGTCAGTTCTTCCTCTGTAAATCCTTATTGAGAGAATTACTACATGTTGAAATTTAATATAATGATAGAATCCCATATATGTTTATAAGCATGCTTTCAAAATTCACAATATCCCACAGATATGCCCAGTACCGTGGGACATTAACCAAAATGCACATATACACATTACTCTATTGAACTACTTGTACACAGGAAAACCACACATTTTTATACGGTTCACTCCCTCATAAATAAACACACCCACATAAACACATGGAAACAATATGCAAACACATACAAAGAAATTGCAAATGTACTCACAAATCTGTAAAAAATGGAAAAATCACATGTTCATTCACACTTCTCTCCTCCCTTCCTCCCTCCCTCTTTCTTTCTCTCTCTCTCTCTGATATACACACACACACATATACACACATACAAATCAAAGCCTTTAAACAAATAACTTTTTTAGACTGAAATACTGAGCAGGAGAAACTCTCTTGATTCAAAATACATCCTCCCATAGGCCTGAGGAATAAGAAGTCATTTTACAAACCAACTCTCTGATCTCTCCAGACATGCTATAGTAGTCCCCATTTGTAATATTCATGGTTTCATAAGGAAACTCTGTTCAGTCTATACCTTAAAATATCCTTCCCAAAGTCTCAAACCTGCTACCTGTTGTCCAACGTGATGCGTATCCAAGGGAAAAATCTTGCTTTTTTCTTTCTTCTGCTGTTGCTTCTTCTTTTCTCCCATCTCCCTCTTTGTGAGTGGTGATAATGGGCAATAACAGAAAAGAAAATTCTAAGGGGATAGCTCTTAAATTCACTTAAAAAAAAAAACTCTTTATGAAGCACCTTCTATAAACCATGTTGAGAACAGGATATAAAACTCTGAATAATAGTTTCAAACTTCAGAGCTTAGTGGGAGGAAAAGATCCTGAAACAATAGTTTAGTATCATGTAAAGTTCATTTTAAAAGAGTTGTAAAAAAAAAGAGAAGAGAAAGCAAAGAGAGGGTGTGAGCTACTATGTGTGGGGGAGGAAGGAAGGTCTTTACAGAATAGGCATTCCAGAAGAGAGGAATTAGAAGAGTTTTCTAAGCAGAGTAAATAGCATGTGTACAAGCACAGAGGAGGCAAATGCAGACCATGCCTGGGGCACACTGAGCAGCATAGTGTGGCTGAGCTTGTGGGGTGAGAGTTTCAGAGGGTGTGGCAAGGGGTGAGACTGGAATGGTAGATAGAAGATAATAGCTGAGGAGTTTAGACTTTTTGATGAGGGAGATTGGCCCTGAGCTAACATCTGTTGCCAATCTTCCTTTTTCTTTTTCTCCCAAAGCCCCAGTACATAGTTGTACATCCTCGTTGTAAGTCATTCTAGTTCTTCTATATGTGATACCACCACAGCATGGCTTGACAAGCAGTGCATAGGTCTGTGCTCAGGATCGGAACCAGTGAACCCAGGGTCACCGAAGCGGAGCACGTGAACTTAACCACATGGTCACTGGCCAGCTCCAGGAGTTTAGACTTTTTAGTGTTGCATGCAATGAACATTAGTCCAAGGCCTTATGCAGGACAGTCATCTGATCAGACTTTAATTTAGGAAAGATAACTCTTTCTTCAGTGAGGAATACGGAGAGACCAAAGGCAAGGAGACCAGTTAAAAGATTATTGCCATGACACCAGAGAGAGGGGTGTGTACCAAGGCAGTGACCTACTTATATGACCAAGTCAGAAACTCCAGAGTCTCCTCCATACTCACCCATTTCTCCTTCTTCTACCACCCCCATCCCATTTACTACTAGTGTTTTAGATAGTCTGCCTCATAAATTCTTCTGGAATACATTGCCTCTTTGACATCCTAGACTATTTCAACATCCCCCCAAACACAACATACACCATTTCAGACTAATTTGGTCAGTTCTGTTCCATGCCTAAAATTATTCTGTTCCATGCCTAAGTAGTGTCCCCTTGCTTTAAAGTCCAAACCCCTCAACAAGAAGCAGAAGACTCTGTCTACCCCTCCAGTTCCATTTCTAACTACTTCCCCTCCAATTGTATCAATCATCTTGCTCTTTCTCACTAATGCCACACTGTCTCCTCCTTCTTTATGGTATACATGCTATTTCTTTGGCCTAGAATGGCATCGCTTTGGGTGTCTGTCTGACAAATTCATTCTTCAAGACAGAGGACATGCATCACCACCTCAGTTTAGCTTGATTCAACAAAGATTTATTGAACATCCACAATAATCTGGGATTGCTAAAAACAAAACAAAGCAAAAAACCACCTCCTCTTTGGCCCTCCCAGAGCACCCTGTACATAGCTCTATTGACCCATCTCTCAGACTGGACTGCAACTGCTATTTTTTTGTCCCATATCCAAAGACTCACATGATCATTAGTAAAAAGGGCTGGGTTGTATTCAAGCCCTTTGGTGCTCAATACAAATCTAGGTAATGAATAAAGTAAAAGAAGATTTCAGAGACATTTCTGAGGTAGACTTCACAGGTCTTGGGGCCCAAATAGATGGGCTGGGGTTGGGGGAAGAAGGAAGATATTTCTACCTATAAAGATGAATGTTTGGTCTCTAAATGACCATGATAAGCTGTTTGCATTGCAAAGGAGCAGATATTAAATTAGTTTTGTACATTTGAATTTGCATACTTGTGGGGCATCCAGCTGAAAATTTCTATTGGTTGTCAAACATACAGAATATAGCTGAAGCCAAAAAGTATACATGTTCCCCCAGAAAAAGCATGTAGAACAACTAGAACATGAGGCTAAACAGAGCCTGGGGAAGCTGGAGGCAGAGACAGGAAATGTTTCCCTTGAATAAGGGAAACAAACATCTTTAGGGATCCTCCTTCCTCCGCCCAGAATTCTTGTTGAAGTAATAGGAAGGCTGTGCTTGCATGTGTACAGGGGCTATATTAATTTTTAATGAAGTCTAGGTACTGTCTAGGTACTGTCTGGAAGGGTCAGGCCTGAACTTACCATCTGGTACCCAGCATGCAGCCTGCAGTGGGTAAGCGTGAGAGGCTGACGCCCTCGCTAATGAATTATTCATACACTGTGCATATCTGAGAAAGCTCCCCATTCACACCACCCAATAGCCCTTAAAATGCTGGAGCTGCATACATGGAGATGTCCCTGTTACTGTTTCTGATGGAAAGCCCCCCAGGGCACCTTGCCTAGAGTGCCGTTCGGCCTGTGACAATAAAGGCCAAAAGCTGTGGGCAGCCATCTTGGGAACGCCCTGCCTTCCCAGGAGTCTTAGGTTACCGGGTTCCCTGATGCTGAAAACTGGGACGTCCTGAAATGACTTAGGGGCGGGAGATTTTGCTTTCCAAAATCTCTTAAAGCATTAAGCAGAGGAGGTGACTTAACGAACTTTGAAAATTAAGAGTCACGGCTCTATTCTGAGCCAAGGGAAAGCTTGTCTTGATGTATCTTGGTAATATTAAAACCTGTCAAGTGCATAAACTGAAGGCCAGGATTAAATAAACGTGGGCAGCAAGGCTGCTTGTTTTCAGGGGATAATTGGAAGCTTTCATGCCCCGCCCCACCTCGCCCCACCACCATATCTTCTCTAGCTTGATATTTGGAACTTCGTTACACAATTTTTGTTTATGTAATATTTTTCTTATTAAAATGTTCGAAGGATGGATTAACATAGTGATGGTAACAGAATCACAGAATGTTAGAGACCAGCTGGTCTAATTTTTCCTATTTATTTTCTGTCTTTTTTTTAAACCTTGGAACCCTTTATTCAAGTTAAAGCTAAATTCACCGTGAATAAAGTTTAACATGGTGAACTTCAATGTGAGGAAAGGAAAGTAACTTCAGTGTGAGTAAAGGAAAAAAGCAAAGCCGCTCTGGCTTGTACAGCAACAAAGCAAAATACCCATGGGTTCCATGGAGTCCAGTTTTTAAAACCACTGTTCTCCTCCAATACTTTCTCATTAAGAGAAGCTCTTTTGCGTAACCGCCTTTCCACTAGACTTGGATGGAATTAATGCTGATTATGCTTCTTAGTCAGAACTGAAAAGAGGTCCCACCTCGCCCCAACATCAGGCTTTGTTCTAGTTTGGAACCTACGAGCTGTGTTCCTTATTTAGTCCTTCTCCCCACCCCATTTCCTTTTCTTGTTTGTGTACACATTTATTTCCCTCACTAGATCATGTCTTTATTATCTTTATCTCAACTTAATGATTTTGATGTTTCCCACACATATTGCTCATAATACCACACATAATGCTTTTCACAGCCTCAGTGTTTCAAAAATGCTAAATAAATATACTTTACAGAATTAAACACGGGTCCCCAGAAATTAGGCATTATTCTCTATTTGTAAAATAGAAAGGCAAGACTCAGTTCCTGGTACACATTGGATGTCTAATAAGTATATGATATATGAATGCATGATTGGATGAATGAATAAATGAACCAAGTGATTATGTGAATGTACCTTAGAAAACCATAAACTACTTCACAAAATGAATTTTTATACAGGTTGTGTGGTTATTTTTTAGCTCTCCCAATCTGTTGCATACTTAGTGAATTTTGGCAAATTCGTGTAAAGCCCAGGATAAAATCTGTGGCATGTGCCTCAGGGGAAGCTGTGAAGGCAGGCATAAAGAGATAAATCTAAGGGGGTGTCCAGAGCCCATAAGTCTGGAACACAGGGCTCCCTGAATGCTAACAATCCAGTTCTCACCCTTGAATTTCCAATGATCAGCAGTAAGCAAACATGAATGTTTTAAGCAGCTCATAAATCTTCCTAGAGCATGGGTGCTGAATAAGTCCTAGGAAAGTGGTAATGGTAGAAACAGGATCTCCTCTCTGGAAGTAGTTCCTTTCAGTGCCAGCTTTTGCCCCTGTTAGCTGCTAACACACAAATCCTAGCTGCCTTAGTGAAGCTCATGTTCCTATTTTTAGGGTAAATGGAGGAATAGAAACCAGAAAGAGCTTCCTGTCATCCCTGAGTTTCCCAGTTAGGGACCACTGAGTGGGTGATGCCTACCCCCTTCAACAGTTTTCATGTTGGAGATCTGTCCGTGAGGTCTGGCAACCCACAAGGATGTAGTTTCCACGCTGAAGCAGACCAGAGCTACTCAGCTTCTGCTCAGTAACCCAGAATGAAGAAGAGAAAAAATAAACCCACAAAGAAAGGTTACAGTAAACTTGATTGTGGAATCTAACCTGAATCCGCATTAAGCAGATTTCTTTTACTACATTTGATGACGGTAGAAAACACTGAAATCTTTGTTTAAAACATTTTCCTGATTTGTGATTGTGTCCAGGAGGAGGCCAACGATTCTGAGTGGCATAAAGCCAGAGGGTCACAATCTAAGCAGAGCTAGACCTTCTCTCTGCTCCTGTTGGCTGCTTCATGCAGTTACTTTAGCAGCTATCCATGTATTATAATTATTTCTCTACATGCCTGTCTCAAACGGAAGGGACTGTATCTTGTTTATCCTTTATTGACTGATTGACAGTCACTAATATTCAATAAGCATTCAATAAGGACTTTTCCCAATAAATTTTTGATGTTGATCCCATTGACTTATTTAACAAAGTTTATTGCCAAGATATGATTTTTACTCAGTACAGATTTAAAGAACCTGTGCTTGCTGTGGTTGTATCCAGAGTAGTGTAAGATGAAAAGTTTTGGTAGGTATGATGGATCCAATGCACCATGATTTTCAATACGACTCAGCGTTGGATTGGCCCACCTTGAGGCAAATTACTCCCATGGGCCAATCATCTGTGGCTAGCGGGTAGGGTCAGAGAGTTATAAATATGGCCTGAAGTAGAAGGTAGGAGTGCTTTTCAGAGAAGGATAGTGGAGGGCTCTGCAGACAACTCAAAAGTGTGTCAGTTACAGACCCTAAGTTTATTGTATGTGTAGGTGGGGTCTTACGACTGGAAGTTCATGCAATTTGTTTAGGTAAGGTGGCGTGCGTATGTGTGTGTGTGCGCGTTCGCGTTTGTGTAATACTATTTTTTGAATGCTTTGCTAAATCAGCTTTTTCCCTCTCCTGTCTCCACAATTGCCTTGTATTCACTTTTGATATAACTATTAGCAAATTGCATTGCAAACATTTACTTACAGATTAGACTCTTTCATTAGATTGTGATCTCAAGAGCTAATGCATGGTTGTCTTACCCTATGCCCCTTCTTCCCAGCACGATTCCTTGGAGATACAATAACAAATAAGACAGGATCCTTTCCTCAAATAACTTATAATCTAGTGGAGAGGTAAGATTGGTTAAAAGAATGTTTTGAGTATAATGTAAGTGAATTAAAATAAATAGAAGCAAAAACAATGGGACTTCAGAAAAGAGAAGTCAATTCAGACTTGTTCAACCGAGGAAGGAGGTAGCCTTTAATCTGGCTTTGTAAGGAAGGGTAGGATTTCAACACTTGGAGCCCTTTAAGTCTGTACTGAGATCCATTTATTTTAGCCAAGGAAACGTGCTCTCCTGAGGAGTGTCCTGGCCTGCTCTGACGGCTGCTCTATTGAGGCAATGTTACCAGTAGGAGAAACTGCCTGTTCATTAGGGGTGAATTAAACCCAGCCACCTTTCCCTAAGACCCCTGTTGGGAATCACTTTTATTTGCTGTTGCCGTTAAAGCGATCTTGTCAGGTTGTTTAGGCCTTTAACGTGACTGATCTTTACAGTTGTGTTTTTGGGCAGGAAATGGCCAGACCCCACCCTGAGCACTCTGTCTTTTTTAACAAAAAGCAAAATCCATCATTGCAACAATGAACCTCTTTTCTCGAGTTAAAGGAACATTTAAAAACAGAAAATCCATATAAGAAGCTAAAAAAAAAAAACAGTTACTTACAAAAATCTGGCTTTATTGAAAATTAGTCATAAGCAAAACAGCCCAATTTAACCTTCAGTTCTAGAAATTAATGGAAAGCTTTATATTATGGATAAGCAAAATTGGGACTATAACATGGTCTATGAAACTGAATTTAATACTAGAAGCAAAAAGAACTTTCATGCTTCAAGACATGAACCTTCTTTTTTTTTGAGGAAATTAGCCCTGAGCTAACATCTGCCGCCAATCTTCCTTGTTTTTGATGAGGAAGACTGGGCCTGAGCTAACATCCGTGCCCATCTTCCTCTACTTTATATGTGGGATGCCTGCCACAACATAGCTTGACAAGCTGTGCATAGGTCCACACCCAGGATCCAACTTGCGAACCCCAGGCTGCCAAAGTGGAAGGTGTGAACTTAACCAGTGTGCCACCGGACCAGCCCCCAAGACAGGGGCCTTCTTGACTGAGAGGGGAGGACTTTGCATAAGGCAAGGATTACTGAAGTTCTGTGAAGAAAACGAAAGAGAAACATTTTTTTGGTTATGTCTCTAGTATAACATTCTGGCTGTATGTAGCCTGGAAAGTAAGATCACACATTCATGAAAATAGATTTCTTGTAAGAACTGAGAATATAATAAGTTATCTGAGAATTTAGCCCCAGGATAATCTGCCACTTATTATTTTCCTAGCAACTTTCTTAGGCTCTGAATTATTTCTCCCTCCCTTATGCTTACCCTTGAGGGGATAAAGAAAACAAGAAATAATCAAGTTGCAAGAGAAATATAAATCTCTTCCATGGAGGCACCACAATTATAGAAAAATAAAAAAAATCTCATATTTTTAAGAAACTGAGTAATGACATCAGTATACATATCATGATGCAAAATTTGGATGAAATTGGCTTTCAGAAATTATTTATGCTAGTTTCCTGCCTTCCAGTAGTATTTAGCCTCTAAAAAGACTTAATTGCCTAAATACTTTTGGCTATTTTATTTCCACTGCCTTTGGGAAGCAGAAAGTGAATTTAACCTCAATTCAAAAAATAAAAGTTCATTTTCTGTGCTACTGTAAAAGCTGGACTCGTATATCCCAGTCTTATTGGTTATATAATTATATAATATGATGAAAGAGTATTAAAATCAATGGAGTATAAATGCAAAAAGAAAGATGTTTTTTCTACAAGAAATTACATTGAATGCTATGGAAAGATTCAGTAAAGGCAAAAAAAGAATTGCTGTGGGCAAGACAATGTGGAAGATGGAGGAAACTTTTGTAAAAACACAAAAGGCTTCTGCACTCAGATTGCTTTAAAAATGTCCTTAAATTCTCACCGCATTTGATAGAAACTATAAATGGAAATGAGAGATGCTGCTTTTTGGTGACATAGAACTCATATTCAGGGATCCATACTCAAAGAAAAGCCCTTGGCCATACATCAAGAGATTGACATATAGTCATTCATATGTTTTAAATTATAATAAAAGGCATAAGGTGTGTATGTATCATTTTTTATGATTTCTCACTTTAACTAACTTCTTTTTTGACTAACAGATTAACTATTGGTCCCAACTGCATGGGATAAAGATGACTTTTAGTGAACTGCTTTATATAACAGTTAACACAGTTGGGAGTGCTCCTCATTTCTTAAGGTGATACAGCCTGGACTTTGAAAGTATTCAAAAAAATCAGATGATGGAACAAAAGGCCACTCAGACGCAATAAGATATCTATGCCGTAAGTTCAATATGATAATACAATTTCTTAGAACTTCCCCTGGCAAAAAGAATACTGAACTAGATGGATTATGTAATACACATCAACTGTTACCAGCATCTCCACTGTCCACAACTCAGGATAAAGACATTGGTGTTCTTACCATTCCTCTTCCTCTTCTCGCTCTCCTCCATCCCTGGACTTCTGTCGTCTATGCCTTTTCTTTCTTTTTTTAAAATTTCTTCACCCAGTTCTCCCACCCCATATGCCTTTTCTTTTACATTGAGAAGTTGTTAAAATTTACATTCTGATCTATAAACATTAATTATTTGGTGTTTCACCTCTAAAGCAATTCTAAAAGTTGAAAACCAACAAATAATATTATGAGTGTGTGACTAATGCTCCTTATAAACTGTAGAGTTGCCAGATTTAGCAAATAAAATTACAGGATGCCTAGATAAATTTTAATTTCAGATAAACAACATATACTTTCTTAGTTATAAGTATATGTCATGCAGTGTTGGGACATACTTAAAGTGAAAAATTGCCATTTATCTGAAATTCAAATTTAGTTGGGTATATCCTGTTTTACTTGATAAACTGCCTACAAGGGAATGCCCTGTATAAGGATTATATTTCCTCCATGGATCTAATGCCATGGCCCCTGGACCCGTCAAAAGAGAATATTCCTGAGCCAGCCCCAGTAGCTTAGTGGTTAAGTTTGGCATGCTTTGCTTCAGCAGCCCAGGTTCAGTTCCTGAGTGTGGACCCGCACCACTCATCAGTGGCCACGCTGTGGCAGCGGCTCACATACAAAAAGAGGAAGATTAGCACAAATATTAACTCAGGGCCAATCTTCCTCAGCAAAAAGGAAGATTGGCAACAGATATTAGCTCAGGGCTAAAAAAAAAAGGAGAGATATTGCTGGATTCAAAGTCAAATAGGTAATCTTTTCTTACACACCATCAATTATTTAAATCTCAGTAGATTTCTTACTTAAAATCAATCCAAGTAAACAAATAGTTTTGCTCAGGACTCAGCATTATCATGTTCTTATTTTCTTTATCCGTTCTGAAATCATGTGATAGGTTTTATGACTCCTCATCTTAGAAAGGAAGATTAGACTAAATATATGTTTTTTCACTAACACGTTTTTTTGTGTGTTTCTCCACATACTTTTTGCATATTTTCTCACAAAAAAATCTTTATTAAATATCTGTTAAAGTGCTATTTTACACACATTATCTATTTAATAGTCACTCGTCTGCTTAAAACTCTTCTTTGGCTTCCCATTTCACTTCAGATAAAGTACAAAATCCATTAAGTGGTCCACAAGGCTGCACATTATTGGGCCGCTTTCTCCATTTTAGTCTACCTTGTGGCACTATTTTCATGTTCATTTTCTTCATACTGTTATTTTTTTCCTGGAAACTCGGTCATTCCTCAGTGCCATCACATAGATTGTTTCCTCTACCCCAAATATCATCCCACTCTGTTGCTGCTCTCCTTCTCTTTGCTCCATTAATTCTTGCTCACACTTCATATGTCAGCCCAAATGCTGCTATCTCAGAGATCCTTTTTACTTGATGTCACATAATTTGTGTGATTATTGATGTCTGTCCTCCCCAGCAGAGAGACTGTAAGCTTCATGATGCCAAGAACCATGTCTGTTTGGTTCTCTGCCATATGTCCTCCTCTTAGCATAGTGTCTGGAGAGATGGATGAATAAATAAAGAATGGTTACCAGATAAGGATAATATTGTTTTCATTACCATTTTACAAATTAAGACAACCGAGTTTTGGAGAAATTAAATAACTTGTTTACTTAGCTCATAAGTGGGAGTCAGAATTGAAATTTACATCTGTCCATTATCTCTTTTTTTTGTTACTGTTACTCTCTAAAGTCCCTTCACGTTCTTACATCCCATGATTATGTGATCTATAGTCTTCTTTGTAAGACTATAGGTGGGGAAAATAATGCTATTAGTTGGTTTTCATATTTTTTCAGACATTAAGTTATGTGTCTTGGAGGAGTTGTGGAAGAGAGGGAATGGCTTGCGGTTTGGTGCAAGGGAGGGGCAGACTGAGCCACACAGCCACCAGAGACAGCACCTGGAACAGAAGAGAGTTTTTTGCCCACACACTGAGTGTCTGGCTTCCAGATGGATCTTGGGCACACATTTGTTTTTGTAATTTCCCCCTCCTCCTCATCTCTTCGTCAGCACCCTCCTTTCGGAGGAATTTAAGGATGGGCTCTGTGCTGCTTTGCCTCCTTTTTCCTTTTTCAACCTCACCCTCTCTTTCTCTTCCACAAACAGTGACCAGCAGTGACAGACCTTTCCTGGTCTTGGAATCGAAGTGGAAACGAGATCTAACTGATTCAATCAGCACCCTTCAGCCTAGACTCCTAGCTATTTCTGCAGCTTTGGGATAGAGCCTGATCTTTTTAGTTAAGACAATAGCAGCTCAATTCATCTACTTGGACCAACTAGAAGTTCCCTATGTGTTGAACTATGCTTATCTGTCCAGTAATCTACAAGCTGTAGGCACTCCTTGGAGGACATGATACTGACCAGTTCTGTTGTGACAGGCCAGGGGACTCCTGTCTTCTTGGCAAAAGCCACCCTCTGACTTAGAAAGCATGCCTCTAGATATTTTTTGGTCTTCAGGTTTTTAAAGAATTAGTGAAAGATTTCCATATCTTTTTTTAATAGACTTTATTTTTTAGAGCAGCTTTAGGTTCACAGCAATATAGAGCAGAAGGTATAGAGATTCTCCATATATTCTCCACCCCCACAAATGTACAGTCTCCCCCATTATCAATACCCCCAACGGAGTGGTACATATGTTACAGTTGATGAACCAACATTGACTCATCATTACCACTCAGAGTCCATAGTTTACATTAGGGTTCACTCTTGGTGGTGTATGGCAACATGTATCTACCATTATAGTATCACACAGAGTAGTTTCACTGCCCTAAAAATCCTCTATGCTCTGCCTGTTCATCCCTCCCTCCCCAGTGTCTTTTTCCGAAAGAAACTTTAGACATTTTCAGAAAGTAGTAATTGTCTCATTCATTCACTAAGCTGAGGGCTGAGTCTAGGATGGTCCTGGCAGGAGTCTGTCTTCTATTATCATTCTTATTCTTTAGACCACATACCTGTGCTAGATGAGGATGGTTCCATAAATGGATCCAGGTATATCACTGAACACATTCCAGGCTCCAATCCCCATTCCCATCAACAAGATGCTTTGAAGAAGGCACCTGCCTCCATCTTTCCACATTATGTGGGGGTGTGGGAGGGATGACTCTGAAAAGGTTAGGGGAAGGTTGCAGCAAAGATGCATGTCTTGTCTTTGTCTTCACCCTACCTATTCAGGCTAAAAATACCAGAGCTTAAATTGTAAGTAAAAGAATATGGCGTGTGAATAATAATCTACATTTGCTGCTAAATTCATGGAAGGAGGGATCACATCTCTGTCATCCTTTCAGCTTCACTGCTAGGATAAATTGTTATTGTTAGAGTCAGTGTTTCTCCATGTGAAAGGATGACATAGCCCTGCCCTGTTGATGTTAAGCTTGGCTGTGTTGCTTGCTCTGGCCAATTAAATATGAACAGAATTGAGATGTGCTACTTCGGAGCAAAAATTTTAAGAGCCGTAAGACAATATTCTCTTTTCTCTCTACCACAAGACTGGAAATATCCCTGAAAAGTATTGTTCCTTCAGCCTGGGTCCTGGAAAGAAGATAAGATAGAATAGAGCCATTGGTGGTCTGCAGTGGATATTGTTTGAGGTTGTCAGTGGGATTTGGGGGTTGCTTGTTGTCTCAACATAGTTCAGTCTATATTCTGTGATCCAACTGACCTCCCTGGGCTTGATATAAACTTAGAAATGATAATCAGGCTTCAAGTGAGTACACATCACTCATAGACATTGAAGCCTCAGTTCAAAAGTATTGATAGTGGCCCTACTACTCATATGAATGACAATATCTGTAGCATTGAGAATTCGTAAGAAGTTTCCTGTTTTAGGGCTGAACATCATGTGACTGGTATAATTTCTAGGTACACCACAAGCTCCTTTGCCAATAAAATTTCCCTCTTTCATGAATTCCAGGTCAATTTGTCCAATCCAGTTTGCCAGGGAGTAGTCCTAACCCCATAGGTCTGGCAGCAGAGGGAAGGAGTCATGGTATCAAAAACAGGAACCAGAATGTGAGTAGGGATGCCATAGAGTAAGCCTGAGTTGGAATAAGTTACAAAGTTTTCCAAGAATATTGTACCCTGTGGTTAGAAGGTAATTACAGTATCAGGTACTAGCCAGACATGAGAAAGTAGGATTTCAGCAGGGACTATAATATTAAAATGTAGGACGGGCTGGCTTTACCCTAAAAAGCTCATCACCACAGACACAGGGCAGGACACAGACTTTAGTCAGTCTGTTTCACTTCATGCCTGAACATATTCAAAAGAACAGTTTGTAAAAAAATATAAAATGTCTAATCATTCATTGACTGACTCACTTATTCCGAGAATGCTTGTTCTTACTTTGTTTCCATGCTTACATTTCAGCATTAATATGAACAAATAAAATATTTGCAACTCAAATATTCAGATTAGAATAATGAGAACAGAATCTGTGATTATGAAGATTAATAGTTTCATCATGATATTTTCTGATCATGATGTTTAGAAAGTACTCAAACTCATTGGTTCCTAGCTGATAGCAGAAAGTCACAAAATCAGAGAACCAAAAATGGCAGACTATCTTGCAAGTGATTTTAAACACTGATATATTTTGTGCCAGAAATAAGTTACCTCTTAGATATCACACAGAATTACTCTAAACTCAAACCCTGGAATGCTTCCCATTTAGTCAACTTACACATTATAATGTCCATATAGCTAATAACGTAGGTAAAGATAAAAAGTGGTCTGTCTCTAAGTGTTTCATACAATTCAAAAATTATACACAGTGCCTCTAAGAAATCAGGTTAGACATTAAATACAGTTGAGAATATAAAAATTAAATACTTATCTGTGTCTTTTTATTGTACAAGAGAAGTAGCTCATCATGAACAAATATGTCATAGGACAAGATATGTTCATGTTAACAACACTGCCATCACCACAGAAGAAAGATTGTTTTGAAATGAAAGAAAAAATGGATATGATGTACCTTATGTGATGATTAGTAAACTGGAAAAAATGTTGACATAAAAATGCTCATGGTCACAGATATTATACAGGAACAGCTATGGCAGGTGCACGAAGAGGGAGAAGCCATGATTCCTCCACTGAACATGATTATCTCAAATTCGTGCCTTGTTCAGCTGATAATCTTAATGGACAAAATTTCTGCTCTTACGAATTAAAATATGATAACCTTTAAAATATTGTACAATGGATAAACATGTTTTGTGAATTCAAAAGAAAATGTAGGACAGGAATAGCAAATAAGCAAAGGAAACACGCTTGTCTTATGTTTCTATCACTGACCTACATCCAAGGGAGAGTCAAAGAAATAGAAACATTGTCCCTAAAACTGAAGGAGTTCACCAAACTGTTAGAAATGTATTATTGAAATATAATACACATACAGAGACATTTTTATAAGATTTATAGAATAAAGATTTTTCACAAATCAGTACACTCTGTGTTATACTGGGCATCATATCAAGAAATAGAACATTACCCGTCCCCAAGAAACCTCCCTCATGATTCCTTCCAGCTTCCTCCCAAAGGTGACTATCATCCCGACTTCTGGTAGCATACTTTAGTTTTGCCTGGTTTTAAACTATATATAAATTGAATCCTACAGTATGTATTCTTTCATCTTTGGCTTCTTTTATTCAATGTTAAGTTTGTAAGCATCATTTACATTGTTCAGTGTAGTTGTAGAGTGTTCATTTCATTGCTGTATAGTACCCCGTTGTGTAAAGATAACGTACTCATTTATCCAATCTACTCTTGATGAGTATTTGGTAGTTTTCTGTTTGGGGCTATTACAAATAGTGTTGATCTGAAAATTCTGGTACATTTTTAGTTAACATATCTATGTATTTATAGTGTATAAAGGCCTAGGATTGCAATCACTGGGTCATAGTTGTTGGCAGTGGTTGTGTGGAGTCCTGGGTTGAGAAGAAGTGTAAGATTACATCTGAGCTTAGAAAAAAATGATAGAGTTATTAATATGTTCCATGGGCAAGGGACAGAGATGGTATGCATGCCAACAATTTGGTATACCCAGTACTGAACAGTGGTAGAATCAGTTCATCAAACAAGTGGTTCCAAGTAGAAAGTTAAGGAACAAGACAGAGGAAGCAAAACTGGAGGTTGTGGAGCAAAATCTGCAGAGAAACTGAAGAGATTTGTATCTCTGACAGTCCTTTCAAATGCAGATTCTGCCTTCCCCAATTCTTCCTCAGTTTTTTCTTTTCTTTCATTTAGTGCCAACTAGCTGTATGATTGTCTTGAGAGAGTGACATTAGTGGGACGTGATTGCTAGCGTAACCACTTTGCTCCAAGTGATGTCAGCCTTGGTGACTTGGAGTACAGGGTATCGATGAAGAGATAGATTAAAGAGGACAGCTGGGATGAAGACAATCTCTTGGTCTCATGGGAGAAGTTGGAAGTGGCTAGGTGTGAGTGTGTGTTTTAAACTGAAGAGTACCAACTTTAAAGAAATGAAAAGGATTATAAGGGTATACTATGAATAAATGTATGCCAACAAATTAGATAACTTAGATAAAATGAACAATTCTTAGAAAAGCTTAAAGTATCAAAACTGACTTGAGAATAAATAGAAAATATGAATAGAACTATAAAAGTGAGGATATTTAATTAGTAAGGTTTTTTTGTTAGCCTCAGCTAACATCTGTTGCCAATCTTCCTCTTTTTGCTTGAAGAATACTGTCCCAGAGCTAACATCTGTGGCAATCCTCCTCTATTTTGTATGTGGGATGTCACCACAGCATGGCTTGATGAGCAGTGTATAGGTCCACAGCCAGGAACCACATCTGCGAACCCCAGTCCACCAAAGCAGAGTGCACAAACTTAACCACTCTGCCTCTGGGCCAGCCCCATTTATTACTTTAAGAAATTCCCACAAAGAAAAGGCCAGGGCGGTATTCACTTCGTTGGTGAATTCTATCAAACACTTAAAGAATTAATACAATAGTTCATAAACTCTTCCAAAAACAGAAGAGGAGGGAATACTTTCTAACTCATTGTATGAGGTCAGTATTGCCCTTATATGAAAAACATGCAAAGATATCACAAGAAAATAATACTGTAGACAAGTATCCCTTATGAGCATAAATTCAAATATCCCCAACAAAATACTATCAAACCAAATCCAGCGTCATTCCAAAAGGATTATATTCCAGTAATACAAAAATCAATGAAATCCATTATATTAATGGAAAAAAGGGTGAAAAACACATAGTCAACTCAAAAAGCAACTCAAAGATAAAGAAAAAGCTTTTGATGAGATCCAGCACATTCATTATAAAATCACTCAACAAACTAGAGATACAAGGGAACTTCCTCAACATGATAAAGGGTGTTGGTAGAAGAGACACAACTAAGATCAGGAACAAGACAAGATGCCTGCTCTCACCACTTCTTTTCACCATTATGCTGGATGTTCTGTCAGGGTTATCAGATAAGAAAAAAATAAAAGGCATCCAGATTCGAAAAGAAAAAGTTAAACTATTTGAGAATGATATGATCATATGTGGAAAAAAAATCCTAAGGAATTCACTAAAAAACTATTAGAACTCAGAAACATTTTCAACAAGATTGCCAGAAACCAGATCATTATACAAAAATGTATGTCCATACACAAGCAATAAAAATCCAAAACTGAAATTAAGAAACAATTCCATTGACAAGAGCATCAAAAGGAAGAAAATATTTAGGAATAAATTTAAGGAAAGAAGTTCAAAATTTGTACTCTGAAAACTACAAAGCATCATTGAAGACATTTTAAGAAATATAAATAAATTGAAGGGCATCCTGTGTTCATAGATTGGAAGACCTAATATTGTTAAAATGGCAGTAATATTTACTTTGGTCTACAGATTCAGTGTGCTCTCTGTCAAAAATCTCAGCTTCCTTTTTTGCAGAAGTTGGCAAACTAATCCCAAAATTCCTATGAAAATTAAAAGAACCAAGAATAGCCAAAATAGAAAAAGGAAAACAAAGTTGGATGACTCACACTTTCTGATTTCAAAACTTTTACATAGCTGCAGGACCCAGGACAGTGTGGTACTAGCATAAGGATAGCTATATAGATCAATAGAATAGAAGTGAGAGTACAAAAATAAACTCTTCTGTTTATTATCAGTTGACTTTCAACAAGGGTGCCAAATTAGTCCAATGGGGAAAGAATAGTTTTTTCAGCAAATAATTCTACAACAACTGGATTTCCACATGCAAAACAGTGAAGTTGATTCTCTTCTTAACAACATACACAAAAATTAACTCAAAATGGATCATAGACATAAATGTAAAACTATAAAACTCTTGGAGAAAAATGTAAGACTAAATCTCTATGACCTTAGAGTAAGTCATAGATGATAGCAAAAGCTTAAGTAACAAAAGAAAAAAATAAATAAATTGAAGTTCATCAAAATGAAAAACTTTTGTGCAGCAAATTATACCATGAAGCAAGTGAAAAGAAAACACTCAGAATGGGAGAAAATATTTGCACCTTATATATCTAATAAAGGACTGATATCCAGAATATATAAAAAAATTCTTACAATTAAAAAAAAAAAAAGACAAGTAACCCAATTTAAAAATGAGCAATGGATTTGAATAAGCATCTCTCCAATGAAGATGTAGATCTGGCCAATGAGCACATAAAAAAATATTCACCTTCATTAGCCATTAAGAAAAGGCAAATCAAAGCCACAGTGAGACCGCCTCACAACCACTAGGATAACTGTGATCACAAAGACAAATAATAAGTGTTGAAGAGATGCAGAGAAATTTGAACCCTCATACATTGATGGTGGGAATGTAAAGTGAGAAAGGCATTTTCTCAAAAGGTTAAACATAGACTTACCAACTGATCCATCAATTTAACTCCCAAAAGAATTGAAAACATGTGTCCACACAAAAACTTGAATGTTTGTTGCAGCATTATTTGTAATAGCCAAAAAGTGGAAAAAACTGAGATGTCCATCAACTGATGAATAGATAAGTAAATGTGGTATATCCATACAATGGAGTATTATTTGGCCATAAAAAAGGAATGAAGTACTGATATATGCTACATGGATGAACCTTGGAAACATCATGCTAGTTGAAAGAAACAAGGGACAGAAGAATACATATTATGTGATTCAATTTATATGAAATGTCCAGAATAGGCAAATCTATTGAGACAGAAAGGAGATTAGTTGTTGCCTAGAGCTAGGGTGGAGGGGAGCAGGGGAAATGGTGAGTGACTGCTAATGGATTGGATCCAGGTTTTTTTAGGGTGAAGACAGTGTTCTAAACTTAGATCATAGATGTTTTCAGAACTCTCTGAATATCCTAAAACCATTGAATTGTATACTTTACATGGGCGAATTTTATGATATGTGAATGATATCTCAATAATTTGATTTTTAGAGGTGAAGCATAATTATGATTATGATTAAAGAATCTATGCAGAGGAAAAACAGAAGTGCAATCACAGATAAAAGTGGAAGCAAGTGCATTTTGTGTTAGAAACATTCACCTGACTTAATAGGGTCACGTGGTTTCCAACTGCCAGCACAAAAGTGGGGTGCTTGGTACGGAGGGGGAAACACATTGAACAAGGTGCACAGATTTTGCTGAGTGCAAATCTAATCTTTGTACTCAGCTCCAGGATTTCTGAAAGCCTTAAAGAGCTATTAAAGTTGTTTTTCTAGAAAAATAGCTTTTCATAAATAAGGAGTTGGCTGCCCAAATCTGCCAAGACTGTCCCTTTCCAGATGGCAGGCAGCAGGCTGGGCTGGGCTGATTCTACAGCCTGTAGAAAGGCCCTTCTCTCTGCCCTTCACCACCTACACATCCTCCAGGAGCTGCCTGCTGCTCCTGGCCCCACAGTGCGGTCTCTATTTACGTCAGCCGGGCCCCAACCAGCTTCCCAGTCTGGGCAGCCTGGGTTACACTTGGATCTTAATTGGAGAGGGGCTGCGGGAAACCAGGAAAAAGTCTTTATTGTGGGCCTATGTTTCCAGAAGATGCTGAAGTTGAAGGCAGCAGAATGCAAATGTCAATGTTTTCACGCTACCCTAAGTAGAAACCTTCTTTCCTCCCCCAATCTCCTTCGCTTTCATTTATTTTTCCCTTTCCTCTTTCATATTTTGGCCTGAGACACCTTGTTAATTTTTAAAGATTAACAGGCCATTTAGCACGAGAAGAGTGTGGTGCAGGTTGTAGATGAATAAATTAATACCAAAACCTCACACTAAGACGAAAATCAAAGCTGTCTGTTTTATTGCTTAAAGTATCTGTGAGTGCTGGGCAGGAGGAAATTGGTATCTCATTAAAAAAAATGAGAGAGTGAGGTAGAGAGGAAACTGAAAGCTCGTTAAAAGTGGTAGAAAAGCCATCTTAATTACGCTTTTCCATTTGCTAACAAGAGGACATTTGTTATGAGTTCAGGACACTTTATCCTAAGCAAAACAGAGTTAACGACATTATTTTTGTCTTTTTAGCCAGTGGTGTTTCTGGAGTCCTGTTTCAAAATAAAGGTTTCACTGCGGGAAGTCAGTTAGACCAGAGAATGCTGGCAAAGGGTCAACAGCTTTCGCTTTCAAAGATTGATTTGAGAGCTGCTACCCAACCTTTCACCTTGCCCCCGTGTAAGGGGGAAGGTGGGCAAGGGTTCCTTGTTAGTGCAAGAATCTGTGTGTCTGGAAAGGCATTTAAAGGCCATGCTGAGAGTCATTCAGTCAGAAATAGTTATTGAATGTCTGCTCCTGGAAAGCCCCAGATTTCTCTTCTGGAAAATGAAGATACTAATGACTTCGTGTTTGTTGTGGTGATTAAATAAGATGTTACATGAGAAAACACCCCCAAGGAACTGTAATAATACTGGCTGCCACTTATTGATGCTTACTATGAGTCTGGTACATTATCTTAATTTTCACAATAACCATACATAGTGCTCTAGTTTCCAGTCTATGAGTAAAAGAAAAAAATTAGAAAAGTTATGTGATTTCATACAAGGTCAACCAGTAAGTGAGAGAATGGGATTTGAATCCAAGTCTGTTTTACAATTTCTCATGGAAGGTCATGAATAAGATATGGCCTCTGACTTCAGGGCCTGTAGGGAAATAGAAACAGACTTCGATAATGAAGCAGAGTATGATTAATGGCCAAAAGGATTTAATGTGCTAAGGGAATTTAAAGAAAAGAGATTACTTCTGGCTAGAGAATTATGCCAAGAAGCCGTAGCATAATGTCCAAAAGTCTGTACAGAATACTTGGTTCCAATCCCAAATTCCTTGTTTTCTAGGCTGTGTAACCCTGGGTGTGTTATTTCTTCTCTCTAAGCTACTTTCAGTTATAACATGAGAATAGAGATACTACCTCCTTTTTATGTTGTAGTGAGGGTTGAAAGAAATAATGTCTATTAAACATGTATTGGTGCCTGGTGAATAGCTTTTAAAGAATCAGGGCATATTTCATACAAGAGGTAGTAAATTAAAAGTTTTGAAGGACAACAACAGGGTTTCAACAAAGACATGTAGGTTTGAAAGAATATCTGAAGTATCTCCAATATTAAATATGCTGCAATAAAATTGCGACTTTTATTGAATTTATTTAAAAATCCATTGGAAACATACCATTTTCTAGTTATGTCAAGCAAAGAACTGATTTCAGGTTCAAGTAATGGTGGAGTAGCTTGTATCAGACTACGTTCCTGACGATAACAATTCTAAACCCTGCATGAATAAAAAAAAATCAGCCGTTATAAAGCACTGGAGAGTGACCAAAGATAATCAAAAACTGAAAGTGCTTTGACGGTTGATAGAAGGGGGCTATGCTGGGTGAGATGCACATTTATAGGGCTTTTCTTTTGAGGATAATCCCAAATCTGTGTGGTGTAAAGGGGAAAGAGAAGGCTGCAGTCTTAATGGCCTGAGGAGACAGAAAACAGAAGAGAAATCTAAAAAATGATAGTGCCACAGTGGGAGGAGCCCCCAAATCTACAAATAAACTCTCCTCAAATCCTTGATTGACTCCTGAATTGTGCATGATCAGGGAAAGACTATAAAGAAAAAACAATTGCTGGAAGGCTGACAGAGCTGAGCAGAAATTTCAGTGGCTTTCCACTGCAGGGGAGACCAAAGGTTTACAATTTGAGTCCATCTGGAGAGGCTTGGACTTTCCATTAAAACCACGAGATGGCCACACTTTAGGCATAAAGATATGTCCCATGACTAAAATATTGACTCTAAGACCAAGGGAAATACTGAAATAGACCAACCCTATATAAAGTCTAAAATCAAGCCATCACAAAATAAAGGTGATCCACCAGGAATTTAACTGACTTCTAGAACAAATCAAACTTATTTGGGAAAATGAATCCAGCCTGGGCAATGTGACACACAATTATTGAGATATAATCAAAATTAGTAGACATGTGAAGAAATAGGAAAATGCTATTTATAATCAATAGAAAAATCTGGCAATAGAAACAGACCCATGGGCAATCCAGATATTGGAATGAGCAGACAAGAATTTAAAATGACTGCAGTAGACTTCCACTAACAGCCAAGAGAGAGCAAAACAGTCTGGAATTACCCTCTCACTGCAAACAACTAGAAGACTAGACAAAATAGGGGAAACTAATATTAGACATTGGACAACAGGACTGTGATCACTGGGAAAAGGAAGAAAAACGACATGAGACCCATCTTCACATAGGCTTTTTGCCTGCACATAGTTCCTGGATTGTGGTGCATGGATGGGACACCCAAGTATAGTTCAACAATTTTGTTGAGTTGAGACAGAGAACAGAGTTCAAGCATGTCAAGGAAGCTGGAATTTGGGGCAGAAGGCTCAGGAGAAGGAACCTATTAAGAGAACAAAGTCCTACAAGTCTTCATGGGGTCTCCTTGAGTATTGGGCTGAATACCAGTCTGTGCTTGCATAGATTGAAATGCTATGAGGCCAGGAGAGGACAACTTGCAAGGCAAGAACAAATATCAGATAACTGTAAGACCAACAATTCCAGAACTTCCTCAGGGCACACAGTCATTTGAGTTCCCCCAGCTATTGTGGAAAAATCTCATTGAATATATGGAATGTTCAGTAGAGATTGCAGAAAAGCATTGCGTTAGTCGAACTAAATTACCCCTGAATAAAGACCACTCTAGATCTTCCCTAAAAAAAAGATCATAAAATCAAACCTTGAAAGGATAAAATTAATTTCTCATTGTCCATTTAATTTCTGCTGCATCTATAATACATCCTTTTTCATCTAAATGTGGTTAATTTGTGTTTTCTCTCCTTTTTCTTTATCAATCTCACCAGAGATTTGTATTTTGTTAATCTTTTTAAAGAATCAACTTTGGTTTTATTTACTTTCATTATGGTTTCTTTGTTTTTTACTCCATTGATTTATGTTCTTTATTAACTTCTATCTTTGGTTGTATTCTGTTATTCCTTCTTGACTCTTAAGATGTATGTTAGCACATTACTTTTCAGTATTTTTTATTTTATAAGTTTTAACTCTAAAGTTATAAATTTCTAAGTACTGCTTTAGCTGTATTCCAAAATTTTTCATATGTAGTATTGTCATTTCCGCTTAATTCTACTTATTTTCTGAGTTCTCTCATGATATCTTTGCCAACCTATCTGTTATTTAGAAGTGAGTTTAACATTTTTTTTCTTTTCGTCATTTATTTCTATCTTATTTGAATGGTGGTTAGAGGGTGAGGTCTATATTACACCCATTCTTGGAAATTATTGAGACTTGCTTTATGGACTGGTATAGGGTGAGTTTTTTAAAAAATATTCTATGTGTACTTTTAAAAAATGAAAAATCTCATTAGATTTGTATAGAAAATCCAACAGTATTTAACCAGTTAATCTAGGATTGGTGGATAACAAGCTGAGGGCCCATGGTTTTAAAACACAATGGTATATACTTTTACTAAATTACAAAGTATTGAGTTTTTAAATCATGGTTAATGTTACATGACACCAGCAAATGTGATCCTTGTCAGCAAGTCAGATAGGCAGAAAAGAGGCAAAGAGGCAGGCCCCCTGACCTGGTGCTCCCTAAGAAAGGATAATGAAAGAGCCAAATGTTTGTGGTATGGATAGCAGGGATAAAGATGCAATGGACACTTGTCTTTCACACTACCCTGAGGTCTGACCTTCATGCACCATTACAATCAGTGCTTACCCTGTCTTCTTAATAGAAGATTCCTGAAAATTCTACATGCCAGGACTGCCAGCAACTCTCAAGTGCATCTAAAATTCTGATGACGGCAATTAATGTATTCCATCAGCACCCATGTCTTACATATAGCTGTTTTTGTCTGAAATCTGCTAAGCTCAAGAGTCAGAAAACTACTCCCTCTTCACAGGCCCCCGGCTTCATCTTTCCTCTCAACCCTCTTCCTCTTTTGTCTGGAATAACTTTCACTTAATGATTAGTGACATTATTCAGTCCATCAACACTGGTCACAATTACATCAGTCTCTTGGGCATTCAACAGAATCTGACTGACAGAAAAACCTCACAGTCTGCAGAGTGAAGGAAGAGACAAAAAGGATGAGACAAAGGGCAAAGCAAAGGTTAAGGCTGAGACATAGGAGAACTTTAGGGAGAATAAACTTCAGATCAGTTCCATTTTATTGTCCCAGTATGAAATGGAACTTTTAATGCCGAAGGATATGTGGTTCAGAGCTACTTGTCAGAGAAGAAATTGTGCCTATTAATTACAGAGATCATTTTCTTGGTTTTCTTATTTATTCTTTGCCTTTAGTTGATACTGAAAGGGTTTTTATTCTATGAACCAAGGACTCATTTTTCTCTTTAGCATATATGTTTTTTCTTACCAGGGATTAAATGACACCTCCAGAGACATGGACTTGAAGCCAAAGAGTGGACAGAAGCCTCAGTGCTTTATGGGAGTAAGTAGGAACCTGTTATCACCCATGGAACTAAGGGCTGGAGAAACAATACGATGTAACATTTTTCTGAGCTTGGCAATCTTGATATTTCAGGGAGGCTGAGGAAAATGAGAGGTCAGCATTATCAAATACATTCCTTTCAGTTTTCAGTCAGCTTTTCAAATAGCCTACAGTATGGGTAACCATATTGAATGTAGGCAAGGAGAAACTTGTCTTCCATTTCCTTGGGGCTCCAAGTTCACAGAGTATAATTAATCTACGTCTTTGACCACTACTTCTAATGGGTCTGTCATTCAACAGGATTGAACTGTGTTTCATGATTGTCTGTGTTCTTTGGAGACTGTAGTGTCCACCATCATGGTTACTGATTTGACTGAAGATGTTGTCTTCACTGCCTTCGGAATGCTAATGTGTGTATTCTGAGTACAAAGTGGTAATAAAAAAGCCCGTAACTATAAATTTACCAAGTTATCTCCTGTCACCTAGAAAAAAACAGAACCCTAAGGGAATAAGAAACTGGGCTGTTAAGCATTGATAAGTACCAGAAAAGGTATGTGGTGTGGGGTGCTAGAACAAAGAAGGAGCATAGAGAAGTGCTGCAGGCATGGAGGAGGTGACAGCTATGGGAGGGCCATAGAAGACTGTTAGGGCTTGGGTTGGGGAGACATTTAAGTTAGGTTTAGGAAACAGCACGGAAGGCACACCTTGCCAACTTCTTAAAATTTCACTTAAAAGTTGGTCAATGGAAAGAGCGTTAGAGAATTTTGTTTCTGTCCCAGTTTCCTCATTTAGTGGGCTTGTGATGTGAAGCAAGGATTTCTGTGAAACTCCCAGTATTCACACTGTACGATAGGGAGAATAAAATCTACCCAGCCTACCTCACAGAATTGTCTTGAGAGTTCACTAAGATTATGTAAGTAAAGGGGATTTGGAAGCTGAAAATTCATGTACAAGAGGACCGTATTTTTGGACAGTTTATTGCCTCAGACTTTGTTCCTTTTTGAAGAGGTCTCTTTGATAGAGAAATGGTTGTATCTCTTGAGCATTGTGGAGTAGGAAATAACTAAAGGAGAGTGATGAGACTCAATAAAAAGAGGTAAGCAGGAAGTGAAGTAAAAGCACTTAGTACTAGTGCTGTGTTCTTTGTCAATAACTGGAACAATTATTTTCTGTTGCCTTTCTTTTGGTAGGAAATATGTCTAAATGAAGCACACTCAGTGAGGAGAAATAGATCTTGTAATTTATAAAATATGCACTTCTCTTTACTGTAGAAGGAAAGAGATAACTATCCCTCTTGGAAAATGTGTGAAGTTTGAAATAATTCTTTGCTAGAGTGACATTCACTCCTATCATTTCATTTTCGTATAAACTGTGTCACAGCAATAAATACTTAAAAAGAGAATTAACACAGGAGCCTTCAACCATATGTATACTTTTAAAATTCAAAATAAAGATTTAAATCAAATATAGCAAAATGTTAAGATTTTAGAAAGTTGATAGGTGGGTTCACCTACCAACTGTATACTTGAAGTGATTCTTAACATAAAAATTTTAATTAAAAATAAAGGAAACAGAAAAATTACCACATTTCATTAACAATTTCATAGAGAAGAAAATAAAAAAAATTATTAATCCAAAAGGAAATAAGAAAGGAGAGAAAAATGAATACAGAAGTGGTGAAACTAGTAGAAAACAAATTGTAAGGCATAGATGGAAACCCAGATATATCAGTAATTACATCAAGTGCAAATAGACCAAATATTCCCTAATAAAATATTATGATTATCAGACTGAAGTTAGGAAAACAAAGTATATGTTCTTTGTAAAACATGCCTTTAAAATGACAATACAGAAGGATTAAAAGAATGGAAAATACGAACATGTAAACAGTAACCAAAGGAAAGATTCTAAAATGATTACAATAACAGACAACTACACTTTATTTGTAGGGTTAGAGGATTAGAAATAAAGAGGCACATTTTGTAATGATGAAAAGGGTCAAGTCATCAGGAACACACATACGCACACACATATATGTTTTCCATGTATATATTAATATAATGTGTATTATGTCATGTATATATAAACATATATATATTGCCTAAATGTCATAGTCTCAGAAAATAGAAAGCAAATGTTGAAAAAAATAAAAGAAGAAATAGTTAAACCTGCAATCAAGTGAGAGATTTGTTTACGTTGTTTTTATTAAGGTGTAATTAACATCCGGTGAAATACACAGATCTTAAATCATGAGTTTAAGTATTTAAAAAATGCATATTTCCGGGGCCGGCCCGGTGGCGCAGCGGTTAAGTTCACACGTTCCGCTTCTCGGCGGCCCGGGGTTCGCTGGTTCGGATCCCGGGTGCGGACATGGCACTGCTTGGCAGCCATGCTGTGGTAGGCGTCCCACGTATAAACTAGAGGAAGATGGGCACGGATGTTAGCTCAGAGCCAGGCTTCCTCAGCAAAAAGAGGAGGACTGGCAGTAGTTAGCTGAGGGCTAATCTTCCTCCAAAAAAAAAAAAAAAAATGCATATTTCCATGTAACTCACTCTGTCAAAAGGTGGACTGTTTCAGTCACCCGAGAAAGTTCCCTCCTGTCCTACTCTGTCAATTCTGCCTTGCCGGAGGCAACCATTGCTCTGATTTCTTTCACCGTGTGTTAGTTGTATCTTCTGGTTTCATATAAATGGAATCATACAATACGTTCTTTTTGACTTCTTCAGCGTAATAGTTTTAAGATTCAGCCATTTTGTTGTATGTATCATCCTTTGTTTTTTATTGCTGAGTAGTATTCCACTGAATGCATATACGACAGTTTGCTTGTACATTCTCTCCTTGATGGACATTTGGGCTGTTTTCAGCTGGCTATTATGAATAAAGCTGCTATGACATTCTCATAAAAGACTTTTTATGGTCTTGTGTTTTCATTTCATTTGGATAAATACCTAGAAGTGGAATTGCTGAGTCATAGGGTAGGAAAATTCTTAGCTATACAAGAAACTGCCAGATCTTTTCCAAAGTGATTGTATCATTGTTTCAGTGCCTTCGGCAATGTGTAAGATATCTTTTTGTACAGACTTTCTAATATTTGGCCCTGTGAATCCTTTTTGATTTTAGCCATTCTAAGAGTCTGTAGTAATATCTAATTTTGGTATTAATTTGTTGACTAACAGCCATTAGCGCTTTTTTACATGTTAATTGGCCATTTCTGTGTCTCCCTTTGTGAAGTCCCTGTTCAAATTCTTTACCCATTTTGATTTAGAGTAGATAAAGGGATTGTGTTTTTTTGTTATTGAAAAAAGGCCTTTATACTACATATGCATTGAAAACAGTTTCTCATGATTTGTGGTTTGCATGTTATTTTTCTTAAAAGTGAATTTTGATGAGTAAACGTTTTGAATTTTGAAGAGGTTGAATTTATTAAATTTATTAATTTTATTTCTTCTGACATGGATATCTAATTGTATCAATGCCATTTGTTGAAAAGCCTTTCCTTTCCCCATTGAACTGCTTTGTTGAGTATGACAGAATCATAGGCCATATAACTGCAGATCTCCATCCGGACTCTCCACTCTATTTCACCAACCTATTGGTCTCTCTTTGCATTCAAAATAATCATGGTAGTTTGATAAAAAGACTTAAAGACAGGTAGCTCCTCCAGCTTTGTTCTTGTTTTGCAGGTTATCTTGGCTAATCTAGGTCATTTGTGTTCCATATAAATTTTGGAATTAGCTTAATCATTTCCATAGAAAAGACAGCTGGGATTTTTTTTTCAGGTGAGGGAGATTGGCCCTGAGCTAACATCTGTGCCAGTCTTCCTCCATTTTGTATGTGGGATGCCGGCACAGCCTGGTTTGATGAGCAGTGTGTAGGTTTGCACCCAGGACTGAACCTGCAAACCCCAGGCCACTGAAGTGGAGCACGTCAACTTAACCACTACACCACTGAGCTGGCCCTGACAGCTGGGATTTTTATTGGAATTGGGTTGAATCTGTAGATCAGATTCAATAGAAATTGAACAGAAAAAAGAAATAGAATAGAGGGAGAATAGAAATCTTAGTAATATTTAATCTTGCAAAACATGAACATGTCATTTCCTCACTTATACAGTTTCTTATTAGTTTCTATATATATATAATTTTTTATGAATAGGTCTTACATATATTTTGTTAGCTTATTGTAAACATTTTGTGGCTTTTAACATACTATAAATGGTATTGTTTTTTATTCCATATTCCAAGTTTTTAGTGATAGTGTAGGGGAAAAATCATTAATTGTTGCTTATTGGCCTTGTATCTTGTGATCTTGCTAAATTCACTTATTAGTTCCAGTAGCTTTTTTCATAGATTCCTTAGAATTTTCTATGTACCTGATTATCTCATTTATAAAGATAGTTTTATGTTTTTCTTTCTATTTTGTTTGCCTTTTTTTTTTCTCATCTAATTACACTGGCTAAGACCTCTAGTAGAGTTTTGAACAGAAATAGAGAGCAGACATGGTTGCCTTTTTCCCAGTATTAAGGGAAAAGTGTTGACTCTTTCATCATTAAATATGATGTTGCTTGTAGATTTTTCATAGATGCCATCGACCATAGTTGAGGGGGATTTCATCTATAACAAGTTTGGGTGTTGAATTCTGTTGAATGCTTTCCCCACATGTATTAGGAGAATCATATGGTTTTTATCCTTTATTCTGATACTATGGTAAATAACACTGATTGATTTTCAGATGTAAAACTTTGCATTCCTGGAATAAGCCTCACTTCATCATGATATGTTATCTTTCTTATATTTTGCTGGATTTGGTTAGCTAGTATTTTGTTAAGATTTTCAAAAGTATGTTAATGAAGCTTATTCATCTTTAATATTTTTGTTTAGTTTTGAAAAGAGGGTAATGCTGAATTGAATGAATAATTTGTTTCACTGAATGAATAATGAATGAATTGAGAAGTGTTCTCTCCTCTCCTACTTTATGAAAGTGATGGTAGGATTATGTTATTTCTTAAATAAATGTTGACAGAATTCACCAGTTAAGTGTCTGTGTGTGTGTGTGTGTGAAGGTGTTTAATTATGAATTCAATTTTTAGTAGTTATAAGGCTATTCAGGTTTTCTATTTCTTCTTTTTTGGTTTTGATCATTTATCTTTCAAGGGCTTTGTCATTCCTTTATGTTGTCAATTGTATTGGCATGAAATTGTTTATAATATTCCTTTATTATCTTTTTCAGCTCCCCTCTAATATTGGTAATTTGTGTCTTCTCTCTCTCTCTCTTTTTCTGAACAGCCTAGCTAATATTTTATCAGTTTTATTGGTCTTTACAAAGATATAAGTTTTTTCATTAATTTTCTCTATTGTTTGTCCATTTTTTATGCCAAGAATGTGTATTTTTCTCTTTTATATTTCTTTCCTCCTTTTTACACTGGGCTTAATTTGCTTTTTTTTTTTTTTTTTATCTTGCCGCTTTAGAGAGAAATTTAGATTTTTTATTTTAAAATATTTTCTCTCTTCTTTATACAAGTATTTAAAGTTGTAAAATTTCCCTCTAAGCACTGCTTTAGTTGCATTGCACAAGTTTTGATATGTTGTATTTTAATTATCCTTCCTTTTTTTTTTTAAAGATTTTATTTTTTCCTTTTTCTCCCCAAAGCCCCCCAGTACATAGTTGTATATTCTTCATTGTGAGTCCTTCTAGTTGTGGCATGTGGGATGCTGCCTCAGCGTGGCTCGACGAGCAGTGCCATGTCCGCGCCCAGGATTCAAACCAACGAAACACGCGAACTTAACCACTCGGCCATGGGGCTAGCCATGGAGATTATTAGATTTCTTATATTTGTGGACTTACAGTTCTCATGAAATTTGTAAAACATTCAGCCATCGTTTACTTCAATATTTTTTGCTCCATATTCTCCTTCTGTCCTCACCAGAATGACTAAAATTTTCAAATATGGAATAACTGAAAGTCTGTTTTATTGATCATAAGAATATAAATTAATATAGTATTTCCAACCATGTAGGAAAATTGGTTTTCATTATCTACTAAAGCTGATACACATACGTAATTACACAAAAATTACATTCCTAGATATATACTCAACAGTGTGTTCATTTATGCACTAAAAGACATGTGCAAGAATGTAAAAACCCAAATTTGGAAAAAAATAAATGTGGTATAATCAATTATTCTATAACATCATTATCATTACATTCAGCAATGAAAATAAACTCTCTACCATATGCAACAACATGGACAAAGATCACAAACATTATGTTGAGCCAAAACAACCAAAGAGAAATTCATATAGTGTCAATTCATTTATATAAAATATTAAAATAGACAAAACTAATCTGTGGTGTTAGAATTAAGGGAGTGGTTATTATTGGAGAGGGAAGACAATAACTGAAGCAGGCACAGAGAACTTTCTGGCTATGCTCATTTTGTGGAAATCCTTTGAGATACACATGTTTCGATACATTCTTCTATGTTTCCATATGTATGTCGCAATGCACTTTTCTGTATGTATGTTAGAGATCAATTAAAAGGTTAAAAAAATTAAAAGTAAGAAGTTAAACAAGAAATTATTGATTTCTGCTGTACATTGCTGGTAAACCATTATTACTTTGGAAAGAAAAATTATAAAAATCAAAAGTTAGCATATTAAACGAGTATAATGCATAGTTTGGGGGTTTTTTCCCCACAAGTTTTCCTTCATTTGGCCTGGTTTTCTTTTTCAAGAAATGTGGAAAAAAAGGGCAAATATTTGTTCATTTAGGCACCAACTTCTAGAGTGGTAAGACTCAATAAAATTTGCTCAATTTTGTACTTTGTTTCATCTCTGCATGTTTTGTAGTGGGCTTCTCCCACTCTCCAACTCCAGAATAGTTCCTCTATTTTTTGAACACAGATGTAAGTGGAATTTTTTTATATGCTGAAAAAAGATGCAGTCAGAAGCTCTTCAGAGGGTTGGAATGCATAAGCCAAGCTCTTTCTCCCTCCACCCTGCCCCCCACCATATGGTTCGGAAGGGCCAGTGGGGAATTTGGTGCTGACTGTGGAGAGAGAACATGAAAGAAATGGAAAGAAAAGAAGTTTGGCATTTACTGAATCAAGTGTATGGATAGTGGAGATCTTTGAGGAAAGGTAACCTAGTGAATGCTGTCTATATGGGCTTTCAACTATCTCTTCACAGGTTTCCATATGGTCATAAAATCACTTTAAATCTGTGCTCAAATTTAATTTTTAAGTGCATTGAAATTATTTTATTCTGGATGACATATGAGTGCTTTAAAGAAAGCACAATAGAGAAAGTTTCTACATTAACTGGAAAGTGATACAGAGTACAAACTTTTCTCTTCAAGAGAAAATAGAAGTGAGAAAGAGAGTGAAAGACTATTGCTTCTTACCTTCTAAGCAGAGAAGACGACTAAGGGAAAGAACATACTAACACTTTCTCTCACTGGGTGTTTCTGCTGGGCAGTTGAGAAAAAGGAAATGGGCAGAGAGAGAACCAGAGCACTAAGGAATCCCAGGGCTGAGCATGAAATGGTGCTGATGAGACACCTCTCACTAGTGAGCCTAAGGCTAACTGCTCTTGGATGTTAAAAGGACTTTTGATCCAAACTCACCCCAAGCTAACCTAAAGTTCCTAAGACATAACACACCACAGAATAGCTGAGACAAGTATTTTATTCAAGTCTGTCGTTAGAGGTTTGGAATGCCAATTACTTTATTCCCTCAGCCCTAAAATCAATTGATAATAAATATAGAAAAAGTGAGGATCAAAGCATCAGCTCTAAAAATGGAAGTAAGTGGGGGCCAGTCCAGTGACATAGTGGTTAAGTTCATGCTCTCTATTTCAGTGGCCCAGGATACATAGGTTCAGATCCCGGGCATGGACCTAAGCACTGCTCATTAAGCCATGCTGTGGCAGCATCCCACATACAAAAAAAAAAAGAGGAAGATTGGCACAGATGTTAGCTCAGCAACAATCTTCCTCACCAAAAATTTTGAGAAAAGGGAAGTAAGTGCCCAATAACTCCCATTAGACAAGGTTCCCAGCTAACCCTCACTTGGAAAACAAAGGTGGGACCTCAGGACCAAGTAGCTTCCTATTATTTCCCCAATTTAGACCTTGGGACGTATCTTGGCAAGAGGTAGGACTGCAAAATGGGCTCTGAGTCCATTTACCCAGGAAAATTGTAGACCTGCCTCTCAAACCCAGTCACAAGAAGAAGGCAGAATGTGAGAGAGAGAGCTGTTGGCCTCAAGGCAAATGTCTAATGGTGCTTAAGCAGGGAGGCCAGAAGCAGAAGAGAGCCCACTGCCCTTCCTGTCTGCTGAGTTCTCTGGGAAGCAGACATTGAGATGAAGTTAGAAATAAAGAAAGTTTATGGGGAAGTAAAACTTATGAAAGAAAAAAGGAGGAAGAAAGATTGAGTGGGAATTGTCAAACCACAATGCAAACCTCACAAAAGTCTCTAGCAGTCCAATAGGGAGATCTAGAGCAAAGATTGACCAATAGAGAAGTGCTGCTTTGGCAGAAATGGCTAGGCTCCAGTACTCTCAACTTGTTCAGTCATTGACTGGGGCCACCCCACAAATAGCATGTCCTCTCCTCCAAACTGAGGCAGATCCTAAAGAAGTTAAGAGCTGGAAGCTATCAGTTACCATACTCCTGGAAACTGGTGGTTGCTTTTTTTTTTTTTTTTTTGCTGAGGAAGATTCACCCTGAGCTAACATCCCTTGCCAATCCTCGCCTTTTTTTGCTTGAGGAAGATTAGCCCTGAGCTAACATCTGTTCCAATCTTCTTCTATTCTTTTGTATGTGGGACACTTCCACAGCATGGCTGGTGAGTGGAGTAGGTCTGTGCCTGAGATATGAACCCACGAATAACCCAGGCCACTCAAGCAGAGTGGGTGGAACTTTAACCAATAGGCCATGGTGCCAGGCACTGGTGGTGCTTTCTTGAGCAGTGTATCTCCATGTCTGGTACAGTCCACACCCTGTGCCATGCAGACCCAATTCTCCACACATATATAGAGAATAGCAGCTCCTCCAGGGCTCTGAGAGGAAACTTAGAAGAGGAAGGTCAGCAGAACAAATTAAAGCTCCCATTGCTGCAGTTAGTCTTGAGGCTGCAACTGGCAATCATTGTCTCCCTATTCTAGTCTTTATTCAAATTCCCCTTACTCGCAGCTGCCACCTCTGCTTACTTGGTGCTATGACCAAATCCTTCATTTCTGAAGGGTCTGAGCCTCGGATAATCATATCTTTCTCAGACTGCATTATTACACATGTCTGAACACAGTTACAATTGAGCATTGGAGTACCAAAAGGCACTCAGCTGGGTCACTGAGCTTCACACATATTCCATTCCTCCCTGTTCCCGTTGTGTAGCAACAACCCTACCTCCTCTTGCTGATTAGGGCCAATTATCCCTGACCAGATGGTGATGCCTCTTCTTGCCTCCTGACCCTGGACCACAAGGATCCCAAAGTATACCTGCAGCAGCTGTAGTTTGCACATCTTTTGGGGGCCAGGACATTTGATCCTGCAAAGCCCACAGTTGCAGGGGTGGGAAGCACAAAGTGGCTTATTAGGTGATGGTAAGTGGAGGCCCTTGGTTCATGGACCCATGTATACTTCCTACTGAGGGCAGTGCACCTTATAAAAGACTCTGATTCAATGCATATTCTGCATCCTGAAGGGTAGTACCCCATCCTTTCGGGGTATTCTCTCTGACCTGGCCCATCAACAGCATCTTTAGCAGCCCCTTCCACTGTTCTATCAGGCTGGCAGTTTCTAGGTGGTACAATATGTGGAAAGACTGGTAGAACTATGGTCACAGGCTCCTGTCAACCCCTCTTTCAGTGGAAAGTGTGTTCGTGATCAGATGCTATGTTGTGTGGAATTCCATGGCTGTGGACCAGGCATTGTTTAAGACCCACATAGTGGTATTTGTTGAGCCAACCAAACTCATACTTGGAATAGAAATCTATTCCTGCTGGCCTTTTTAAGATAGAAGGGGCCTGACTTTTCTTTACCAGATTTGACAGTCCTGATCCTGACCTACTACTTGAAACTGTCTATTATTTTGGTGCCAGCTTCCCTTGAAGTGGTTGGTTGGTTTCTTCGAGGAACAGTGACATTCTGAGGTCTCAATATTGGTCTCCGTTGCTGGCAAGGTGGAAATTGAAAGGCACTTGTAATTAAACTGGCCTTGGTAAGTGGATGTTCATGTTCCTTCATGCATTGCCTTCCTCTTTGCCACCATGACCACTTCCTTTGTGTGCCCACCATGCCAGCACTGGTGTGGCTGCTGACAAATTCTGTCTAACATCAGCAGTCCAAATCCTTTTGTCTACTTGGTTGTTTAGAGCCCCTCCCTTGTGGATGCTTTCTGGGGTGTTAATGAGACAGTGATCTTCACATTCATGTCCACTCTCGTATGTCCATCCATATGCTTCTGCATCAAGCCTCCTTGTTTTGATCTTCCAATCTTTCTCCTTTCAGGCCCCTGAACAGCTGATCAGGCCATTCACCACTGCTGATTAGTCTATATATAGTCTAATTTAGGGACACTTTTCCTTCCACCAAAGCAGTTGACCAGGTGCATCATCTAAAGCTCAGTCTATTGAGCAGATTCCCTTGCACTGTCTCTCAAACCACCAAGTGAAGCTGTAGTGCAGCTGTCATCCAGTTTTGTCTTTCACTCACATATCAAACCATCCATCCATTAACCAAGCTCAGGCTTTTTCTGCTTTCTCCTTCAGTCACTGATGGGAACTGAGAATGGCATTAGTGCACCCATAGTGGGAAAAATGGAGGTCCGGGCTTCTTGCTCATGTAGGTTGCTTGTATCCTCTAGTCATACTCATGCTTGGTTAAGGATATGTATCTCTATCTTAAGATGGGTTTCTGCTGGGCCTGCCTAATTTCTTTGTTGAATTTGATAACCTTGATTCTGACCTTCAATTTGAAACAGTCTGTTATCTTGGTGTCTGTAATCTCATACTTTTATGGTTCTTTTTTGGCCTTTTGGCTCTTTTTTCCTCCTTCACTGCCACCTATTCCTCTTTCCACACTTGAACACTTGTGCTTCACAGTTACCTACCCTTGGCCCACTGGTCCTCTCATTCCACATATCTGTTCTTATGGTTTCTCAGGGTTGGGGGTGTTGCGTAAAACATGATTTGGAATAAAACTAGAGGTTAAACTTTAGCTATTATACTATTTCTTAACTGTTTGACTTCATGTAGGCGGTTGAACCCCTCTGAACCTCAATGTAACTATTTTATTAGTAAGGATCAAATGTGACAACATTTGCAAAGTGCCTGGCATGAGATGTGCCAAAAAATAAGTGCTCTTTGGTGGCAGCTATTCATTATAGCTGTTTAACTACTATCATGTCTATAATTATAGCCTAGACCTCTGCTTTACAGCTTAGTCTCATATGGTTGGTCATCTGCATCCATGTGTATGTCTGGATGCCACACAGGCAGTCAATCTCAATGTGTCTAGGTTTGAACTCATCATCTTCCTACCTAAATATGCTACTTCTCCTATATTCTCTCTTTTGGTAGTTCCACCATTCAACCAATGATGAAGCTAGTTGGAAATCTTACCTCTATCTTCTCCATCATCCCAATCCCATCAATTACTTTTACGTTCTAAATATTTATCAAATCCATCTCTCCTTTTCCAGGGAAGGGACTTAGTGGTAGAGGTAGTTTTAAACTTCCCAACTAAAGGAAATTAGGAAACTTAGAATCTTCTTTAAAAAATATTTTTCTGGCTAACTTAGGTTATTCAGGGAGAAAGTAGTGTTTTCTCTCTACTCCCTGCTCTGCTGGTCATGATATTCATACAGTCATGCACAGCATAATGACGTTTCCATTGGTGACTGCGTGTACAATGGTGCATGTACAACAGTGATCCCATAAGATTAGTGCCATATAGCCTAGGTATGTATTAGGGCTATACCATCTAGTTTTGTGTGAATACACTCTATAATATTCACACAATAATGAAATAGCCTTCATTAAGTGACACACGATTGTGTGTGTGTGTGTGTGTATATATATATACACACACACACATACACACATACACACACACACACACACACACACACACAGGTAAGAGGGCTTATATGTTCTCACAGAGATGGGGTGGGCTCCTGTCTTCGTGCCTTTCTTTTCTTACTATCTCTGATGTTAGTTGGTTGATCTTGTCTTGATCCTGGGCCTCTTATGCTGGTATTTTCTGAGGTGCCACTGGTTGAATCTAGCTTTTTTAGAGCACGTTGCTAGTCTCCACAGTTTCTACCACAGCCTTGGGTAATAAGGTTCCTGTCATGGTGGCCGCCTCACTCAATCCACCCTCAACGTCTTCTGATTTTTGGACACCTTGAGAGGCCTAGGAATTGCAGCTGACCTCTCTATACCACACTTAATTGTGCAAGGTCCTTTGAATCTCTCCTCTGGCTCACACACCTGGACGTCTTTCTCACACATTTCTGAGCCACTATTTGGGTACTACCATTTTTCTCTGTATTATTATGCTAAATACAGCTCTTTGCCACATGGCTTACAAAATATTCTCTGCCTGTGTCCTGAGAAGTATAAAACTAGCGCTTCTCCCTCTGTCAACCTCTGAGATTTCCCTATAAAATTTATTTGGATGTTTTCCCCACAATGGCCTCCCTCAAGGCTCACTCTGCAGGGAAGGAGTAAACAAGTGAGAACTTGATCTGACTTTTGCTTCTCCCTCTCTCTTCTCTTGCCACCCTCTATTGGAAAAAAAATTTCTTTGCTCTCTGTTATTGATAATGGCAAAAGTCAACACTTCAACCTCTAAGATTTATTTTTGAACTGTACAGTTAACTTTTGGAATTAAGAACCTCTTTGTTCTCAAAGCCTGAGTCTCAAGATTACTCACTCCCCATATACTAGACAAGAGTCAGCTTTGAGAATGGGAGCAGAAAGATGGCCTGTTTCTATTTGCTTCTCTGCTTTAACAGTCTGCTTCAGGCAGGAAAAGGAATTAACCATGTGCATTGAAGTAGAAAAAATAAAAATCACATTAATAATTGTGATCCTGTAGTCTCAGGCCCATTTAGAGCCAGTTCGAAGCGACTCCATCTCTTATCAACAGAGTGATTAAGAATTGTCTTTCAGAAAATTTGCAAAGTCATGTAGCCAGAGCATGTGCAGAAGAAGTCTTGACCTGAAATGACCATGGAACCAAAGATTCTCCTCCCCCGTAGAACCAAAGGACCGGGACATGACCAGAACTTGTCAGAAGTCGGAAGTGAGGGGTCTGCCATTCAAGAAGATCCTGTGTTAAAATTCCGTCCCCACTTTGCCATAAATGTTTAGAACCTTATCATAAATGCTTGAAGCTCACCAATCAAAACCTGTCCTGGGGCTGGCCTGGTGGCATATTGGTTAATTTTGCATGCTCTGCTTCTGTGGCCCGGGGTTCATGGGTTAAGGTCCTAGTCACAGACCTACACACCACTCATCAAGCCATGTTGTGGCGGCATCCCACATACAAAAAAAATAAGGGAAGATTGGCACAGATGTTAGCTCAAGCCAAAAGAGGAAGATTGACAACAGATGTTAGCTCAGGGCCAATCTTCCTCACCAAAAAAAGAGAAAAAAACCACAAAACCTGTTCTGCCAGCATTTCCACGTGCTAGCTTGTTCTCCCTAACCTCTTCAATTTTGCCCCAAATCCTGAATCAGGGAGACAGATGTGAGGGCACATGCTTCTGTCTCCCTGCAGATCGATCTCACAGAATAAAGCTGATTTCTTTTCCCAAAAGCTAATGCCATAATTAATTGGCTTTTTTAATGTGCATCACATAGGAGAACCCCATTTTGTGCAGTAACAATACTGTGATTTATAAGAAATATATATTTGGTCATTCAGATAACCAAAACACATTTCTCATATATATTTGGTTTTGTCCACAGTTCCTGGCTTATAGCTCCCAAAACCCTTGGAATTGCCTAAGTGTTGAGATTGATAAAGGTGTCTTTTGTTAAGTTAATGAGGTGCCCTTGGACATTACCTAGGGATGGGGGCTGGTTGCCTATGAAGACAAGTGTGTGAATAGAGGGTTGGAACTTTCAGTCCCCACTGACTCCCCAGGAGAGGAGAAGGGCTGGAAGTTAAATTCATTGCCATTGGTCAATGATTTAATCAATCATGCCTATACAATGAAACCTCCATAAAAACCCCAAAGTATGGGGTTTGGAGAGCTTCTGGGTTGGTGGACATGTGGAGATTTGGGGATAGTGTCACACCTGGAAAAGGCATGGAAGCTTTGCACCCTTTCCCTGTACCTTGTCCTATGCATCTCTTCCATCTGGCTGTTCCTGAGTTATATCCTTTTATAATAAACCAGTAATCTAGTAAGTAAAATGTTTCTCTGAGTTCTGTGAGCCACTGTAGCAAATTAATCGAACCCAGGGAGGAGGTTGTGGGAACCTCCTATTTATAGCCAGTTCGAAGTACAAGCAACAAGCTGGACTTCTGACTGGCATTTGAAGTCCAAGGAGGGTGTCATGGGAACCTCTAATCTGTAGCCAGTCAGTCAGAAACACAGATGAGTTGGGCTGGCAGTTGGCATCCTGAGACGGTGGGGGTCCTTGGAACCTCCAATCTGTAGCTAGTTGATCAGAAGCACAAGTAACAACCTGGGCTTGTGACTGGCATCTGAAGTTGCAGGGGAGGCAGTCTTATAGGGTTGAATCCTTAACCTTTGGAATTTGATGCTTGGACCCTGTTGGTGTCCAAGAATTGCTTGTTGATGTGCGGGGACCCCCTCCCCGCCCCACCTGCAGTGTTGGAAATTGAGTCTCAGAACACCAAAAGAATAATGTATTCTCTCCCACTTTGTCAGATATTTACAATTTTCCTCTTTTGATATATTCTTCATCCTTCTGTGCCCTGCTTTATGTCCCAAAGTGTAACTTTATACACCCCCTTGAGCTCCCCTGCCTTTTGTCTTCAGATTGAGGGTCAGTCAATGGGAGGCACTGGTAAGAAATTAGAGGTTGGAGGTGAATAAGTCAGGGATTTTACCCTCCCAGCTTTCCAGCTACCTCTACCAAAGGCCACAGCTCCTGTCGGGCAGCCCTCTTGCACAATCACAGCTCCCTCTTACCATTCTAGTAACTTCTTACCTTTGCACCTTCAGATCTAGGGATGGTAACATCTCTGATCTCCTGCTAACTCTCCAGTGATACACCATCCCATGCTTGTTCCCCTTAACTTTTTATAAATAATCTCTTAATTAAACTTTCCTCAATTGTCCCATTAAATAAGAACTCAGGATCATTACTGATAAACCCATTATATCTGTATGATTTTATATCTGCATGACTTAATTTTTTCAATCAGATTAGAACTCCTTAAAGGCAGAGATTTTAATTCTTAAAATTCTTTTATCCTTTCCCTCTATCACTAAGCACAATATTTTGCTTACAAGGATGCGCACTAAATGCTTTTTGAAAGTCTTCATTTAATCATTTAGCTGCTATATATGGACACCATTTTAGGCACTGTGGATACCATGATGAGTAAGATGGAATAGTCCTTGTCCCTATGGAGTTTTCACTCTCTTGACTCTGTGACAATTTTCCATATTGTAGGTTACAATTTTTAATGAACAAAGTGTGTACTAGCTACTGACTATCCTGGTCACATCTCTTTTAAACAAATCTGTCCCACCCACATCCCAGGTGGCTGTGATAAGTCAGAGCCATGTGTAAGCTGCAATTTGAGGACTCAGAAGCTATGAATAAGCAGTGGAAGCGTGTTAGTATAATAAGAGATCAGAGTGTAGAAAGAAATAGGCATAGAAAGAAATATGGTTGCCATCGTGGACTGAGGGACCATTTTGCCTTAGTTCTGATTAGATTTCCCATGAAGCCTTATTCTGCTGTAGTTCATCTTCTTAGCTTCTCAGGAGTTCCACGTTGAAGTGTTATAAGAAAACTTCCTTTGCTTGGAACAGTTTGAACAGCTCCTAGTTCTTTACAACCACATGAGTCTGAGGAAACATGCCCCCATGGAAAGGAGGGAAAGTAAAGTAAAAGTGCTCCATGGACTTTGAGTTTGGTGTTGCTGTTGCTAATGACGTTACTAAGCACCTGGGAGAGCAAGGGGAACCAGTGAGCGAACTGCTTTACTTTCCTCAATGTGTCTAGTGAAGGCTGCGTTGCTTCTCAGGCTGGGCTTTTAGGCAGTCCTGCTTTGTAAATCACAGCCCTACAACTTGTTTTTCTTTCCCTGACCCTCATACTCCACACCCACTCTCAGTAATTTTTTTTTTTTTTCTGGATGATGAAAAACTGCCAGATGGATTCCTTGCTTTGCTTGATCCCTGGATCATTTGTACACCTGTTGCTCCTGCTGGTACTTGCCGCTGGGATTCTACTCTCTGAGAGGACTGCCAAGGTACATTTGTCATAGCATGGCTCATTATCATTCAAACTAAAGGCAGGTCCATGTCCTAAAACATAACTTTTGAAATTACGTGTAAGAGTCCTGTTAAGCTAAAAATCACCATGGAATCTGTCCCCAAAATCTGGTTGTAGAAAAAATTCTATAATGATCTTATAATTGACTTTTTTCTGCAATTCTCAAGTGTCCTTCCTGATAACTCATTTTTGTAGTCTCAGTCTGGCTTTATTCTCTGGGACCAACCTTGTCAAGAGTAGGGAGAGAGTAAGCTCGAGAAATTCAGCCCTGTGTAAACCTTGCATTTCCTGCTCTGATCTCACAGTTTAGTTTTAGCAACCAGACTCCTACTTTGCTCTGAGACCATATACCTACCATGTGTCCCTCATCCAGGGGCAAGTAGGTGAGCACAGGAGTTACTTCTGGCTTTGCTGCCACATGCCTTTGGAGATGTTTGATAGGCCCTTCTAATACTTTTATATTTTTTACAGTGCTTTTGGACTCATTGTCTCAACTTGACTCTCAGAATACTCTTCATTGGAATCAACTTATTTTACATTTAAAATCCATTTTTTAAAGGAGCCAGGACTGGAATAAAGCTCTCATAACTCCAGAATAAGTGCTTTTAATTTTTTTAAAGATTTTTTTTATTTTTTTCCCTTTTTCTCCTCAAAGGCCCCAGTACATAGTTGTATATTCTTCGTTGTGGGTCCTTCTAGTTGTGGCATGTGGGATGCTGCCTCAGCGTGGTTTGATGAGCAGTGCCATGTCCGCGCCCAGGATTCGAACCAACGAAACACTGGGCCGCCTGCAGCGGAGCGCGCGGACTTAACCACTCGGCTACGGGGCCAGCCCCTAAGTGCTTTTAATTTTTAAGCAATATTTATTTTCTTCCTTGACATAAACCTGTTCTGGAACATATGGAAATACAGATTAACATAGAAAAGATCTAAATCACCTGTAGTCTCACTGTCCCAGTGATAACCAGTGCTAATACTTAGGAATTTTTAATCTATGCATGTAATTTTTTACTTTGTTGAAGTCATTCTCTATTTAAAATTTTGCATCCAATGAATTTGGAAAGGTTTTTTGTTTTTTGACATTGTCACATGTTGACTTTGATACTCGTATTAAATTGGTCCCAAGACTAAACTACATTTCAAATCACTTTGAAGCCAAAAAAAGAGGATAATAGATACTTTTCTATATCTTTATAAGGAAACATCAAGGCAGGGTATTCATGAACCAGGTTCCTTGGGCCAGGCATTATACAAACCAAAGGGAAGTCTGTAGATAGGCACACAGAAAACAAAATACTACAGTGGCCACCTGGGCCTCCTTGGTTCAAGAACAGTCTAATTCCCTCCTTAAGCTATGTAAAACTGGAATACTTCTTTCACAGTAGTCAGTGCAGGGAAGTATCTGCAGTACAACCCAAAAGGCTACCCTTAGACAGTGGAGAGTATAATACATGAAACTACTGAATAAAGCAAAGCATCCCTCCTGAGCAAGCTTGCTCGTAAGAGGGAAAACTGTGCCTGAGAACAACAGCAGAGTTCTGTTTAATCAGCCTCACTGACGTGCAATGCCAACCTGAAAGTTAGGTGAGAAAGCCACCTGTGTGGTTGGAAGGATCCTCGAACCTAACCCCAACCCTTAAGCCTAAAATTCTGCACGTCCTTTGTCCCAGAATTTCCACTCTTTGTTGTTCTTTCAGATTAAGGTATTAAATAACTTTGTTATAATGCAATTGTATCATTTGAGTAAACCATTGCTCAACTTGAGCTACCAGCTTGGATTAATGCCCAATGCATAAGGAAGATCTAATTCATCACAGCAGGGCAGGTCACTTAGCTCTTAGGGCAGACCTGGGCACCTAGAGGTAGAGGAAGGGATGGAAGGGAACTGAGTGTGCGTCCTGCAGGGAGGCTCTGCTGGGAAGCCATGACAGCGTGCACACACTGGGTACCCAGGAGTACTAGAAGAGCAAGGAGGAGCACCGTGACAAGGAGTGACACTAAGAACAGCCTTCACCACTGTGAATCCTGAGGAAGGAAGACGTAGTTCATGGACCTGTGAAGAGACAGGCTGTTTCAGGCTTACAAAATTTATTTAGTAGATGTGTATTCTCAGCATTATAACAGTTCCATCTGTGGGTGAAGCAGAAAGCTTTCGTTGGGAGGGGCAGTAAGTTTCAGCCATGGCCCAGGGCCCAGGCCACTGGGCAGAGGCACTTCCTGTTGGGAGAAAGAGTCGCATTCCCTTGTTATTTGCGACAGCCTCAGGACTCACAGGCTGCCTGCAATGTGCAGACTGCATAATTCAGCATGAAGTTTGCCAAGAATTTTTGGCATCAGTTTTTTAACTGGTTTTCATTTAGCAAAAATTTCAGATTTTTCCTGGACACTTCATGTTTTAATGAAGAAAAATTAGGTGACCTTTGATCAACTGGGCAAAAGAGAGGGTGGGTTACAGTGGTCCATAATAGTAATTACAGGGCTTACTATCCCTATTAAAAGTCCCAGAGCAGTCATTGGCAGTTCATTCTCATGTGGTTTGAAAGAGAAGAACATTCTGTCCTTAAGAAATGACAGTTGTTCGTACTCATCAAGTCATGAAGCTATGCAGCCATTTGTGAGTTTAGAAGCAATGCTTCTGATGGTTTCAAAGGGAGCAGCATTACCCACTGAGTGAACTGAAGCCCAAAACTTGGGTTTAATTCCCACTCCTGTGCTGCACAGCTTCCACCACAGTTTCTCATGGGGTACATAAATATTGGGTAGAACTTTCCACATAATCAAGTAAATGAATAAACTGTAAATTGATTCAACATATCACATTACATCCTTGACAAAGCCATAACCTTTTTACCACAGATAGTGCTACCCAAGTCTCCTACCCACCACACTTCTAACAGAAATGTGTACCAACCTTTAGGAAAATGGCCTCCCAGTCACACGTAGGAGTTTGTTCACTGTCTTAGCAGAAGGTTCCATTGGACAACAGAATTTTCATGGACGGAAAATGTGGCTGCTCTACTCTTGTAATGGGCCTTGAAGCCCGAGGCAATGACCATAACAGAGTGTACCCAAGTCTATATTATGGGCCTGTTCTGAAGCTTGAAGAAAATGTTTAGCCATCTTTCAGTTTTTGTTCCTCAAGACTCTAGTGAGGACATGGTTCTCCGCCCTCTTCACTTGATTCATCAGATGTACAAAGGATGTACATACTAGTTCCCAGCTCAAGTGAGAATGTGGGGTCCACCACAAAGAATGGCATAGCTTTTGCTCCATTACTCACATCTGTCAGAAATGGACTTTTTGGCACTTGGCATTTTCTTGCTCTCCACATTCAATATGTGTAATTCTGACTCAGACCTCTTTGCCCTACACTTTGGCCCATTCACTTGGCAGTTTCACTTTATATAAAAATACAAAGCAGAGGCCTTTAAGTGTCTTTTTACAACACTGTGTTTATAACCTCATGCTCTCTACTGTTTTGAAAAGATATATGAAGTTTTTTCATCACGTGATATTATTAAAGACTGTGCAATCATCAAGCCCCATGTTCTTAGCAGGTGGCATAGCCTGGAACCATATAGTAAGCATTCAGAAAATTATTTTAAGGAATGCATGGTTAACATGACCTAGAAATAGGGTCATTGAATTAAAATTAGCTTGAGAGTGTAAAAGGCTATGGTACTGTGATAGTTAATGCCAGTAACCAAATATTTCTGGTTCTCCCTTCGAGTACATAGAAAATTTTGACTAGTAAAAGTTGAGTAGAATAATGTTACTTCTGGGGAAGATTTTTAAAAGCTGGGTGTAATATGCCACCCCTGTCTTTCCCTCTCTCATGGGTGCAAAGCAATGCTCCAGATAGAGATTGCGCCATCATTCTTGTTTTAGGGTGTGGATGATAGAAAGGACTCTAGCCAATACATGACAGATAATTTGTGAGAAAGAGAAATAAACTTTTGTTTTAAGTCATTGGGTTTTTGGAGTTGTGACTACAGCATCCTCTAGCTTGTCCTGACTGACAGAGCTACTTAAATTGTATTTTGCAGGTATGAGTGTAGAACAGGTAAGAGAAAGAGGCAGAACTTCTCAGTTTGGGTTTTTGTTGGAATCATAAGACCGTGTACTTTCAATGAAGAACACATAGTGGTCTGCTCACCCTTCATTGGCTCAGCAGCCAACTCAGAGAATCACTTAAGCTGAGCTGGTTGTGACAATGACAGAGGAGAAGGACTGATTTAGCAGGACTTAATATTTCCTGGTGTTATTGTTTAGGTCTGATATCAAATAGCTGCATGTGTCAGAGAGAAAGAAGGGACCAGATGTTGGATTGTACTAACTGTTGGATCCTACTAAATATATTTTATAATGAGAAAGGCACTATCATCTATAACATCAAAGATGCTTACTGAGCATTATATAAAAGACCATGAAATGATTTTAATTGTTTTATGGAAAATGGTTAGTATTAATTTTAAAGGTTCATATATTACAGAGGAGTATAAAGAAGAAAATAGCAATTACTTAAAACCTACCACCCAGAGATAGCCTTGCATACATTTCAATGAACATCCCTCCAGGCAGCTCTCTATACATAGATACAAATATGCACACATGTTTTACATAAATGGGAATATGCTATTAAAGTTACATCCATTTAATTGAATCTAATATATGCACAGTTCTAAGAACTGAGATGCAGGTATAAGCAACCTCTGTCTTAAAGCTTACTGTCTAGGTGTAAATATATTCAATGAGAATTTTCAAGAGAAGTTAGTGTTGTAATATGGAAAGTCCAGAGTACTATGCATGTTGCAAGGAATTTTACTTTACGTCAGGAGTAAAGGATGACTTCCTGAGGGAGTGATGTTTTTATAAAATGATTTTCATTTTACTCTACAGCATGTCAAAATAACTCTACATCATAATTTTCAGTGGTGGCATAATACTTCGTTATAAGAAATTATGTATTATAATTTATTTGTGAGTCCTTATTAATAGACATAAAGGACACAGTTTGTCTCCTTTTTTTCCTCTCTCATATATAACGCTGCAATGGGAGTCCTTTTATTTGCATTTCTTTGCACTTACATTTCTTTAGGATTAAGACAGAGAAATGAGATCATTCATTACATTTATGTTTTATAGACACTCACACATTATATATATTATACATATTGCTAAATTATATATACATATATATATGTTATAGATATCAAATATAGATATTGCTATACTGCCTACAGAAATGTACCAATGTATATTCTCACAATCAATGCTTAGGAGGAACAATTCTTCAAATCCTGGAAAACTCAAGAAATGGAACTAATTAAATCATTTTGTAAACTTTGCCAATATTATAGGTGGAGAAAGTTTCATTTTGTTTGCATTTCCTTAATCACTATAAAGCTTAATATTGGATGTGGTGAGCAACATGTAGATACCCTAATTAGACACACATAAGCCAGAGGGTGGGAGATAACCTCATGAAAATTCAAGAATCTTCTGCATTAGTGAATTTTTAGGGGGTACAGTATTAATATAAGGTATGCTGAGATATCCTCTCTATGGAAAAGTACAAATTGCATCTTGAACCCTCCACCACTAAGAAAGAGGCACAGTGTTTGGTAGTCTTTTTACAAATGGCAAGGTAGCATATATCATACTTCAGAATAATGTTTTAACTCCTTTATCAGGTGACTCAGAAGGATGTTAGTTTTCAGTATGGCCCAGAGCAAGAAAAGGCTTCATAACAGGTCTTGCAGCTTGGGCCATATGACCCAGAAGAGATAATAGTGCTAGAGGTTTTTGAGGTGGTTAGGGAACTGGATAAGCATGCTATGTGGAGCCTCCAGCAATTCGCAGTAGGAGGTATTCAGGGCAGACTCCTAGAATTCTAAAACAAATCATTTCTCTGCAACAGACATTATCCACTCTTTGATAAAAACAGCTGTGAGCCCTAGTAGAGACTAAGAGCCTGACCATGGGACAGCAAGTGACTATGTGACCAAAACTTTTCGCTATGTCTTAGGTATCTTTAGATCCACCACACTAGTCAAGGGAGAGTAGGAGCAATCCATTGTTCAAATGAAATGGAACCTCTAGCATTGGGCCTGAGAGCGTCAAGAAGTTGCAAGTAAATTACATGAACAAATGGTTCAACACTCCAGAGAACCCACAGACTTCTCTCCCTCAACTATGGCTGCGTGGCAGTGGCAATGCAGATCTCTACAACCAATTGAAAAAGGAGGGAAAATCTCAGGCTCACAGGTGAGCTGGCATAATACCAAAAGTGAACTACTGTTACATTGCAGCTGCACTCAGGGGAGTCTCTCAAAAATAGTGGTAAAGAGAAATTCCCCAGCATGCGAAACTGCAAGCACCACACTTGGTGGTTTACCTTGTGCGGAAGGAGAAGTGGCCTGAGGTATAGCTACCATGGACTCTTGAGCTGTGACAAGGGGCTTCAATGTTAGTCCAGAATCTAGAAGGAGCAATACTGAAAACTATGAGACAAAAAATTCTGGGGAAAAGGCATGTGATTGGGCCTATGGGAGTAAACACAGGAAGCAATACTGAGAGGCAATAGTCTCCTAAGATATTAACCCTAAGTCCTGAAGGTTTGGTGAGAAAGAGGGTAAAAGAGTGAATATCTACTTTTAACAGCCTCTCTGACCAATAGGTCTTTTGGCACTAACCTGAATTTCCTTGTTGACTCAGGGTTGACTGACTCGGAAGGGATGGGGCAAGCATTCTTTCAAAGCACTGCTGGGGAGAGGAAAGACTAAATTTGATCTATTCCCCAGTGCTCTGTTTTGGCCCCTCTTCCTAAAGCTTTTGCCCCCAGGGCAACCTCCCAGGGAGAGAAAACTTTCTAACAGTTTTTAAGGTAATTTTAAAATCCATCTTCCTTGTGGCTTCTGTGATTTCTATAGGGTTGATTTATGGGAAAAGACCAGAGCCTTTTCTAATTCACTACCCACCTGAATCACTGTTTTCAGCTTCCTCAACAGTGGGATTGGGGTGAAAGACAGTGCTTAGAAAACAAAATGTTAGATCAAACAGAGAAAACAAAGGAAGTTGGGAGGCCTATGGGGAAAAGAAAAAGGATTGCTGAAAGGAGAGAGAAAATGTATATAGTTCCAGGACTTTTCATATATTTGCGCTTCAAGTTCAAGTCATTGCTTGACTTCATTGGAACAAGTTAGATCCAGTTTCCCAAACCCAGCCTCCATGGTCATATGAATGACAAGTAATCACTGGATCATTTCTTCCACAACCACTGGGGCATTCATCTTGAAATCATAGGCTAGACTCAGAAATGTGCGAAATAGTGGGGGAGGGGAAGTTCTTTGCACAATTTCAAGGTCTGAGATTTCCCAGAAGGTATAGAATGCTCTCTTTCTATTATTCCCATGACTAGAAGCTGATATTTTCAGGTATTTTTTTTTTGATAAGTAGAGCCCCAGTTATTGTTATAAAATTATATATTTCAAATATTTTGCTTTTCATTTTATCCTTCCCTATATGTAGTCAGGGGAGGCTCACACCAGGCAAGTATTTTGATTTCACTGTCAGTGTGTAGGATTTCACTGTTGTCATTACTGTGTTTATCACATTCCTCCTGGTTATGGACCATTAGCATTCCACCAAAAAATATAAATTCTGAAATGCAAGGTAATTCGATGGGCTAGATATCCTAGAAGCCCCTATCCCTACCCCAGCACACATGGGAGGCTTCTCCCATCTGGCCAGATTTAGCAGCTGAAATTCACCCCTGGGAATACTACTCCTGTCAATCATAGCATCCTGCTGTGAACACCGTGCATCCATTCCTCTCACATCGGACTCTCAGGCTGGCAGAACAAGTAACCACATGGACTCCGGTCCACATTGCAAAGGCCCATGACATTCCTGGAGATAGCAATGAATCAATCCACATCACCACTACAGCATCTCCACTCTCCCCAGAGTCCTTCACCCCAGAGGGTCCCCACATATTTTGCAAGCTGATACCTTGTCCAAGCTGTGCATAAGCCTCTTGCTTCATCCACCACTGGAACCCATGTACAGCACCTCAGTGGTGAAATGCAGCAGCTGTTCTGCAGCCGCACCACAATCCCATGGACCTCAGTTTGGGACAGGAAGCCAAGAGGAATACCATATCCAATTGAAAGGACAGGGGGGAATTTTAGGAGGCAAAATTCACTGAGCCAAACTTGGAAGCTGGCCAGGACACCTGGTTAACACCCTTCCTTTCCCCAGAAAACATGGGTCCTTGTGACCACCAACAGCCTGACTCTAAGTCCCACTTGCCCCCAGACACCAAGCAGGATCCTTCTAAGACTAACTCTAAACTCTGAATAACATGAGGGAATAACAGTAAAATATTGTAAAAATTAAGGGCATCCCATCTCATACCAGCCCAGCTTAGCTAATGTCACCTTAGGAGGAATAGAAACATCACTAAGGTACAGTGAAGGTATGAAAAATGACCAGAGTGTCAAGTCTCACTTCCTTCATGACATTAGTGGGACATCCAAATCTGAGGAAGTATCCAGTGTTTGGAGTTAAGGATATAGATCATAGCCAGAAAGGTGGTTACAGGGCCATATTGTCAGCTTTGAAGACTGTTTAAGTGGGATATAAGTAATTCATCAAACCAATGATTTTACCCAAAAGCAATGAGGTAAGTCTTTATGAGTGATCTATTTGAAGAAGCATTTAATTAAACAACCATAAAAGCACCATAACTACTACTACTACTACTACTACTACCACCAGTAGTAGTGATAATACTACTACTAAACAATATTACTATGTGCAAGGTACTCTATCAAGCACTTCACAGGAATTCTCATGTAGTCCTCTCAATAACTCTCTGAGATAAGTACTATCATTATCCCCATTTTACACATGAGTATACTGAAGAACAAAGAAGTTAAGTAATCTGGCCAGGATCACAGAGACAGTAAGTGGTGGCACCAGGATGCGACCTCAGGCAGTCCATCCACTATACATCCTGTCCCATGCCCTGTACTGTCCTCCCCTCACCATCCTGTGTTGATTAAAAAAGGGCCAGGTGACATCACAAGAGTCATACACTGCTTGGTCCCAGAGAGGAACCATATACAGAATACAAAAGATAAAGCTAGTTTTAACTGGGAACATACAGGGCCACTTATTCCTTCCACAAACATTTATTGGACATCCACAAAGTACCTGCTGTGCTGGAGATGATGGTGAATAAGATAGACATCGTTCTGGGTTTATTGACACTTGCAGGTTAGTAGACATCCATAAAGTCCCCCACATCCTTCAGCAAATTCCATCTGAGGAGCTTTTGAAGCAAACTTACCATAATACCTAAAAAGCAATTTCTAGAATGAAGTTTTCAACTCTGTTTTGAATTGTCTACTCAGTTATTCACTTGGGAACCATGAATTACTTTTATCTCAATCAAAGCTCTTTGTTATATACCTATGTGTAATACCTTAAAGACCATCTTTGAAGGAAATAAAAAGTAAAATGTAAGAAAATACTTGAAGAGCATCCACTGACCGTAATGGGAACAATATCATTTATATAGAAGCACACATATTTGCTTGATGGGTTTCTTACCTGTTCCAAATGACACTTGCCTTTTGTGATGGTTAATTTTATGTCAAGTTGGCTAGGCCACAGTACCCAGATATTTGGTCAAACATTGTTCTAGATGTCTGTGGAAGTATTTTTTAGATGAGATTAAGATTTAAATCAGTAGACTTTGAGTAAAACAGATTACCCTTCATAATATGGGAAGGCCTCATCCAGCCAGTTTAAAGCCTTAATAGAAAAAGACTGACCTCCTCCTAGGAAGAAGGAGGTTTGCCAGCAGACTGCCTACGGGCTTGATCTACAACATCAACTTCTCCCTGGGTGTCCAGCCTGCTGGCCTACCTTGTATGTCTTGGACTTGCCAGCCTCTACAATGATGTGAACCGGTCCCTTGAAATAAATCTCTCTGTCTCTCTCTCTATATCTCTCTTTTTGTCTTTCTGTCTCTATCTCTGTTTCTCTTTCTTTCTCTCTCTCTCTACACACACACCCCCTACTGTTTCTGCTTCTCTGGAGAAGCCTGACTAATACACCTTTTAACAACCACTAACTGTCCTCTTCCCTCCCACCTCTCCTCCAAAAAAAATCTGTGTGAGAATTTCAAGCAGCAGAGCAAGTTGACCAAGGACACATCTTCAATTAGGAGGCCTTACTGAATGACTCTTAAATGATTTAATCTAGGCTATTGCATAATTTTGTCAGGTCAGCCTTGACGAACTTTGAGACTAGGTAGAAGGTAGGAGGAAGTGTGAGAAACAACTGAGGGACCACTAATTTAAGCAAGCCCCAAGGTGACGAGGAATCTCAAGTCCTGTTTCAGGACTGTAAGAGTATCAGAGGCTGGTCCCAATACGAGTGAGTAGCTGGAAGTTTAGAATTGGGAGATGAGGATTGGGTTGGATATCAAGCTATGATGTTAGCTTTGAAGGCACCATGAGGTGCAGCAGGCTGGAGGTGTGAGTCTAGGCCAAGGGCTGGCCTTGCGAGGTGAACTAGGAAAGCCTCAGTCCTTGGGTGCCTGAAGACAAGACCTTCTACTGGCACCTTGCTTCTGTTATTTCTAGCTAGTATTTTCACACTGAGTCATAACTAGGGCCACCACATTGTAGCAGCTGTGTGGACAACTGACTTTAAAGGAATAAGAGTGAGAGCAAGAAAATCATTTAGGAGCTACTGCAGACGTCTAGACAAAAAGTGATGGTGGCTCGGAATTGGGCTATGGTGTTTGAGATGGTGAGGAGTGAAAGGATTCAGGAAACATTTGGCAGGTAAAGCAGTCAGACTTGGTGATAGATGAGAAATGGACTGTGAGGGGAATTAAGTGTGACTCCTGGTTTCAGGGCCTGAGTGGGTTAATGATGCTATTTATTGAGATAGTGTACACTGGGGGAGAAAGCATGGTTTGAGGGGAAAACCATGAATGCTATTTTAAACGTGTCATTTTGAAATACCTATTAGAAGTGAAAATATCAGGCAGCAAATGCATATTTGTTCGAGCTCAGGGAAGAGGTCAAGGCTGGAGGTATGAAGTTAGAAATTCTTAGTTTACAGTTGTCACTAAAAATCATGGGATTGGATATGGTCACCTAAGGTTCTCAACACTAGCTGCACATTAAAATGCTCTGCAGAGGTTTGAAGAATTGTTGTTGCCGTGGGGCCCATCCAGAGTCAAACACTCAAATCTCTGATCCAAGGCACTGTTTCCGTTATTTATTGTTTGTTTTACTCCCCATGATTCTAATGAGCAACCAGGATTAAGAATCACTGAATAAGGGTAGAAAAGGAAGGCACTAGGTCTAAACAGGTTTGGAGCAAGGGAGGTAGCCTTATAAGAATAAGGGTAGAGCTTTGCAAAGTGAAAATTTGAAATTTTGTTTGTGATTATTCAAAGACACTAATAAACTAAGAGAATATTTAAGAAACTGAGTATTTTAGACTTTGGAAAGTGCTTTCTTCCCAGATTATTCTGTAGACTCCTTTGCCTCTCCATCCTCCAATACATGTTTCTCCAAAGGCTCCCCCCTCTGCCTTCTTCTGTTTTCACTCTACAGACAGTCCCTGGCATGGGCATCCACGCCGTTTCAATTACTGAAAGCAGCTTGATATTACCAGATCTCAACCACCAGGCCAAATTTTTCCCTTGATCTCTGGAATCACATATTCAAGTGCTACTAGACTTCTCCATCTGGATGTCCTCCAGGTCCTCATACTCAGCAGTCAAGACTGATCCTATCTTCTTTCCCCCAAAACCTCCCTTCCTGTGCTATGACTCTGGCATCCAGGTATCCACCCGAGGCAGAAATGTGGGAATCAACCTCAATCCCTTCCTCTCCCTTGCCTCTTAGTCAAACAACCCCAAAGTTAATGCTTATCCTCCTTTTCACTCTCTCTCTTCTTCTCTTCTCTTTTTTTGTTTTTGGGATCTCCTTTTAAATTCGTTATGAATTTGTATGATAATTTTTATATTTATGTTGTTTTTTCTCTTCAGAAATGCTTATTTATATAACTTTCAATGTTAGAAAGTATATGATCATTTATTTCATTGATTAGGGTGGGCACTTAGAATATTATTCATTGCCTCTCCTTTTCCATTGTTTTTACATAAACTGTTTTCTTTCTTTTCAAGTCTCTCTTTCCCACCCTTGAGTTCAGGTCCTCATCATTTCTCTATTACTTATCACTCTTGCTTCAGTCTTGTCCCACTGTGCTCTATCCTTGAGAAGACTTCCAGAATACCTCAAAATAAAAATCTGATTCCTTGATCAAAAACCCTTAGTCTCACCCCAATGCCTATAAGACCACATCTAAACTCTTTAATATAGCATCATCTTCCCCTTTTCTAGCCTCTGGCTGCCTCCTTGTTTAGCCTAGATTTTTATCATTCCACCACCTTCTCCAGACACACATTTTCAGGCTCAGACATAGTGAATTACTTGTAATCCTCCAGCAATGCCTTTGGTCTCTGTCACATCTCTTAAGGCTTGGCATGTAGTTTCCTCTGCCAGAATGGCCTCCTATCTTTCTACGTCTAGCCATGCTCTATTCAGTCTTTATGATCAGCTCCCATGTGAAACTTTCTGGGCTCCTCTAAGGGCCTCTTTCTCCTAACTTGCCATCATACATTTTATGGATCTCCATCAAAATAATCACCCTTTATGATGTATATCCTTTCTTTATCCATTCTTTTTCTCTTACTTATATAAGCTTCAGACCCCATAAAACTTGACAGGGTCCAATACCTTTTTTGTCTTTGTATCCAAATTAGTTAGCGTGATGTCTTTATACATATTGGATGCTTAGTACATGTTTGTTAAGTGTTAAATGAATTAATCAAATTAAAAATTTTATTTTGTTGAAGGAAGAACTCAGTATAGCCTAGTAAAAACAGGAGCTTTGGAACTACAGAAATATGAATTTGGGTCAGCATTCTGCCACTTCCTAGCTAAGTGATTTTGAGAAATTTTCTTAGCCTTAGTGTAAAATGAGGCTAACAATAGTACTTAACTCATAGAAGTACTCTTAGCAATATCCTCAGCATTCTGGTTTACATGTTTAAAAGACTTGATAAATGTTAGAATTTATTTATATTGGAAAATGATTAACCAAATAACTAAGTATTTTATATCAAAGGTTTAGACTTGTAAGATGGCTTTAACTCTCATAATGTAATATTTCTAATTAAAAATGAGAGTTTTGGGGGCTGGCCCAGTGGCATAATGGTTAAGTTCTCATGCTCTGCTTCAGCAGCCCAGGGTTCACGGGTTGAGATCCTGGGAGTGGACCTAGGCACCGCTTATCAATCCATTCTGTGGCAGGAGGCCCATGTATAAAATAGAGGAAGATGGGCACAGATGTTAGGTGAGGGCCACTCTCCCTCAGCAAAAAGAGGAGGATTGGCAGCAGATGTTAGCTCAGGGCTAATCTTTCCTTTTCTCGTTTTTTCACCTGACTGTGTATATACATCACTTAGAAAGTACTCACATGGTAGGGCTGTGGCTTTCTCAGTGTTTTTTCATAGTTAATCCTGAGGATAGAACTTTGTGAACCATGAAAACTTAATAAATACTAACTGTTGATTGTGTTAAGCTTAGAGATTAATAAAAAATTGTGGATAAAAACTCAATCCATATAGGCTTATTCCAGTATCAACCAAGCCATACTCCCTTTTTCAAATGGGATAATTGCATTTAATAGCAATTAGAGTTTGTTCTGTTGTCATTAATTGGGCTTGCTCAGTTTCTACTACAAATAATATTTCAGTGAAATACACATTCAAACAAATTGTTTTTCCTAAACCTAGCAGCTTAACTTGCCTAGTACATGCAGGACTGATTATTTGTGACCCAAGACTCCAAAGACTTCAAACTGCATGGAGTGATTGAGTAGAACAGTGCTTCCAACCATTTCTAGTTATGGATTACAGGTGTGCTGACACTTCCATTATCATTTTCTATGTGTGTCTTGATGTGAAGAGCATTGAGAATCACTTGTGTAATAGAGGCCTAATTTGTCATGAGTTAGTGGCCAGTTTTCACATTTCTGTCTGGTCTGGTTTGGCTTCTTAGAGTACCTGCTGCCAGGCTATGTGTGAATAGTTGGGCTCAATGGGAACCTGACCTTTTTAGCTTCTGAACTAGTTCTGTTTGTCTGTATGTGGCCAGCTCTGTCCCTTGCATCCGTGCTTTCATCTTCTGGATCCATTTAAACCAATTTGCTGTCAAACCAATTTCTTTTGAATGCTGCATCTTGAAGTATTGAGCTCTTGGTACCCCCATTTCTAACTAAATGTGCACAATTACACAATTTAGACATTGTGTATCCGTCCCTGTATCTGTCCCACAAGAAATAAACTTGGGTCATGGTCAGTCCTCAAGGAAGAATCCAAGAAACTTTTCTTCTCATTCATTCATTCATTGTCATACCAGAAATCAGAACATGGAAGAATGTTTTCCGAGAATTCACTCCATGTGTATGATTTCCATACATTTCCTGTGCGTCCAAAAATTTATTCTACAAGCATTGTTTAAATGCCACCGTGTGTCAGGCACTGTGCAAGACTTTTAGTGTGCAAAAATGAATAACATTCCATTCCTTCCCTGAGAGAAATTTAAATTACTGAAGATATAGCTATGTATAAAAAATAACTATATTGCAATGGAAAACCAGACACGAGTAACTGGTGCAAGTTATTTCCTTCAAGGTCTTCATAAGCTAAATATGTATTTTTAAAAGTGGGATCACTATTGCCAATATTCATTTCTATTCTCTAGTTGAGATATTCCCAGACAGGGCAAGGGGAAACAAAGGAAGCAGCCAGACCAGGCATATCCCTGATAAAATTACTTTATTAGCCCTACTGTCCCAACTAAAAGATGGTGCCACTTCCCAAATTCTCCGCGTGTTACATGTCTTCTTAGCTTAGAAGGTCTTAATTGTTGTCTCATTTGACGTGCATCCTGTCTCTCCCATCCCCAACTCTACCTCACCTAGTCAAGCTGCTCTTGCTTTGTGCTTGATTGTGCTTCCGTTGTAGCACTACTGTGTAGTGTTATAGACCTACGGTCATAGATCAGCAATAGGAGCAAAGTGGGAACTACTTTTAGACTTGGTCCCAAAGGTAGGATTTCTTCCTTTTGTGTCTAAAACTTCCATGCATTCATTTATTAAAAGGCTTAGATAAGTTATTCTTTGTGAGTCAATCCAGTTTTAACTCACTTTCAAATGACATCTCCAATAAACACTTCAAAAGCACAAGGAGCCCCGAGGGTCTGCTGAGATTATTCACAACTGAAGATAAATGAAAAAACTGCACAAAGCCTTGCTGCTAGCTTGCGGGCTCCATCCAAACTAGGCACAGTAAGCTAGGACGAAATTATTGAAACATACCCCCTGTTCCTTTGGGACAAATGCCAGTTCCTCTTTGGAAAAAGAAAAGTCAGCTGTCAAATGCCATAGCAGCATGAACATTCTTACTTCAGACAACTCTGGCAAAATGATACAAGCCATAAAGGTGGAACTGATTTTTAGACTGTACTTACCATATCAAAGAAATTTTCTGTTCCAGAAAAAAACATCATACCAAAAATATTTAAGATTCATCAGCAAGGTCGAAGAACACCCTGGTGTGTGGTGGCCATGATTCCATGGCCAGGTGTATCTTGAAAATTTATGGGTCAGAAAAAAACTGGAAAGATGCAAAAGAGAAAAGTTCAATCTTAAATGATGGACACAAAGTAATTTTCAAATTGAATCTCCATTCACAGTATGCAAACTAGGTTGACTGGAAGATCTGGTGAAATAAATGAGCCCACCAGTCTGTGAGATCTGACAGAGCAGAGAAGATGCTGTTGCTCACAAGTCATCCTCACAGGACCCCATTAGAAAGCACACGAAATGGTTCAGTCAGGCAAATCCTAGCTCAGTGAATATCTGCTGTGTTAATAATTTATTTAACAATATAGAGAACCCACAAAGTTCTGTTCAGTGTGCTCGTGAAGAATGTGCATGGAGGAAAGAGAATAGAATAAACAGGCAGGAAAGCAGACGATGTAATGAGCCAGCGAAGGTACTACCACAAAGGGAGTGATGCAGAAGGAGCACAGAGGGAAGGGACAGCTGACTCCAGAGGCCCATGGGAACGCTTCAAAGGATAGGTTTCTTAAATGGAAAATGTAAGTTTTCCAGGCAGATCAAGGAGCATGGAAAGGACTGGTGTAAATTTCTAGTTGCTTATAGCATAGAAGTGATAGCAGACACAACAGGACAGATTTTAGGTTGACCACAAGAAACTGTTTCTATTCATCCATTTTTGACCTACAATAACTTGGATTCTGAGCATGAAGAATCTGGTGGGGCCATGCTATAGAAGTTAGACTTCATCCTTCATAGGAAATGGGAGCAAATCAAGCTTTTTAAACAAGAATGACATGCATAGAATTGTTTTATAGCACGATAACTCTGGAAGCAATGTGGAGCAGGGGCTAGAGTAGGAAGAAGCTGATGTCAGGAAGGCCAGTGAGGAGGCTGTGCGAACAGTCCAGGCATTAGGTAGTGACAGCCTGAACAGGGGCAGGAGGGAGGCAGAAAGTGAGCTACTGGAGCTCAAGTAACTGTCCCTTCCTCTGCTGTGCTTTATATTACAAGGAACTAACTTCCTTTCCTGGTCTCAGTGGCTGACTAGCTTCCATGTAAGTTTCCCTATAAGAAGAGGCACTGGAAGAAAACCGGAGACTGAGAGGAGGGAGGACGCCATGGCTGTCCCCTTATCTTTCTAGCCCCAGGAGTGATAGTGCCTTCCTACTTTTGCTAAATGTCTCTGTTCTACTTCACAGCTCGTCCATTACCTACTTACACCAGTTTCCTGAATTATATCCCCTCTGTTAGATACATCTGAAGTGATATCTATTTCCCTGACTGGACATTAGGAGAATTGATACAAAAGAGAGATTTAATACAAAGGAGAACATATAAGAATTAATGACCATGGATATAGAGGTAAAGGAGAGGGTGGCAGTAAGGATAATTGAAATTTCAAAGTAGTGAGACTGAGGGAGAAAAATACTTCTAGCAAATACTCACCGAGAGTTAGAATGTGCCAGGAACCATTCTAAATGCTTTACATATAATAACTCATTTAATCCTTACAACAACTCCACGAGGTAGAAACTTAATGTTATATGGTTTTACAGGTCAGAAAAATAGAGGCCTAGAGAGTTTAAGTAGTTTATGTATGGTCTCGAATTAGTAAATGATGAAGAGCCCAGTGGCCAATAACCTAGAGAGGATAGAGAAGAAGGATCAGACAATGAGCTCCTCCAGGCGTGCGGCGTCTGAGGTACTTGCAGAACATTTAATTCTAGATGTTCTGTAGTTGGAAATACAGTCTGTACTTGAAGAGATAGATTCAAACTGGAGGTGTGAGTTGTTTTGTAACTAAGTGTTAAAGCTACAGAATGTCAGGTAGAAAAAGACCAAAAAAAAAGGCTTAAAAGTTTAGTCGTGAATCTTATAGTATAAATGAGGCAGATGAACTGGCCCATTCTCTTGATGCAGAGGCGGTGGACAAGATGACTGACAATAAGATGCTTCCCAAATTGCCATGCTACACTGCTATGATATAATCCACAAATTTCCCTCTTGCATCACTGACTTGTCACCACTTAATAAATTAGATTGGGAGTTTCTTGGCAGCACTGACTCTATGTATTTCAGCCAGTCAATCAAACAACAAGTGTTTACTGAGCTCTCCGCAAATGGCTAGCTATGTATTAGGGCCTGTAGGGGATTTAAGAGAAACTCAAGATACTCTTTCTTCCCTGAAGTACTTCATACAAGCATATGTATTCTCTACCTCTCTCCTATGACTTCACTTGAAGCACCATACACACCAAGAGGCTCAGTCAATATTCATAGAACAGGTTTGTAATGACAAGGAGATGATTGAAATTCTTTCAGATTTTTAAAAATCTCAGTTTAATAATAATTTAAGACACTTTAAAGATAGCAACAATTTCACATTAGCCTTCAGGAACTACTTTGTTGCTAAAGGGTGTAAGTCATAAGATGAGGTCATTCATTTAGCATTTATTAAGCATTCCCCACATTAAGACAATGGGATAAATCCTAGGGATACAACACGGGGTAAACAAAACTTAGTCCCCTGAGAATGACACTGAATAAAAGCAACAATTATTAAGCAGTGTATAAAGTGTTAGAATGAGGCTGTTCATGGGCTGCTGCCAGAGGAGCTCAAAAAAGTGCCTGCCTTAGCCTGGGAGGGGATATCAGGACACGCTTACAAGAGAAGGGAGAGCTGGAGCTCTGTCTTGGGGAAACAATTCCGAATGAACTGGAGAAGATGGTAAGGCATCCTAGACAGAAGTAAGCATTCCTGCGGGCATGGAGATGTCGGAGTGCATGGGACGTTGCGGGGCTGTGTGTAAGTCAGGACAGCCAGAAATAAAGTAGCGTGTGCAGATGACACACATGTTAAGTCTGGAAAGTTCCAGAGAAATCAGAGCTGAAGTGCTGCGTTGATCGTACCGAGGGGCTTTAATTTTATCCCCACAGCAGTGAAAGGAGCCATTGAAGGATTTTAATTAAGGGAGCAAAATGATTATATTTACTTCTAAATAGAATCAGATCAGTGGCATACGGAGAACGTATTTCTGGTGGTTGTGAGGGGAGGATGGAGTGGAATGTGAGTCTGAGGCAGCACTTAGGAGGCAGTTGCAGAAATCCAGGCAAGAAATCCTGAGGGTAACGTCTTTCTCAAATCAGCCGAGAATCCTGTTCACAATGACCTTTGCTTTGGATGTGTAAACAGAAGGAATTTATTTTTTCTATCTTTCTTTTTAAATTATTATTATTTAATGTAGGTTATAACCCTTCCTAGAACGGTTCACTAAGACCCCCGGAAAGAGGCAGCCATTAAAATTAAGCTGAGTGAGATGGAAAGTGGGGCTGTAAAAACTCCACCGCAGCCACCTGGAAACAGAAAATGTTAAGTTTGTGAGTCCTGGCAAGCTTCATGGGAAGGAACCCTGTACTTTCAGTAGAAAAGAAAGGACCGTGAACTGAATTCTTTTGATTTGGAGTTTTTAATTTTAACCTTAAAGTGAGAGGAGTTAGGAGAGTTTGGAAAGGGTCAACGTCTGTCTTTCCTAATTCTAGGAATATAAACTTTAAAACTCCTTTGTATTCAGTAAAAGCAATGAATGGTAATGGAGTTGGGGAGAAATTTTCAAAGCCAATAGTGTTAAAATATAATTTTCGAAAAGGTAAAATCATGATGCTCAGGCAAATATAAAATGAACATACTTCAAAGATTTTATTTTAATTCATTAATTAATGAGGGAAACAGTAAGATTTAAAACTGATCTTAAGCTTATTTGAGAATCTGAGTATATTTCGGCAATGTAATAAATTGATGGGTTAGACACAAAACTGCTTGATGTCCAGCAGGTCTATAAATGGTTTAGTTCTATGTTTTACCAGACAGTAATTATTTGCATCACTACTGGGCAAAAATTTTCATGGTAACCTTTGCTCCTATAGAGTTGGGAAATAGACAGTCAATAGAAAGTCACACCCAGCAGTGCCCTAAAAGAAGGTCCTGTAATTAGAGGCCTGTTTCCAATTGTTGGATAATTTTTCTGACAACAGAGAGAGCTTTTGGTGAGAATGGAACTTTACATCTAGCATACAGGAAACTATCAAGTGAGATTTGGACATAAAATAGCTTGACTCATCAGTAGAAAAATAGGTTAAGCATGTGAACTGACAAATCAAAAAAGAAGAAATAAAAATGACACATAGACATAGTAAAAGTGTTCACTCTCACAAGGAGTTTAAGAAATGCTAGTTAAGACAAAAAGGTATCAAATTCCTCCAGCAAGTTAATAAAAACAGGCTTAGATGATCATATCCAGTGTTAGCAAGACTGGGGGGAAATAAACACTGCCATAATCAACATATGGGAGTATGTATTAGCTTATACCCCAATCTGTAGGACTCTTGTCTGTTCTCTATTGTACTACACATCCCTGCTTGAGAGTGGAAAAACGGCAAGGATAGAACCCAGAGAACCTCACCTGTGCCCTAGAACCTGCAGCTTGTGCTTGGGCTACCACTGTGGTACTCCCAAGTCTAATAAGGTAGAGTGGTCCCCAGAGCATCCATAGTCGGCTTCCGAGAAAGAAAAATCTTCCAGCCATACCACTCTATGGAGAGCCACGATTGAAAATGGTCATAGAACAGGGAAGATTTGCTATGCCTTGGAATCAGGAGGCTGGTACTTTGCCTTGGTGCCCTTCATTCTTTATTTTGTGCCCTTTTGCCTTATTACAACCCCTGTCCCAATTCTATCTCCCTTCTCTGCTCACCCTACTCCCCTCCCATCACATCTTCTCCCTCTCTTTCTCTGTCTCTCTCTCTCTCTCTCACACACACAACACGCGTGTGTATGTCACACTCCTCTAACAACTCTTTTCTTGCTAAAAAACAAATTTGGTAAACTGATTCATACGATGTTTCCTGATTTTTTTGTGTTACTACTTGCAAGCGTGTTTGCATTTCAAAAAAGATTTCTATTTAACCCATATTTTGGCAATATGTAACCCAAATCTTTGCTGATAGAATTCCAGACTTTGTTTGGATGGGGAAGAAAGAAAATATCAGACTGACAGACGAAGTAAATGCATTGAAGATGCCAAGCACATAAGTGATGTATTTTCAGAAAATATGGGGTATAGATGAGGAATGCAAAAAACTGAATTCTTGTCTTTGGGGTGCTTCACTCCTTAGTTCTGGCAGATAACAACGTTTTCCTAACCAAATTGTGAAAAAAGTAGTTACCTCAGGCAAACACCATCCATTAAGCATGACACTAGGGAGGAACTTATTATTTCCCATTATCACATGGTATGCTGAGGATACCCAGTTGAGTAAGACATGGACCTTTGAACTCAGAATGCTATGAAATCTATAAGTGTCAATGATTTAAAATAATAAGAGGAGGGACCAGCCTCGTGGCCAAGTGGTTCAGTTCGCATGCTCCGCTTCGGTAACCCAAGGTCTCCCCGGTTTGGATCCTGGGTGCGGACATGGCACCACTCCTCAAGCCATGTTGAGGTGGCATCCCACATAGCAGAACTAGAAGGACCTGCAGCTAGAATATACAACTCTGTACTGGGGGGGTTTCTGGAGAAGAAAAGGAAGAAGAAAAAAAAAGGATTGGCAACAGATCAGGACCAATCTTAAAAGGAAAAAAAGAAAAGCTATTTAAAAACAAACAAACAAACGAATAAATAAAAATATAATAATAAGAAGAAACATAATGAAGATAACATTTGTTAAGTGGTTACTTTGTTCTGAATATTTTTCTAAATAATTTACACATATTAACTCATTCCCAGCTTGGAACAAAGAGAAACAACACTGTAAAGCATATACTGTTACTATTCCCATTTTATAGAAGAGAAAACTAAAACAAAGAAACCTTAACTTGCCCAAGGTCATCACGTAGCTGGTAAATGACGACACACTCTATCATTAATAGAAATCTATAAATCAATCAATCAATCTATCTATCTATACCTAGTCCACCAGGTGGAGGGAGGTGTTCCAGACTGAGTGGTGCAAGAGAATCTACAGATGACAATGCTACATTAATGGTGGCAGATGGACTCATAACTCAGACAGAAGCATTTCTGCTTCACTTTGTCTTCTTCTCACCCAGATGCTTAGCACAAATATGTTGCCATTGCTGTGTTTACTTTTGTCTGCCTCTTGCCAACAATTGCAGTCTGAGGGTGAGTCTTCTCGGTGGAGTGACAGTGCCCAGGGTTACTCTTTGCAAGAGTCCTCCTGCTTGCCCTCTGAGCCACCTCTGCACCTCCAGAGCTCCAGGCATAGCTGAGGAGTACCGACACCACCAGTCTTGCACCAGGCTCTCCAGAGGCAGCATCTGAAAAGTGTGATCCAGTGACTGGCAAACCTCCCATGAGCATCCCAGCAGACTCCCCAGCAATAAACCATGGCCCTCTGACAAGTCAGATGACTGCCAGACTGGCTGGGAGTGGGGAGACAGATATTGTTTACTCTTTCAGCCTAGAAAAGGGGAAACTCTGATTCACTGGCAGACAGGCTTTGGAAAGAGAGGACCAGTTGTGGTGGTTGGTGCTTCCTGCTGTTCTGTAATTGTAAATTAGTCTATTCCTAGAATTGGGAATCTCTTTAAACAACATACACACACAAAACCTAGTCATGTGGATTTCCACTGACTCCAAAGTCCAGAACCCTGGAATAATAATTTGCAAAAGGTGAGCATTGAGCATAGAACCTTGCTTCTCTTCCAGCAAACTAAAAAAGACTTTTTCAGAGGCAGCTTGTTGCAAGTTCTTCAAGAGAATAGCTTGCTTTAGCCTGTGAATGTTTTAATTCTTAAAGGTTTTGACAGTGAAGGGACAAGTGAAAGGAAGAGACAGAGAGAGAGAGTGCTTCTACAAATGGGTCTTCATGGCGATCGGGATGAAAGAGATTGCATTACTTTCATAGTATGTAAACAAATGCAAGTTTAATTTTTATGATGATATTGTTCTTTTGTTTGCTTTATTCACCAAGCATTATAGGAGGTGAGAGATAGTTAGGACACTAGAGATTCTTGTGGAACAGGAAAAAAGAAATTCTGATCTGGATACTGGAGTGGACTAAAGAAAGATTTTAGATTTTTTATAAATCATCAAGGAGAAAAGAAAGGATCATCCATCCTGAATAATTTGGACATTCGTTTGAATTTGAATCTGATTTTCTCTCCAGATATATTCCGAGGTTTTTATTCAGCAATTCCAAGTCTCTGATGGCCTGTTTGCTTCTGTTTCTTTCCCTCTAGCAAAGCTTCATACTTTCTAGTCTTTTGTTCTCATTTCCACATCAAAACTATTACTCTACAAAGCTGAATAATCTCACACTTCACATCTCCCAAGTATTCCTCCTTTTATTTATAATGCATAATTATCTTCCTGAAGTTTCTTTTCTCTGTATTTTCTGTGAACTTGCCAGGAAGAAGAAGAAAGAAGCATTGGCTTTCTCTAAGCTTATTATCCTATGAATTCACCTAAATTTAAAACCAAGTGACCGTAACTCATTTGTTTTTCATTCTTTGCCTTCACACCTCCCTTGAAAGAAAAGACCTTGTGTTAGCATGTAATATAAAGCCTTAAGCTACTCTGTATACTCAAGAAATGCAACTGATGATGATGGTAAAGATTCTTAAATAGCTTATCAAAATCAATAAAGTCTAAGACCAACATCTTTTCTGTACTAACATTAGCATTTAACATTACTTCCCAAAATCAAAAGTTTTACATTAAATGCCCTGTTTTCTGGAGTTAGACAGCAAAGTGTGCCAATTAATCAGATGTATTGGCTAAAAGAAATTGCCTTATACACCATATGGGTCACTGATTTTCAGGAAATTACAGTACAGCAAAATGCCCTTTATGCCAAAACTGTACTGAAAGTTTTAACTTTTATTATTTGTTATGGCAAAAGTAATTTGGGATCTTGTGGGATCTAAAGTCATTATTATGAATTTTAGTTACCATCTCTCTAGCTAGTAGATTGAGCACCATCTTGTCATCAGAAGATCAGAGTTCTATACCTATCTTGGCCAACTGGCAACACGACCAAGTAAGCCACTCCCCTTCTGGGCCTTCACTTCCTGGGATGATTAGACTAGGCGATTCCTTAGGTCCTCTCAAGCTCTAATCGTCCATATCTATGTTATCACATGCTGGGAGAAGTGATTGTTAACCTATCTCCAAACAATGGAATGCCATATTATCTAAACTTTACTTTAATCCCAAAAACCATAACACATGCAATCTCTTAAAAAATAAATCGTTAACAATGGTAGTCGAAAGACATTGAAAACCAAAATGCTTTGAAAGATGCTTTGAATCAACGACTATGTCTACATGATATCCAGACTTCTGTTTGGAAAAAAAAAAACACCTAAATTCTGTCCAACATCTAGTATTTACATGCACAGTAAAAATTAAATTTATCAGAATCCACAGAAAACTGGGTTATTAAAGCATATTAATGAGAGATGCTGTTATGATCATCCCTGGAGAAGTGGAAGGTCAGCCTACACACCCATTCAGACCAGTTATGATGTTCAGCAAAAGACTGAAGCATGTCAAACCTGAAGAGGACCTTAGGGATCACCAAACCCAGCCCTGCCTGTACCAGATTTTGGTGGCTGAAGTCTGAGAGGTGGAGCTTTCATTCATTTTATTTAATAAACACATAAACAGAAAGCATCATTCCAGTGCTTTTCAAATACTGAATTGTTCTTGGGGCTGGCCCCGTGGCCGAGTGGTTAAGTTCGCGCACTCCGCAGCAGGTGGCCCAGTGTTTCGTTAGTTCGAATCCTGGGCGCGGACATGGCACTGCTCATCAGACCACGCTGAGGCAGCGTCCCACATGCCACAACTAGAAGAACCCACAACGAAGAATACACAACTATGTACCGCGGGGCTTTCGGGAGAAAAAGGAAAAAATGAAATCTTTAAAAAAAAAAAAAAATACTGAATTGTTCTTACAGCAACCCTAGGCACCAATACTACTATTATCTCCATTGTACAGATGAGAAAACTGAAGCACAGAAGGGTAAAATAGTTTGCCCAGAGTCACACAGCTAGTAAGTGGCAGAGCCAGGCTTTGAACACAGTACTAGAGTTTAGCTTATGATCATGAGTAAAGCATTTTGATGGAGGGAAAATAAAGAGTCTGCATTAACTTTCCAATATACTTCAATGCTAAGAGGCTGCAAAAATGTCTTAAGGCCTGTGGTGGCCATGACCTTGACCAGGGAGTAAACAACAGACATCAGCTGATCAAGTGTAAGAATTGACTGTTAACCAAAAGACAAGTAAAATGGGTACCTCCATGTTACAAACATTGTGTACTGAAAAAGAGAAACTAATTGCAATTATGCAAAAGATAATTTGAAAAAATAGAAAGATGACAAAGAATGGTTCTAGCAGCGTCAGAAAGAGCAGTATAGACATTACATAATTATTTCCTAGAAACAGATTTTTTTATATCTGTTTTTTTATATCCCAGACTTGGTCTCTACAAGAAAAAGCACAGAAAATAAGGGCAAAACTGGTGTAAGTTTACACTGGGAAGAGCACTGGGTGAGAAAAGGGCTGCAGGGTAACTTGCAGCTCTGCCCTTTCCTCTAAGGGTTGGCCCTTATACAAGTCTCCTGAGCCCTCTGGACGTGTTTTCACAGCTATGTACTCTGAGGCCAGTGGTATTTACGCTACTTCTATCAGAAGTCTTCTAAAGTCTTCTTTAGTCCTCATCAGTAAACGGGATGAGAAATAATTTATAAAGTGTCTAGCACATTGACATTTACTTGATGAATAAAAGTTTTATACAAATATGAGATGATAATTACAATGACAGAGTGGACATTTTTCCCCAGGCTACATCAGCTTCAAAATACCTGATGATGTTGGATCAAGCAAAACGGCTATTACCTTCAGCCCACTTGATAAGATATTCTGCCATGTCCTAGCCTGTTTTCCTGCCCCTCAAGGGGAGGTAAACCCCAAGTGTGACTGCCAAACTTCTGTCTTTCCCATACCTAGCTCCTAGTTTTCAGTACACTGCAATGTTGCCTGAGTTGCTGATAAGTTGTGATGTACACATGCAGTTATTGCTACCAGGAGGGTTGAAGTTTCCATGCTACTCTGCTGCTTGAAAAGCCAACCCAGCCCTGAAAACTTCACTGCCCTAGGTACCAAGCAGGGCGGTAGTCTACTTAGCATGGGCCACAGCTGGACTCTTCCTCAGAGTTTCCTCAGCTCCATGCAAACTACACTCACTTGCCCATGTACCAGCCCCCTCACTCCACTCACTGTTGTACCACCTCTCCCTACATTCATTATGAACTCTTTCTCAAATAAGGTTAACAAACACTCCTTTTCTGTTTGTTTTGGATGCCACTACAGTAATAATCCTAATCATGTCAACATTTTTTGAAAGGTTCGTCTGCAATCTCCCTCCCTCAAACACACTTTCACCAAGCCATTCTCTTCTTTCTCCAACACTGATAAAGGCCTTTGAATGCTAAACTTCATTTTTTTTGAGGAAGATCAGCCCTGAGCTAACATCTGCTGCCAATCTTTCTCTTTTTGCTGAGGAAGACTGGCTCTGAGCTAACATCCGTCCCATCTTCCTCTACTTTATACGTGGGAAGCCTACCACAGCATGGCTTCCCAAGAGGTATCGTGTCCACACCCAGGATCTGAACCGGAGAACCTGGGGCCGCCCAAAGTTGAACGTGTGCACTTAACCACTGCGCCACTGGGCCGGCCCCTGAATGCTAAACTCTTAAGTTCAGGACAAATAATCATATACTTTTGTGACTACAATATTAAAAGTAATTGTCCAAAGAGCCTGAATTTGCTGGCATAAGAATTTATTCTCATAGCATATTTGTATGATGCTTTGTAATGTAAAAAAAAACAATTTTTGAATATATTATTCCATTTTAATAACACAAGAATTCCATAAAATAGGTATAATCCGCTCTATTTTGCCTTTGAAGAATGTGATGTCCAGAGAGATTAAGTGATTTGTCCAGAGTTCTCATTATTCAGACAGAGATGATGTGAAAAAAATCCCTTTTCCTGCATCAAACCCATCAAATTCCCCACTCCCCAAATACAGCAAGGACAAGTAAGTTACAGAGCCAAAGTCAAGAAATGAAAATCCTCAGGTGGCCAGAAAGGACGATAGAATTTCTTGATTTTCTTAAATCAAAGAAGTGTTACAAATGCTGAGAGCCTCGGAGCAAAATTCACAGGGAAACACCAAAGAGAAGGAGAGCCCAGGAGTCTGGCCCAGGGAAGGGTGAGAAGCAAGAAAGTTTAGAATCCATTTGGAACTGTAAGTAGGATTTAAATATATGATGACTGGAAACCCAGACTTGTATAGTTTGTGGGTCTCAGGCTCATAGACCCATATGGCTGGTTACCCAAAACTGAGAAATTAACTTGAAAACGAGTGAGTCCAGGGAAATCAGAGGGCTCCTACAGAATAATATATAGGAGTGTTCTGACATCCCCAGACACACAGAACCCCAACAGAAAGCATTTTGTGCTGAAGGTGATGTTAAAGTACAGCAATTACAAATCTTAAGATGAAATGAACCAGCATTCAAGAGAGATGGCAGACACTTACTACAAGAGGAAAAATCTGCATACCAAGAACTAGAGACAAAACAAAAATCTGAATGAAACTATGTCTAAAATGCTCACAGATATACAGAAATGAATGTAACATAAAGTAGAAGCAGGATATTTAAAAAAGAAAGAAAGAAAAAGTAGATTTGAGAAATAAGTAAATAGAATTCTAGGTATGGGAAATATAGTCACTGATATGAAAAGCTGAATGTGTGGCTTAAAAAACAACTAGATACAGCTGAAGATAAAACTGGTGAATTGGAAAACAAATCTAAAGGAATCATGCAGAAAATCTGCAAGGAAAGATTAATGGGATGGAAAATATAAAAGAGAAGTTAGATAAAGAAGAAAGAATTGAAATTTTATTTGCAGAAGGAAAGAAGAAAGAGAATAAAGAGAGAACTTTGGAAAAGATCATGGATATGATTTTCCGGAATTGAAGAAAGATGTGATTCCATAGACTGAAGAAGTACACTGAGGGGGCCAGCCTGGTGGTGCAGCAGTTAAGCGCACACGTTCCACTTCCCAGTGGCCCAGGGTTTGCTGATTCAGATCCCGGGTGCAGACATGGCACTGCTTGGCCCACCATGCTGTGGTAGGCGTCCCACATACAAAGTAGAGGAAGATGGGCACGGATGTTAGCTCAGGTCCAGGCTTCCTCAGCAAAAAGAGGACTGGCAGTAGTTAGCTCAGGGCTAATCTTCCTCAGGAAAAAAAAAAAAGTACAGTGAGTTTTGAGCAGGATAAATAAAGATAAATCCACACCTAGACAAGTTGTATTGACACTACAGAGCAATCAAAACGCTTAAAAACTTATCAGAGAGAAACAAGAGGCTACTTACAAAGAAATGGCATCAGAATTCTCATCAACAACAGCAGATGCAAGTTTCAAGTGGAATAAATATCTTTAAAGTGCTAAAGGAAAGTAAGTCCACCAAGAATTCTATGAGCAGCTAAGACATCCTTAAAGAATTAGGACAAAAATGGCATTTTCAGACATAAGAAGATGGCATTTGCTACTCCCAGATCCTTGCTAAGAGAATTATAAAAGGATATACTTTAGCGAATGAAATTTTAATGTGGAAGGAAAGAACGAGTAGAAAAACAAGATGTACAAGTAAGGAAAGGAATTGGTAGACATACTGTTAAATCTAAATATTTGATATGTGGGGTTTTTTTGTATTAAATTATGTTATAAATTTTTTTTGTTGAGGCAACATTGGTTTCTAACATTATATAAATTTCAGGTGTACATCATTATATTTCGATTTCTGTGTAGACTATATCATGTTCACCACCCAAAGACTAATTACCATCAATCACCATACACACATGCCCTATTACTGCTTTTGCCCTCCTCCCTCACCCCTTCCCCTGTGATAACCACCAATGTAATCACTGTATGGTATGTGCATTTAAAAATGATAATAACCAATGGGGACGGGTTTAAAGCAATTTGGAACTAAAATTCTAGGCAATAATAACATGAAAGAGTTAAACTGTCCTACAGTCTTTCTATTTTTTAGAAACATGTAAAGACATTGGTTAACTTTATTTATACATGTTAAGAATGTAAAGGCATGGATGTACCAAAATATATATCCAATCTACTGTTGCTAGATATTTAGGTTGTTTCCAGTTTGGAGCTCTTATGAATAAGAGCTATGAATAATTACTATGAACATTCTTGTGCATCTCTTTACATGTATATATGACACTATATGGCAGTGGAAACAAATGGAATACAGCAATTCACAACAACATGGACTAATCTCACAGGAAAGAATATATAAGTGCTATAACATAATATATATAATGCTAAAACTAGCAAAACCAATTTATTGGTTTGTTAGAAGTCACAATAGTAGTTATCTTTGAGGAGGAGAGAAGAGAGGGAAAGGAAATATTCTATTTCTTGATTTGGATGGTGATCACCTGACTGTCATATGGCTATATTCATTTTATAATTCATATAGCTATATAATTATGACATACACATTTTTCTGTATGTGTGTTATACTTCAATAAAAAATGTTTATTTTTTAATGTAAAATTACCACAAAAATACTTTAAGTAAATTGTATAACTTTAAAACCCAGTAGAGGAGAAAAAGAAATGTAAAAATGTGATTAAACAACAGAAGGCAGAAAAGAAGAAATAAAAATAGAATAGAAAAAAAGATAAAGTTCAATTAGATGAAGAATCATAAGAAATGTGAATGGATTACTTGGCTACTAAAAGGCAAAAGTTATGAAACTGATTTTCAGAAACTAGCTAAATGCTGTTTACAAGACACATAGTTAAGATGCACAGAATGGTTCAAAATAAAGTATGTTATAGGATATATATTTATTTCCTATTGTCACTGTAACAAATTACCAAAAATTTAGTGGCTTAGAGAAAAGCAAATTTATTATCTAACAGTTGTGTAGTTAGAAGTCCAACACGGGTCTTACTGATCTAAAGTCAAGGTGTAGGCAGGTCTGCATTCCTTTCTTGAGATCCCCTTGCCTTTTCCAGCTTCTAGAGGCTGCCCACGTTCTTTAGGTCGTGACCCTCCTTCCCCATCTTCAAAGACAGCAGCATGACTTAAGTCCTTCTCACATCGCATCATTCTGACCTTACCTCTGTCATTGCGTCTCTTTCTCTGACTCTTCCTTGGCCTCCCTCTTCTACTTTTAAGGATCATTGTCATTGTATTACCTAGGACAATCCCCCTATTTTAAGGTCGTCTAATTGGCAACCTCACTTCCATCTGCTACCTTAATTTCTCTTTGCTGTGTAATATAACATATTCACAGGTTAGGAATTCCCATATTCACAGGGATTAGGAAGTGGACATCTTTAGGAAATCATTATTCTGCCTACTACAGATATATTTGGCAAATAGTTACCAAAGAAAGCTGGCATAGTGATAGTAATATCTGGCATAATAGTATTTATGTAAAAATATATTAGTAGGGAAAAGGGAGAAACTACATAGTGATAAAATCTACCAAGAAGATACACAATGTCATTGGTCCAATAAAAATTAAAGCCAGGACATGGACCCAAGTTTTGTGTCTGCTGGTCTAGTGTTCACACTAACAAAACCTCTAAAGGATACAGACTAATAGAAGGTTCTACTTTAAGCCCACTGTGTGAGTGCTGGTAAATCTCTTGCCCTAAGTGAAAATAATAATTATGACCTAGACCACAGGGCTGTTGTAAGAAATACCTTAGGATTGAGGCACACTGCAGCTATCATATAAATGTTAAATAAAAATAATATTTCCTGTATCCTCACTAGAGTTGGGGAAATCCAGATGTATACTGTACTTTTCACATATTTCAAAATATTTTCAAATGTTTTGGTTTGGGTTCAATAAAAACCTCAAGTACATTTTGCCAAGTGCTTTTTCCATTAATTATTCAATCCATTTGTATTTCAAGGGAAATTCAGTCCACATGTTTCTAATTCATTTAGCACTAACTCATCAAAATATTGTTTCTCTCAGTGCTATTTTCTGTCCAAAAGCTTTTCAAGCCCTCCCCTCCTTTTTGTATTTCTTAGAAACAAAAAGATAGTTTGCCAAGGGCAAACCCTCGTAAACTACCAAAAGGTTTACTAAACACTGCAGCTAGAATTCTTTGAGTTTGAAAGTCTTCTGTCAGTCTGCCCTAGTCCATGCCACGTCTCTTGGCCACTCCCTGGCTTCCTTGCCTTTTCTTTTTCTTTGATCAGATTCTTCTTTGCTCACATTGACCCACTACAGATTTCAGGTTTTCTATCACCAAAGTCCACGGTCCTGTAGACACCTTAATCCTCTTGCTGAACCCCTCTGCCTTAATAAAAACCTTCCAAAGCTGGGGCCAGCGAAATGATGGATTTGTACCTCGTTCCAAAATATCCTCATGGGATCTGTGACCAGCCTTAAAAATAGTTACATTAAAAAAATTCTGATCTTTTTAAGTGTGTACTTCGTCTGTGTGTGATACCTTAGGTGTGGCTAGTGTTGTCTTAACTCAAGAGCGCCTAAAGGGTGAGGAACTAGACAGTAGGTTCACTGTGAGTGCTCCAGAAACAGCAGGAGCTGTGCTGGGAGTGAGTTCCCGCCTCAATTGGGGAGCCTTATCGCCAAAAAGGTTTAACCTGAGTCTAATCATAAGGAGATTGTGGAACATTCTACAACACAACCTCTCTGGACTCTTCAAAAATGTCAATGCTAAATAAAAGCCACCAGGGAACTCTTCTAGATGAAAGGAAATTAGAGACATGACAACTAAATGCAATATGTTATAGCTGATTGGATTCTGGAGTTTAGAAAAATATCTATAAGGACATTCTGAGACAGCTGGAGAAATTTGAATACATTACATTTCTTGAGTATGAAAATAATGTTGTGGTTATATAGAAGTGTTTGTATTCATATACACATTTGCATATGTATGTATATGAAGAGAGAGTAAATACAGCAAGATGTTAACATTTGATAAGTCTATCTACACCTCCCAACACACACATACACCCAAACCCACAACTGTACATATGCACATCAGCCCACATGCCCATACACACCCACATACCCACACGCACACACAGAAGAAATGTGTAGGAGACTCCTCTCTGCAAATTTGTACAAATCCATCTCAAACCAGAAGTCCATTGCCCTCTTTTAAAAATACAAACATTTAGATCTTTGAGGTTGACTGTTTAATGCCAAGTTTAATATGCATAAATGTTACTTATTGATAATAATACTTCAAATGAGTATTGTTGCTGTGTGTACAAGTAGACATTGTGAAACAGGAATTCTCAATGGTTAGTGGAGTGATGGGCTTTCAAAAGTCCAAGGACCACCTGAAACGTGTGTACATACATTTTTCCTGGTGGAATATACACAATTTTCATCAGATGTACAAAAGAAACTTTAAGAGATTTTTTTAACTGCTTTAAGATGTTTCCAATTGAGTACTTTGCTTATTAAGAGAAACCTCAGACAAATGTCTAATTTGTCATTGCTAATAATGCTTGTGGCACTTCATACCAAGAAATTCACAGTAGCTAGTAGAAGTCCTTCCGTAAAATTGAAATCTTTCCATCAGCTACACACATTAGGGGTCAACATGTGTAGAGACTGCCCTTTGAGGAGCTCAGCACATTGGTAAGATATTTAAATAATCACTTTGTGAGCCAGGAAAAGAAAAGAAAGATAATAGAAAACTAATTAGCCAAGCAGTGGCTGGGCTTGTGCATTTCAAAGATTGCAGCATGCAGCCCCCCAGAGTATGAAAAGAGAACTGACTGTGCCTTCTAATTAGAACAGAATTAACCTCAGCAACGTGGCTTTTGTTTTGGAAGGGGATTTGAGACATCACTAGTTTATGGGACACGATTGTACACCAGGTGGTCCTAGTTAGGTGAGAGATTTTATGTAAAAATAATCCTTCTTTGGCTTTATTCAGCACAACAAAACCACTAAGACGTTTTCCCATATGAAGTATTTCTACAGGCACATTCAAAATGTTAATCCCCATTTTTATATGCATTTTTTCATGACTCCTAAGAAGTTTACCAGGTTGGGAAATTTGCAAAAACTGGTCCCTTGACAAAGTCATGGGATGCTTTTTACCACTACAGGTTTGTTTTTTTTTTCACGTGAGCTCAAACTACTTTCATAACATCCCTCACCGTGGATGTCACAAATAGGATCAAGTATTGTTATCCTAACCTTACAAATGAAGGCAAGGGTCTCACAGTGACTTTTAAAGGTTATCAAATACTGAGTTAGTATTATACTTTCATTCTGGGGTGAGCATACAGAATTTTATTTAAGCTGAAAATTCTTTGTAATACGAATTTCTATTAATGAAACCAATAATGGGCAGTTTTATTCTACAAATACAGAATAATATAATACAAATTATACTTATAGGTGTACATGTGAATACATCTATAATACAGTGCTTGATATTTGGAGCAATTATCTGAGGCCACGAGTATTTCTGAAGTGTCTGTGGAATTTCACTTAAGGATAAAAGTCATGTTCCAGAGAGCTTTACTCTTAGCTTGGTGTAGTGAAAAGAATTCAGACCTGGATTTGAATTCTGAAGTTATTATTAATATTTATGTGGCCTTGAGAAAAGTTATTTAATCTCTCTCAGCTTTATCTGTTTCTTCAGCTTGTTTTTGTGAAGACTTAAGTGAGACGTCTTTTGATTGCTCTCATTTAATTAGATTATTCAATTAATCCTCTTCCTAACATGCTTCACAGTAGAGTTCACCTACATATCCTAGCCATTTAAAATAGAATTATATACTCTCTTCTCTGTTTCAAGTGCCAATCATCCACATGAGTATAGATGGCTATTTTAGGCACGGCAAAAATAACGAAACTACAGCTTTTGTCCATGTCCTACACCACATTAGTAAAAGTGTCAGGAAACAGTACATATGATTAATGCTGCTGAAATAGGCAGGAAATTATTCAGGTGGATTCAATCAACCTAGCCAAACATATAGGTAGCTTATTAAAATTTAGACAAAAGTCTACAGGCACTTAATACATAACGATGACTCTAGACCTAAATTAAGAGTGCTCCCTACCCCCATGCACCCCAACCCCTACAACTTAGTGCCTGTAAGCAGCCACTCTTCTTATAGCTAGAGTTATTGACTTGCTTTTCAGCCTTTTTTTTTTTTTTAACTCTTGGAAAGAGAGACACGTGACCTTTCTAAACCCCTAACCCAAAGCCCTTGCTGAAACACTGTGCCATTGAGTTCGCCCTTGAGGCTGTCTCTTACCAAAGCAAAGGCACTGTGAAATCGACATGCTGCTTAGTCTCAGCTACACCCTCGGACCTGTGAGCGCTTGCACATTAACCTAGATTTTGAAGAAAAAGAGGCACAATATGGATTTAGTGGGGCTGGAAAACAGTAGTTTTCTGGACAGAAAATCCTGCACCTGGCTCACTGGGGTGACACTGCCCCTTAGATATTGAAAGCAGTCATTTGAGTTAACACAAGGTAAAGTGCTTTTCAAAGTTGCACATATCTTTCTTGGTTACTGTGATTGCAGCGGGAAATATGGCCTCTTCTCTTCCCACTGTTTAGGATCACTTCACCTAGGTTTGGGAGAGACACCTCTCCCCTACTGGTTAACCCCAGCCTGAAAGTCCCTTAATCACCACAAAGTGGTTCATGGCTTTTGAAAGCAGATCAGAAAGAGAGCTTCATGTGGCCGTGAAAGCTCTGTCTCGAGTCCCAGTTCTACGATTTACCATCCATAGGTCCTTAATATTAATAAAATGACCTATCTGTATAAAGCACCGCCCATTCAAAGAGTAACAAATATGTTTGTGGCATATAGGTCTTTTGAGAACTCCAGAAGACTAAAGATTTTAACTAGAAAATTAAATACAAGAATAAGAGTAATAGTATTAATTGGCACATCTATTGTAGACTCTGTGTGACTCTGAGGGAGAGAGACGATCTGGCGCTATGAGAAAATGCAATAGAGTTCTAGTCCCAGTTCTCGCATTCGAGCCAACTGGATGTTCTTGGGCAAGTCTCCATTTTTCTCACCTGTAAACTGAGTGTCAGACTAAATCAGCGTTTCCCAGAGTGGGTTCCTTGGAGCATTCCATATGTTTTGCTCTCCTATTCCCACTCACTCCCACCTCCATAAAAATGAACAATCTGTGATGAAATCCATTTGAAAACAACCTTTATTATAGAAATTTATCTTGTGAACATCCAAAAGGGGTATTTATTGCTCAGCATTTTCCAAAATTATTTCCTCACAAAATTGTTTTATGGACGAGAAGGAAAAAATTATTTAACCAGCAGCATGCCTGTATCTGCCCTAGAGTGAGACTTCTCAAATGGGGTTTATTATAGCGTTATTTAGTTGCCAGATATCCTTAAAGCAGAAAATAGGCAGTTTCAGCTGACTGCGTTAGTTGTTTTCTCCTCAGTTAATAGCAAGTTCTATTCCTCCAAGCTGCCATTTGGCTTCAGAGGACTTCCTGAGTCATTCACCAATTGTCTCAGTTAAAAATAGGACCATGTCATGTGGGAGAGATCACCAACAACAGCAAGCATGACCTTATTTAACATTACACACTTGCCCCATAAGCTTCTTTCTCCGAGATGCCTTTGAAAAGCCCAGCAAGATCTAGATAATAATCTGGGTAGTGCAGATACGAGTCATTTTCAACCAAGATAGGAAAAGGCTTTTCAAAAGAGAAAGCAAAACAAACAAAACAAACCCCAAATTTCTCCTAGTACAAGGCCTGTAGAAAATGGTGGGGAAGAGAAATAGGGTTGTCTGGGGAATTTTTTCTTGTTAATTTGTTTTTTGTTTTGTTTTTAAACTCTGGAGGAGTTTGTATAACAAAAACAAATGCCACTCTTTCCTAGAATAGTGTGGTGCTTCCAAGGGACGAGGAGGGGGATTCTGCTCTGCTGGCATACCTAGATTCTTGCCTCAGTTTTACTACTGGCTTATTGGGTGACTATGATCCAATCACCTACTTCAGTGTGTGTTTGTGAATATGTGTGTATTTTAATTTTAAAGTATAAAAGTACCACAAACTCAACCTGTAAATTTTAGAATAAAGAGGGAAGTATCATTCATAATATCACCATCTGAACACTGGAATTATTTTTGTGCTTGTATCTCCAGTGTGTTATAAATATGCTTATTGTTTAAGTAGCTGTAATTCTAATATACGAAAAACTTTTCATTTAAATTATTTCGTTTACATTATATCATAAGCTTTTTCCCATGATGGTACCCAACCTCACAGTATTTTTTAGTGGCGATCTAAAATTTCTTCAACTTGTTTACTCAACTGTTTCTTTATGGTAGGACTTTTAGTTGCTTCAAATTTATAAATTACTCTGCAATAAACATCTTTGTGATGTTGTCTTTTTTTCATATTTTGGATAATTTTAAGATATATTCATGGGCTTTAAATCACTGAATCAAATGAACTATTTAGGGATTTGGGTATAAAATACTAAATTGCTCTTCAAAATGTTTGGTCTTTGTCATCACAGTGTTAATAGCCTTAGTTCTTAACATTTAAAACATGTATTTACTAACCTAAAAGTATCTTTGTTTTTATTTGCATTTCTTTGATGACTAATAAGGATATACTAACTTTGGAAAAAAGGACTGTACCCTTCTGATGAAAAAATGCAGTTCTCTGATAAATGCCTGCTTTCTCCTTAACAGTATTTCAATAATTTGCAAGTTGGTAGACCCAATCTTCTGACCCTGCGGTCAAAGTCAGGCCTCAAGTTACAGGGCAATCAATCAAGGAAAGCTCTACTCTAGGCTTCCAGCCCTGCTCCCTGCCAGAACAGAAGCAGAAATTGTTCTTTTCAAAGATTGCTCTGGATTTCCAGCTAGGCATCATGCAACTATATTTTCCTAAAGGTTGATTTTTCTCTCTACACTTGTTATGACACTTTAGTTCTGTGTGATAAATATTCATGGAACACCTATTTGCGGCTCGACAATGTGATAGGCCCTGTAGATTTAAAAATGAATAAGATATAGGCTTGCTCAGCAAGTTTAAATCTAGCACAGTGGTTCTCGAATCTGGCTGATCATGGAATCCTCTGGGGAAATTTCAAAAGAGAAGTTTCCTGGATTTACCTTGGACCTACCAAATCAGAAGTTTCAGGCTTCTCTGTTTCTCACAAGCCACCTGAGATAAGCTAGGCTCAGGGACCAGTAGCCTAGAGACTTTCTTGGTGGTGTCCTAAGGACCACAAAGTTATAAAGCAGGAATATAAACAAGCAATTGTCTGTAGGAGAATATGTGAAGTGAAGAAGGGGGAAATCAGCTTAACCCTAAGGGAATGATTGCTCTCATAGGAACAAAGAGCAAATTGCACAAAGCCTGCTAACTGTTACCTTCAGACATGGCCTTTTCAAGACAAAGGTGATACTTCTTATTCTACTGTAGTAGAAAGTGCCCTGGGCTTACCTTTTGCCTGGGTCATTGAAATTGCCTGCCTTTAATTTCATCCCTCCACCTGCAGTCCAGCCTCCATGTCCCTACAGTAATCCTCTAAAGCACAGATGGGCTCCCCATTGCCAAGCAAATCAACCCCCATCCTCTTAATATGACACTCTAGGTCCTTCATCAGCTCCCCTAGACTACCCCACTATCTTACAATGGTGAAATCAGTTGGAGTATTATTGAATAAGTTCTTCTTTCCAAACTGTTCACCTTCCATTCCAGCCCCGCGATCTAAGTCTCAGTTTCTAAACATGCCCAGCACTTGCTCATCCCATTATATACCATTGATAATGCCATCCTTGCCACCTGGAATTCCCTCTCCTCATATCCAGTCCAACTCAAATCTCACATCTCTCCAAGGCCAAGTACCTCTGTCCAATCCCCTCCTCTTTAATTTTACCTACCGCTGTTAGCTATCATTTATTGAGTACTTGCTCTTTGCTATGCACTCTACTAAAAGTTTTACACACACAGTTTCACAAACACATCATGACTTAGGTGTGCCCATTTTTAAGATAAGACAAATAAAGCTCAAAGAGATTAAATACACTATAAAAGTTTACATAGCTAATAAGGGACAGAGCATGGAACCAAACCCTGAACTATAATAATATTTCCTCTTTGCCACTCCAATCCCCTAGGATCTCCCATTGCTTGTTATTTATTTGAGAATCATCACATTTGGCCTTGTGTTGAAGTTAATTCTAAATGAATTGGGCTCCATCTCTGGGGAGCAACTTCTCAAGGGCAGAAATCCTAACAGGTGATTAGTACTTAGTATTCCCTAGAATCCTTAAGTTTTGCATTTCACTAAATTCTTAATGAATGTATGTAAAAACAAAACAAATATAGTTGTAGTCTCACTGATGATCTTTTGCTATGAGACACACTAATTAACTACTTTTCTATAGAATCTCATTATTATATGTCTTGTTTATTACACTGACTCAGACATTCTCGATGTATTTGCCCTTAAAATATAACAAAGCCAAAAGGCAAAGTCCGACACTGGAGTCAGCTTGCTAGCGGTTGTTAGTCTTATCCCTCAACATTGCAAAAGGTCCCACTGGATTAGCACTTAAAATGTCATGCATTTAAAGCACTCTGATACTTTTTTTAAAGAGGCCTTGGCTATAATACCCCATCCATTATGATTGATAATTAGGAAAATAACTATATAAACCACATGTGAGTATTATCTACTATGAAAACTGGAGTGAGATTTAACAAAATTTAACAAAGTAAATTATGTTCTCTCTTCCAAATTAAGGACCCACATCTCATCTTCTGCAGGTCAAATGTGGCTTTGAAAGTTCCAGATGATAGAATCCCAAGGCATTTCAGGGTCGTCTCATTCTCAAAGTGGCCCCTTACTTTGTATTCTCCCAAGTACAATACTTTGAAATGTTTTTAAATTTTGTGTAGTGTGTTTCTGAACCTTAAATGTTATGTTGCTTTTGTAAGAAAATGATTAAGAAGGTCTGTTTAAAAAAAAAAAAAGCCAGCTTTCAAAGGCAAAGAAAATTACCTCAATACAAGGGTTTCTTGCAAAGGGAATACTGTTGGGGCCAAGAATGGGTTAACCCTGAGTCACTCTCCTCCCACCTCTTCTTTCAGCCTCCCAGATACCATACAGCTGTTGAAAAGTATCTGTCAACAAAACTATTACTGTCTTTCCTGGGATCAACACTATGTCCTGGACCCTCAAGGTCAGTAGAGCCGCCTTCAGAGCAAGGAGAGGTGACAAGCAGAAAGCTTGCAAGACCAGTGAAACACCAAGCGACACTGGCAGGTGGAGGGCCTTCCCCAACTGCTGCAAATTCTCGAGGGAAAGGTAGGGCTCAGAGGGGAGAGGCTGCCCAATGATTACAGACCTCTTTCCTCACCCTAAAAACTCTTTTCTGGAACACCTAAGTCCTTCAGCTCCCTTTCTCCCTTCTTGCCCCACCTCCTGCTTCCATTCATAGCCAAGAAAAAGAGTTGTTGCAAGGATAAATGACTAGATGTAGTGTAAAAAGTACGCTGGGTAACAGCGAAAAGACAGTATACGTCTGGTGCTATGTTAAGCCCTTTCTGTTAACCAGCTTCATGAAAAAAAAAACAAAAAACAAAAACACCCTATGAGGTAGAGCCTGTCATTTTACAGATGAGGAAGCCAGTTAGGAGAGGTTAAGTAACTCACTCAAAGCTGTTGAACTAATAGAGGGTGGAGTCAGAATTTGAACCAAATTCTAACTCCAAAGTCCGTGCATTTAATGGGTATGCTTTCCGCCTTCCTTTAATTCTCTTCTGCTGTAGGAGGTGAGAGTCCTGGAGAGGCTCTAAGATAGGCAAGCCCAGTCTCCTGGGATTTCTCACGTGGAGGATTTATATAACCAGAAAGTTGTGATCAGGAGCGGACTTTTCAAAGTCAGGGCATGAATGCTGGTGGAATATAAATTATACAGTCTTTCTGAAAGGTAACCTCTCAATAGTTATCAAAATCCTGAAAAATGTGGTACCCTTTGACTTCACAGTTTAAATAAAATAAATAAGATAGTCACAAAAATTTAGGTAGAGATATTCATTGATGCTGTTTATAATATCAAAAATTAGGGGGGAAACCCCCTTCTTTAAAAATCAGAGTATTGGGGCTGACCCAGTGGTGCAGTGGTTAAGTGCTTACGTTCCACTTCGGCAGCCTGGGGTTTGCCAGTTCAGATACCAGGTGGGGTCCTATGTACCGCTTGTCAAGCCATGCTGTGACAGGCATCCCACATATAAAGTAGAGGAAGATGAGCACTGATGTTAGCTCAGGGCCAGCCTTCCTCAGCAAAAAGAGGAGGATTGGCAGCAGATGTTCGCTCAGGGCTAACCTAACTGAAAAATAAAATCAGAGGATTGGTTAAATTATGAAATACTGTACTTGGAATACTATAAATCCATTAAAAACAAAGTTATAGAAAAAATAGATTGACACAGAAATACATTCATAATATAGTTTTGTATTTAAATAGTTTACAAATAGTATATGAATATGATTCTATTTAAATGTATAGATGTATATTATATATTTATATTATACATTATATACTAAACTAACAACAAAAATGAGTGGGTGTAGACTTTATGACTATGGAATCATAAAATCTCGTGGTTGAAGGGTTTTAGTCCAGAAGTGCCCATCCCAACATTCCTGACAGATAATACCCAGCATCTTATCCAGGGCTTCTACTGCCAGGGAGCTCATTAACACCTCCTTCGCCCAGTTTCAATGAATGTTTGCATAGCTCATGCAGTTTACAAAATCTCCTGTCTGCACAGCACAGACCTGCGTCAACTTGCTTTAGTAGAAAAAGGAGGGGGCAAATTTGATCCTTAGAAATGATTAATTGCTAAGGAGCCATTTTCTTCCATAATTTTCTCTTCAGGGGAAAGATGTCATGTAAATCCAACTAAGCAAAGCTTATAAACTAATTTAACATCTCCCAATCACCAGCAATAACAGCTCCAACAGCTATAATCAACATCAGAATCTGTAGCTAGTTTTGATAACTGCCTCCTACAGGCTTTAATTGTTTATATTAGTGGTACTTCTGGAAAATTCTGCCAATGAAAGCCAGGCTCCACAAGAGAAAAAGAAGACAAAAATGAGAAACTTACTGTATTGTATGGAAAACCAAAAGCTGAACTAGGTCCTCAGGGTCTGTTTGAACGCCCTCACATTTTCTTACTTCTGCTCTTGCCTTACATTCTATACATCACGGAGCTCTGTAGCAGGGCTCTAGCCAAAGTCAAGAGGTTTTTCTGAAACTAGATATCTATGTGATCAGACAGAGAATTATTTCAGTTGGAACAGCAAGTGAGCCATGGAGGTGGGGGGGGGGGGGGGGGGGGGGGGGGGGATGGGCGTGTCTGTGCATGCAATTCATTTATTCATCCGTTCATTCATCTGTCCATCGATGTGCCAGGCATTCAACTAGTTGCTAAACAATAGAGGGCAAGACCGGCAGTTCCTTCCATGGAGGTTCCAGTGAAGCATGATAAGTGCTATGAGGGCAAAGCCTGAAGGGTGGAATGATATACGTCCAGGAGAAAAGAAGTGGACGTGAGCATTCCAGGAAGAGGAACGATCATATGTGAAAGATCAGTAACCCAACGTAACAGCTGAATAGCCAGAAGTTCAGTCTTCTGGGAGACAGAAACTAGCCAGCTAAGCAAAGATCAGATCATGAAAATTCTTTTAGGCCAAGCTCAACGTCTGGATTTTATGTTCAAGCAAGGAGAATTAATTGGCAAAACCATATAGCTTAGTCGTTAAGAGACTCAATTTTAAAATGAATTCCTTGGTTTCAAAACTATCTCTGCACTTCCTATTATCTTGAAACCCTTGCAATTGCCAATATTCAACCACTTTTGACGTTCAAAATGGCAATTGCATATGGTTCAACCTACTAAAAAAGATGAGAATGGGTTCTTATCTCTGAAGGATTCAGCTGAAGGCTGCTGAAGTTCCGTTCATTACAGCAGGGAGTGAGCGAGCCCATAGGAGTCGAGCCAGGGGCCCCGGGGTCTGCTGACTCCTGTGAGACGACGACACCTGACTTAGCTGGCAGCACAGGGCAGCCCAGGCCCAGGAAAGGCACTGATCTTCAGCCTTCCCTCAGCGTCCTCAAGCCCACTTCCCCTGCTGTGCCCGACCTTCCTTCTCCTTTCCCTGGTTTTGGTCAGAAAGTGTACAACTCTGCTTATGTCATCCCTCAGCTATCTGACCCTGCGGAGGAATTCCTGGCAACCATGGCCCCGTGCACATGCAGGCCTCTCTTTTTCTTTCTCTTGCGCATTCGCTCCCTTTCTTTGGCTCAGGAATCTGCCTCCTCTGGTAAGGCAGGGTGAGCTTTCTGAATTGTGTTTATTTGTTGGCGCTCTGGTGTGAAAGCACTTCCCGTCAACTGCATATTAATCTTGTCAGCAGTCTGTATCTATTTTCCTCTGCCTCCCTCCCCCAGCCTAATTTATGGCTTTCCTCTTCCCTGCTTCCTATTGTCACTGTGACAGGGAGCGCTCTCTTATGGGTGCTCAGGCCTCGGACAGGAGCAAGAATGGTCCTTGTAAGATGAGCTGCAGAGTGATGCAAAATTCTGTAATTTCTGTAGCAGGATAAATTTAGACCAGGCCTTCCCTCGTCTGTTGATGTCCTACCACATGCCACATGCTGGGCTCAGTGCTATTGAAGTGCAAGTAGAAGAACTAGGGAAGCTGGTTCCGTCTCCTAGTGGAGGGGCACATGGGCCAGCAGGCGAGCAGTGCTGCAGCATGTGCCTTTTAACGCCTGAACCTCAGATATTAATTGTACAGACTTGAATTCAGACAAAACAGGGTTAACTCCCAGTTCAGATACTTTCCACTTGTGTCACTATTTGTGTGCCATTTGTAATGAACACGTTAATTATCCTTCTCTAAACCTCAGTTTCCTCATCTCTAAGAGTCAGTGAAATAATATCTACTCCGTAGAGTAGTTATGTGAATTATGTGATAGAGTGGGCCCTATCTCTTGTTCAAATGTGTGGCAAATACTAAGCATTCAGTTTATGAGATATGTTTTTATGTAATATTATTAAAAAGGAGAAGGGAGGGGGGCCAGCCCAGTGGCATAGTCATTAGGTTCATATGCTCCACTTCGGCAGCCCTGGGTTCGTGGGTTCAGATCCTGGGCACGGACCTACACACTGCTCATCAAGCCATGCTGTGGTGGTGCCCCACATACAAAGTAGAGGAATATTGGCACAGATACTGGCTCAGGGACAATCTTCTTCAAGCAAAAAAAAGAAAAAGAGGAAGATTGGCAACAGATGTTAGCTCAGGGCCAATCTTCCTCACCTGAAAAAAAAAATGAAGGGAGGGAGAAGAAGAAGAAGGAAAAGAAATGCATGAAATAGGGAACTTGTATGACTGGGAAAGAGTTCTTAATAATGTTGTTTTTGAAGCCCTGCCAATTAACCTTGAGCCTTATGTTAATATTGGGTTTCTTATATAATTAGACCTTAGCAATAGTCTGTGTGTTATAAATCTTGATAAAACCTAATGTCAGGCTGTCTCGTCCTGACACTGGTCCTGGAATTAGTTGGGGCCTCAGACATTTAGTGTGTCTAAATCCTCAGGTGCTGTCTTTGAAGACTGTGTCCTGAACTGAAATTTCTGTGTAATGTTAAGTGGCTAAAATGAGCATTCATGAGCTAAATCTGATTGTGTGCCTGAATCGTTGCTCCTCTTATCATCAAGGTCAACCCGGGGCTATTTTTCTAGTCATCTTCTATGACAGAGGTCATCGTCACAGCCCTGAATTAGGCTCAGCCTAACACGATCTGAGTACTTTGGCTTTATTGCAGAAAAAGAGTAGCCTGGTGTGTTACAGAATAAAACCTCACCACACAGTCTCTCCCTCAATGGGCCTTACCAGCTTCTAGGAAACTGGGGTTCCATTTCCCCCAGGTAGCAATTCCAAGCCGAGGTTTATGATTCCTCTGTGGAATTTCCCCTTATCTCAGTATTTTTGTGAACTTCTTAGAGACCATAGGAATTCTGATGTTCCTTGAATTCTGACACTTCTTCATTTTTGAAGTTAGAAAGAAACTCGGTAGTCGGCCTGCTGCACTCACGTGCAAGGTGGGCAGACGGAACGAAACAGCCAGCCACGCTTGGCATGGCGAGCCTCCCTCCCTGGCCTTCCACAGACCATCCCCTCTTGTTTCTCACACTCGCCACCCCCACCTGGCTAATGTTCACGCATCCTTCAGTTCTCGGCTTAGATGTGCTTTGGTAGAGGAAGCCTTTGCTGACCACATCTGTCCCCCGGAGCACCCTCTGCTTTCTAGCATCAGAGCACTTAGCACACAGCACACTCTATCGAGTTCCTCGTTTGTCTCTTTCCCCCGATGACAGCAGGGACCAGGCTTGGTATATTCATTATTAACTGCTGCTCCCCGGCATGGTGGCTGCCTGTTTTGAACAAAAGGAAGAGGGAGGGGAAAAAGATGCAGTATTACTGGATACACAATGATCTGGTGTAGATAAAAACAGAATCAATGACTTCTTCAAATTCTGTCCCTGGTATGCTAACACCAAGTGACAGTGCCCTGCATGTCGGAGAAGCACCAGAATCAGACAGTGTGAGCATGGGCTCCACTGGACGTGAAGTGAGGGACTTTTGAACTTTGTTTTACATTTAGCAGCATTAATCTTGGGTTGCTCCTTACAGTGGGGCTTATCTGAGACCTGAGACTAGAAATCTCATTTTGATTTCTAGCCAAAATTTTAGTCATGAAAATGATCATTATTCTTTGATCCAGTCTCCACTTGTGGCTAGGACTTACTTTTGACAAAGACATATAAGAAGTATGATGTATAATCTTTTGAATGTTGTTGGAGAGAAACATTTGAGAAATAAACCAGTACCAGGAAATTGGTGCAATTAAGAAACACTGAAACTCAAAAGTAAATCTCTCTCTCTCTCTCTCTCTCTGTCTTTCACACACACACACCACATACACACACACACACAAAGTGGCCAATTAGAAGCTGAGAGGCATCACAGGAAGGAGAGAGGCAGACATGTAGTTTCAAACTTACTAATTTTATGCCTCTGGGCAAGTTATTTGATCTCACTATGTCTTAATTCCATCGTCTATAAAATTGTGGTAATAATGCCTCTCCGATAGGATTGTTGAGAAGATTAAAAATAATATCTGTAAAGCACTTCACACATAGTAGGCACTCAATAAAAGACAATGATGATGTTGATGTCTCTGACATTCACAGGGCAAGAGTGGAAGGGACACCATGTTCCCTGGCAAACCAAACCCCTTGCAGCCCACAGGGAAATCCTGGGCTGGCCACGAGGTCAATGAAAGCTCTAGATTCCTGGACGGTGTCGTGCAAACACCATGGAGACTTCTGATTACTTGACTTAGCACTGATTTGTGGAACTTGCAGGCTGTCCAGAACCCGAGGGCTCTCTCCAGTCCAAGGCATACCTGGCTGAGAGTGTTGGTGGAAGTTTCTCTGCACGGTGACATTTCAGAATACAAATCACCCTTAGATGCTCCTTAGTAAGTGGTAATTCAGACATTCCCGGGGGTCCTCCGCTCCAACCAAACACTTTGGTCCGCTCCGTTTTGCCAATCTATGTATTAAAAACTGGTGGCTTTTATCTTCACACCTAGCCAAGGACACAGTAACACTGTCTGCTTCAAACCCTCTACTCCAGGGATTGCTGGCCTGCCCAAGTCCCTGAGCTGTGAAGACAGACAGTCTGCTCTTTTCCTCCTCTCAGCTGAGGTCTCTAGAGTCCTGAGATAGGTGCCTCCTGTTTCTGAGATCTTCTCTCCCAGTTCCTCATGCCTCCCAGGACAACTCTGCCAGGCCCAGTTGATTTTAATCTATCCTGCTGCATATCTGTCTACGTAAATATTTACAAAGTTGAAATCAGGGTGTATGTACACATTTGAATCCTGATTTTTTCATTGAACATAGCAAATATCCTGCATCTTGAAATTTTTTGGTAAATTTTATTTTTATGGCAGCATAAGATTTCATCCCATGAAGGATCAAAATCTACTCAGTATTCCTCTACTGCTGTATATCTAGGTTGCCCCCCCCCATTTTTTATAATATATTTAACAAAATGATAACTAAACCTAGGAGAAGTTATAGAAGGAGAGCATATGAGGGCCTCTGCGGTCTCTGAGGACCTTATCTCTGACCAAGACTTCGGGTCTCACGTGCTCCCAGCTTTTGCAGACAATTCCCTAAAAGAGTGTGTTCCCCGTATGTCTGATCACAGAAAACAAATATAAGGACTGGAAAGAAGAGCAGGGCATGCAGCGTTTCTTTCTGCTTGAAGGGTCTGATGAAAAAGCAAAGGAAGCGTCTCTCATCTTAGTTTTCCAAGTGAAAGCACCAAGACCTTTCACCAAGGACTGCAATATTCATCCCCAATTCTAATCAGATCAGTCTCATTGTACATGTGTGATATGCCATTCCTATTCATACCTCTCTGGACCTCGGTTTATACTCTTCTTCTCTGTCTGGAACACCTTTCCCTCTACTCTCTACCTACTCATTCTTCAGGTTCCAACCTGCTTTCTGTGCAACTCCTTGAATATGTTTCTACTGTCTTAGTCCTCACCAAGATTTTGCTTCTTTGAACTCTTATTAGAAGCAGAAAATAAAAATTTTGTTCTCAACTGTCCTATACAATCTTCATATAGGATTATTTGACCTCTCTACCAAGGTCACAAGCACCTTAAGGTAAAGAAGTTCACCTTAACTTTACTATAAACCCCATAGCTATTGTGGCATGATATCATAACTGGGGATTCAGTAGGCTACAAAGTGTACTGGTGGGTCTGAAGATGTGTGAGACCAAGGATTAATTAATCCTTTAGGATTAATTAATCCAAGGATTAATTAATTAATTAATTAATCCAGGGGCATACAAATGGGAAACCAATTCCCAGAAGATAAGGAGATCAGAAGGAAGAGGAGGCTCTGCAAGGCTCTGTAAGCAGGGGAAACATGTCTACTCCATAGGTGAGTAGACAGGTACTGTTAGGGAGATTTGGTGGCAGGTAGCAAGAAACTGAGGAAATACACCAAGTATTCTATGGCCATGGCCCATGGGGGGGATCAGGATGTCAGACCCTGGGGACCTGGTGGACAAGGGCAACATGTGGTCAAGCTGAGACTGAGTCCAGAAACTGCCTAAGAAGCACCCTGGCTTACTTGCGGGCGGTCACACAGCAACAGCTTTTACACTGGAGTGTAAAGATCCCTTTTCCCTATTTAATGCTAAAAGAGAGAACTACAAAAGCAAGTTATAGTACCTCCTTCATCCCAGACCAGAATTTATCCTAAGTATGGAGCAAGGTCTCATCTACAGATAAATTCTAAGAAGGAAAATTTACATTTAGACAATTTTTGTGGAAGTGAGGCAGGCAAGCCGTTCTTGCTATTCATATACTAGGTACTCAATAAATGTTACCTGATTAGCATAAAAAAGATTTTGGTTTTTTTCTTTTCTTTCTCTCTTTTTTTTTGTGGGGGAGGGTGGCAATGGTTGTAGTTGTTTACATCATGGCAAGGACTATTTCTCTAGAGCCTTGAAATCATGATGGAGGGGGCAGTTAAGGAAGGAGGCAGGAGTTGGGTGGTGGAAAGCATGGTAAAAGAGAAGTCCTTAAGCAGAGCTAAAGCTACTGGCTCCAACTGCTTTCCTACTGGGAACCCTAGACAACCACAGCAAATAAGGAATTGCACAGACAGGAATATGGCAGGTCAGCTTTTGAAATCTCCCAAGAAATACTAACTTTCTGAATAAGGACTTTAAAATAACATGGGCATTAACTTTCTAGATCTGGGACAGTAATGTCCAGTTCTTGTCCCCCAGCCCAGCATTTCTAAGCTGACCATAGAGTCTCTGCAGAGAACAAGAGGGCTGTGAAACAAACACAGATATGTAAGCATCAAGCAGGAAAGGATTTCTCAAGAAGACAACTGATTTGACAAAAACTCAAATTCTTGAATGCCCTGAGCTTACCTCCCTGTTATAAGAACTAAGAGTCATATGATGAAGTGCAGAGAGCCAAATAATTAAAATAATTAAATGAGTAAGTCAAGTATGCTCAAGTCAGCTGATGTGATTTGCTGCCACTGGGAAAGTCCAAGTCAAACACTGTACTAGAGTTTGAAAACAACGGGGTCATTCCTTGCATTCATCTGAGGTCAAAAGAGGATAAAGATCAGAGTAATAAGGGCTGAAGTTTCAGAACATGATGTGATTACGATGGTGTTCACCCTGTAATGTACAGCCTTCCCAGCTGGCATTGGACATTATGAAATTCCCTGCCCCAGGCATGTGGAACCTTTGCCACATGAGAGATTGGTGGGGACATCCCTACAGCATGACCTATTACTCTGTGTTCTCATAAAATCAGCCAGGATTTCAATAGGCCCCCTCCCATCAGCAGAAGGAAAGCCTCACCCAGACACCATGGGGGCTGCAAAGTGTGAAATGAGGCAGAACACAAGGTCTGGTACATGGTTTAGAATAGCCTTCTACCAAATTCCTTAAACAAATTACGATTGATTTTGCCCCAGATATCTCTCTGCCAGAAGGAGTAAAGGGAGACAATATAAAAAATTAAGCCTGCTAATCCTACCCAGAACTGCCCAAGACTACTTTGGGCTGGGGACACACATGCTCACCCTTCAGAGATGCGTATGGGTGCATTTTGTTAATCCCCATCACTGCGTGTCAGGGATAACTGATCTATGACTAAAAATAGTGTGCGGACAGCAATACCAGCCATTTGGGGCTGCATTGAGGACACAGTGGAAAACTTGACAGCAGCACAGTAGAACCTTACTGGCCCAAGGCCACAGACTCAAGGGCAAGAGCCCTGGGTTCATCTGCTGGGGAAGCTTGATTGACAGGCTCGCCTCCCAAGAGCGAGTTTCAAGGATTGTAATCTTCTCACATTATAAGGCACCTTCTAAATGCAAGGAAAAGTGCTAAGAACTGGGGATATAATGCTATCAGATATGGTTCTTCTCTGGAAAAAACTTACAATTGACTTGTATTTAGGAGGGATATGTAAAATAAAACAAAAACAACTCTGCTTCACTTCACTGACTTTGGTCTGAAACTTTGTCTCCAGCACCCATTCTAAGAGAAAGAAATCAAGAGTGTAAGAGCAGAGGTTCAAGCCCATTCTTGGCCCAGGTATGATTCTTTTGGTGGGAGGGATGGGTAAAGAGGCAGAAAGAGACCTTGAGGTTACATTTACCAATTTATTCACATTAGTTACACGTAGTTAGTATCAAGTATGACTGGTAATGCCTTTTGTATCCTAGGGAAATATCTGCCACCAAACTTTAACTTCTTAAATTATAGAATCATTGAATCTCAGAATTTTTCCCCTATATAATTACCGCGTGCCTACTGCATGACAGATACCATGCAAAGAATCTTTTAAAAGATTGCCTGAAACACTTGTGTTTAAATGATCTTGCCCAAAGTGTGTTTAATAGATGAGTAGTTCTGAGGAAAATTGCTAGGTATTCTCAAGAAAGCCCCATGCTCTAAGCCATTAGGGCAGCAATCGCTAACCATAACACAAGGTCTCATGGAGACACTCCTTGCCCCTTTCAGAGTTCCAGCCATTACTGATAATGACCAAGGCGTTCATTTCATTTCTCAGAATACACAATGCTGGGTTCTTGAAGAAGATATTCTATACCCTTTTTATTGGCCTCAGGTTTCAGGCTTCCTAGAATGTGGTAACAGCTTACTTAAACAAGTTCAAATTCAGTTAAATGAAAAATGGCACATTTCAGTCACCAAACATCATGACTGAATTCTAATGAAGAGTGTGACTCCATTTTGTGATGTTTGACTGCTGACAGCTTTAAAGCCTCACCGCTACCTCTCCCTCTGTGTCCCACATCTGGGCAAGGGGATAAGAAAGCCTGGGTGCTTCCTCCTCTGGCACCAGGGGAAAGTTCAAGCCAGGCAAGACCCTGCCTGAATGCTGGAACCCTCATCTGGGTCCCATCCCACAACCACCCATTTTATCTATGAGAGTTTACCTGTGAAACGCACTTAAAACAGCTCCTGGCACATAGTAAGTGCTATATAGGTGTTAGCCATGACTGCTGTTGTGATTGCTCTCGTTATTGATGGTATTATTACTAGAGAATAGGACTGGATATCCCCCATCAGGGCTTTCCCTTCAACCTTGTGCCGTTCTTAGAAGGGACTCAGTGATTTACCTTCCAAACCTCTACTTTTCCCTAAACACAATTGCCTTATATTAGATGTGACTGGTTACTCATTCTTTTGTGGACAACAGATTCCTAAACACCTTGGAAACAAAGGCCTAACTTCATGTCAACCCCTCTGTGAAACTTCCTAATTTGCCCACATAGAGTTCATCACAAGCACCGCTTCCCATGTAGTCCTATGGCCCTATCCTATCAGAGCATTTGCCACAATGTACTGAAGTGTTCATGTACTCGTCTCTTGCTCCCACCAACCTGTGAGCTCCTTATGGGCAGGAATTATGCTGGTTCATCTCTGAATGCCCTTCCTTGTTTTCACTGTGGAGGAAAGCAAAGGAAACAAACACAAAATTTCATTTTTATATATGTTGAAATTGAAAGCTCCAAGACATGTTTTTTATACTTATATATTTCCTGATGAGAATATCCGTCAGGCAATTGTTAAACCAGGCTGGAGTTTAGAGCAAAGGTCAGAGTTAGAGATACATATTTAAGGGTCGTTTGTACATAATGATATTTGAAATGATGAGACTGGATAAGGTAACTGAAGGTGAGATTTTAGAAAGAGAAGATGAGGAGGGCAAGGAAAGGAAGCTGGGCAATCTTGACTTTCCTAATTCTTGCCCTTTATCTCCACAGATAGAGCCAATTGCTCCTTCCTCCTATTTCCAACAGGTTCAATTCTTCTCTGAGCTCTGGGACCAATTTTGACCTTAGGGAAACTTAAGGAGTTCTGGATCCTTTCTAAGCTTTTATTCCTCTCTGCAGTTAATCCAAGATATAAAGCAGGGCTGAGAAGTGAGTCTCTGCCTTGTTCCTCAGGGCCTCATCCTATATGATAATCTTCCCAGAATCTCAGTTCTGCTCTATCTTGTTCATGAAGTATGCATCAGTCATGAAGTATGCAGGACTGAGATAAGAGGGACTAAACAAAACCAGGGATAGACTACTTATCCAAAACAAAAATAAAATCTGAACATGATGCCAAACCTTGGTACATGATCAAAAACAAAGTCATAGGTATGGAAAGCAATGACTAATAGTTCCAGAGCTATCACCACAGAAGGAACAAAGCATGAGTGTCAGAGTTCATGGGAGCTCCCAAAGTCAAAAGCCAACAGAATTTACCAGTATTAATAAAAACTTGAGAAACCCAGGCACTTATACCCTGTTAGAGGAAGTATATCTTGGTATCAACCATCTTGGAGGGTAATTGGGAAGTATATTTCAAAAGCTTTAAAGATGTATATATTCCTTGATCCTGTTGTTCCACATCCAACCATTTAATCCAAGGAAATAAGGATTTTCAGCATGGATATTAAATTTATAATGATGACAGAAGATAAGATGGAGAGGAAAATGCATTCTCCCCATTAATAAGATTCCAGAATTATATGCACATGTAAATTATGACTCTGAGGCTAATGTTTTGTTAAAATCTTGGTAAACATTGTTGGAGTTCTGTAGAATAAACTCCATTTATCTGTATAGAGAAATAATCCCCATGTAGGGAAAGCCTAGTTGGTTGACCATTAAGTCTTTTCTTTTATGTTTCCTCTTTGGTGTGGAGGCACAAAGACCTTTGAGTTGTTGACAGCTTTGATAGAGGCAAAGGTCCATAGGATCCAGTTGTCCTTGAATGCCCAGTAAACTGAAATATTGATCTTCCAAAAAGATCTAACTGAACCCTGGCTGATTCATCCAATTTGAGCATCAGGTGAGTGATCTTAACTGTATGTTAACCATCTTACCAGTAAACTTAGATCACCCATGCAAGCATTCACTGCTCTGTGATTGCCCATCACAGAGAGGTTGTAAAACAATGTAATTTACTCATCTGAGGTCAATTAAATCATGATGCACAATAAGAGTAGTGATAGGTTAAGTTTTCAGCTAAGTGGCATCAGTGATACATACTACGCAGTTTACCTGCTAAACTTCCAAAGTATTAAAAGGTTCAGAGGAGTCGAGACCATCAGTTTGATGTGCATGTTGCCTGGACAAAAGGCGAATTTTACTGCTCTGAATAACATCAAATTGTGTTTTCCCGTCATGAAAATTGGTCCCAGGGAAAGACACGTCAGAATGTATCAGCACTTGTGTAAGAGGACTGCCAGCTGCCCAGAATGAAGAGAGAGGATGAAAATTTCTCTAAGAATAGTGCTTTACACCTTTTTTGGCATTCCCATTTGGAAAACCTCAAAACTTTTGACTAATTTAATTATATGTCTGTAATTATGTTTGCACTAGGTTCCATAGAAAGAGGGAAATGAGCATTTATTGTTTGCTTCCTTTATGCCAAACCCTGTAGTAGCTTTTTGACAAATGTAAACAGGATGTTAAAATGGAACTTGATGCTGAGATAGCAAGAAACAACCAATTCCAGTTTCTACAATGGGCAAAGGGGATGTTCAAAGACCCTTACAGGACTCCCTTACTCACCCACAACAAGGATATAAAAGTCAAGGGTTATATATTTGAAGAGACTTTCTTTGGAGCAAGCTGTACTTTGTCTGCCCGTCCAACGGAGAGAGGGGTGAGAGAACCACCTCCTAAACCCAAATCCAGAGAGAGAGATTTTGAAGAGGCCAATACAAGGTCTTAATATAAGTCCTATGAACTTGGGGGACATAATGGTTTGGTGTTTGGAGCACATCTGAGGAAGAGAAATGAGCAGAGGCTGGCTGAAACAGAGTAGAGGGCTGGAGTACAGGAATCGATTATACTCCGAGACTCAGGGCAAAGGCTTTGTGCATTTTCATTGAACCAGATGATTAGAGAGAACTGCCTAGAGGGGCAAGAGGATCTCAGCAGCAGGGAAGCTGGAGGTGGACCACTGGTTGCCTAGAAGCTGTGCAAGAAGTCAAATAGTAATGACTGCGAGAACAACTTTAGGTGAGAGAACCCTTGTGATGGCTGAAGGGGAGGTCACCAAAGAATTCCCAAAAGCACCCAGGAAAGGAAGGATCATTTAAATATCTGCCAGGTCCACACACTGCTGACTGTGGATCAGCACAGCCCTCCCATTCCCCTTACCTCTGCTTTCTCGCCCCATGCTCTAACCCTGAGGAAACCAAAGCACTGGTTAGAAAAGGAAAGAAGGCTATATAAGGAAAGGGAAAAGCAATCAACTGTACTTTCTTTCCATAAACTAACTGCTCAAAGAGGCACTAGATGCAGAAGGGTTAGAAGCATCAAGTTTAAATAAAGTTTAGCTTTGATTATTACATGGAGCTTTACATTTTTAATTCCTGAATTGAAACTATATTTGTGACTTTAAAGGACATAGAATGTATACTGCCTAAGAGTGACCAGAGAAGTAATGGGATGTGATAGAGTGAATAATGGCCCCCAAAGATATTCACATACTAATTCCTGGAACCTGTGAATATCTTACCTTAAATGGCAAAAGGGACTTTATAGATGTGACTAACTTAAGAATATCAAAATGGAGATATTGTCCTAGATTTCCCAGGTTGGTGCAATATAATCACTAGGGTCTTTATAAGAGGGAGGTAGGTGGATCACAGACACAGAAGGCAATGTGATTATGGAAGCAGAGGGACAGAGAAAGAGATTGGAAGATGCTATCCGCTGGCTTTGAAGATAGAAAATGAGACCATGAGCCAAGGAATTCAGGTGGCCTCTAGAAGCTAGAAAAGATGAAGAAACAGATTTTCCCCTAGAGCTACCAGAAGGAACACAGCCCTGCTGACCCATTTTAGGACTTCTGACTTTCAGAACTATAAGATAATAAACGTGTGTTGTTTCAAGCTGCCCAGTCTGAGGTAATTTATTACAGAAAAAATACCAGACTAACACATGGGATTTGTCCAAATTTTCAGGTGAAAACTTGCCTCACTGATTAAAATTAAAAGGACAGGAGGAAACAAGGGGAAAAAACGTTAGCTTATGGTTTATACCTAACAAGGTGAGCTTGTTCAATATAATGATTACCTTTTTCTATCTTGATTAATATTCACAATAACTTCATGATTAGCTATTATAATCCCTGTTTTAAAATGAAGAAACTGAACTTCAGAGGTTAAGAAACTTGCCTAAAGTGACAGAGTAGGCAAGTGAAGTGCAAATAGGAAAAAAGCCTGAACTGCTGGTGACAGAGCAGCTGGTAGGAAGCCCTTCTAACTACCTGGGTTCAAAGTCTGTGCTTTTTTCATTGCACTGAACCATCTTTTGTGTGCATGATTCTCATTTTTAAATAGGTCATAAACTATGAAACACCTTCCATAAATTTTGTGTTCCCAAATGTAAAAGTTCCCCCCAAAATTCAATGCCTGTTCAGTCTAAGTAAGTTCCCTGACACTCTTGAGCTGTTAGTGTCCCAAATCAAGCTCTATTTCTGACCTCCCTTGACTAGACTAGATTTGCCAGGATGCTTCCCTGATTCAATGTTTCTGAAAAGAATCTTATCATTTAGGATTTAGGTCATCGTCTGGACCTACTTCTCTTGACTTCTAATTTCTCTTAACACTACCTCCATTGTCTGAATCTTTCAGATTTAAAAGTTTGGAATTACCTTACAGTTGTCTATTTATCTCATTCTTTAGCCCCATAGTTGCCACAGGTGGTATATTCTACCTGTGTCCAATCCCACTTTTTGGCAAGATGGAACAAACATTGGACTTCAGGCAATATAGGACAGTGATCTCTAAGAGATTGGAAACAAGGTAAGCCCTACAATTGCCCAAGTTTATGGCCTTGGAAAGCTTCCAGGCTGTACTGTAGGGACAAGAAACCCAGTTGGAGACCAACAGTTTTCCTGAATTGAGAAGCCAAAACTGGGAGTCCGTGGAGGTCAAAGCAGCTAGAGTTCACAGGACAGAATACAACAGAGGAAAGAGCTGCAAAAACATCATAATTCACAGGCATTGGATAGGGGACCCAGAAGGGTATTGCCTCAAAAGATTGTGTTGTCTCTGCGCAACCAAGATTAAAAGCAAGCCTTAAATGGATCAAACTACTTTCAAATAACTGTGTCCAAGAGCAAAAACTCAAAAATATTTATGGAGATATAAAAATATTCAGCACCCAACAAGGTAAAATTCACAGGATCTTGCATCTGATTAAAAGTTATCAGGTATGTAAAAAAGCAGAGAAATACAAAACCAACCCAGAAACTACACAGGCATTAGCTTTAACTGTTTTCTGTATGTTCAAAAAGTGGCAACATGGCAGATTTTTTTTGGAAAAGATCCAAATTGAACTTCTTGAGATTAAAAATACAATGTCTGAAATGAAAAATACATGGGATGAGATTAACATCAGATTTGATACTTCAGAAGAAAAAAAATCAATGAACTTGAAGACAGAGCAACATGTTAACTATACAGAATGAAACTCAGAGAGAAAAACGTTTGAAAAACTGAACAGAATATCAATGATCTGTAGGATAACTTCAAATGGCTTCATATATGTATGTAATTGGGAACTTCGGGAGTGGTGAATATGTTCATGATCTTGATTACAGTGATGGTTTCATGGTTGTATACATAACCACAATTTCTCAAATTGAACGTCTTAAGTATGTGTAGTTCATTCTTTCAATTATACCTCAATAAAGCTGAAAAATGAGAAAAAGAATATATTCAAGGGTACATTCAACACTCGTCCCTCTGTCTTCTCTCTCCCTGCTCCCCTGGTCTCTCCTATAGTCACCCCCTTGTCTAGGATTGACAGCCCAACCTGAGCTGTGTGCTGGCTCCCTTCCCAGGCTTTTCCACTGTAGAGGATCCCTTTAATACCCCCTCACTCCCTCCAGCTACAACAGCAGGGACCTGGCCAGGAACAAATTGAACATTCCTCAGCATGCTGCTACGAATACAAAATAAAAATCGATCAAAACATTTTCAGAGAAATTTTCAAAAGCTGTTATGAATGACTGTAAAAATAAATAGTTTTTAAAAGACAAGTAAATCTAGTTAATTAGCAATTCTGTGAATTAGCCATTTGGCAAATTGGTTTTCAGGGAATTGTCTTTTGATGAATTGACACAGGGGTGTCTGACATCAACAACCTTCCTTTATCGAGGGAAACAGATGACTAAAAATGGTACTCTTCTTACATGAAGTCCAGTAAAAATCTGTGTGTCCTTCTAGAAGACAATGTGTTTGCAAAAGGAGAAGAGAAAATATAATTGTTTGACCGTGCTTTTGCTTAAAAATTATTCTTTCTTGATTTTTAAGATTCCTGTCCTTAAAGTTGTGGCTGGAGAGCCAGACAAAGTATAAGAATTCACAGTTCAATGAAATGGTATTTGAGTTCTGGCCAGAGATAAATGTCAAGACATTAAAATGTCTTTAGAATGATGATGAGAACTAGTCAGGAAGATGAAAAGAATGTAGAATTCAGTTACACAGTAAAGAAATAAATTAATTGAAAATGATCTGGATGGGTTTTTTGGAATTCTGTCTACCTAAATCAGGTAACAAACTTTGAATATAGTAACAGAAGAACTAGGGAGAAGGGTGAGTTGAACCTAGGGATACAAGATATGAAATCTGTCCCGTCTAAGGATATGGACGACTTAGGGGCCATAAAGAAGGCCAAGCACTCCGTCAGCACCTGTGGCAGTGTCATCATGCATGTCGTAGTATAGAGGTCCTATGTCCTGTCTCATTTCTTCTTAAAAAATAACTGTAACTTCATCTCATAAATTTTTATCCCGTAACTGCCAATCTCCTGAGATGGTAAAATGTCCTGTAGTTTGTTTATGATCAGCTGTGGTACCAGTAGCATAATCCTAGATATTTACAATCCCAGGTCCAATATTCTTATCTTGGATCTGACCTAAATGTGAAACCTCAGCTTGCTTAAGATAGGAAAATGTTACTCATCATAGGGAAAGTGTCTTTTCAATCCTGAGAATAATTCAAATTTAAGGTAGAAATGGTGAAGTAAATCAACACATACTATAATATTTTAAATTATGTTTAGGAATAATATGCTATATGTTTGTTATTTAATATGTCTCTAATGTTCAAGAAAATCTGACATATTAGTCAAATAAAAATCTAGTTACATCATAAAATAGTAGCACTTTTAGTGATAACTGTCCACACTGCTATAGACACTTTGCAAAAGCAAACACATCTTATTTAACTTTTGGCAGAATGGTAGATTAAAGATGAATTAAGCTACACTATTGCTTTCTTCTTCTGCCAGGAGATTTTTGGGTCTCATACAGCTAAAAACATAGTAAATCTAATTGAAGAAATAGTTGTAGATTGAGAAAATGACATACAATTGTCATGGACAATGGAACAATCAGGTGAAGCAATTTAGGAGTCACAAGCATGAAACATTTTATTCACACCCTTCAACAAGGTTTTCAGAAAGAAATTACAACATAGCCTAATAACAGAATCACAGGCAAAAAGACAGTGGGGCCACTGTAATCAGCCAACTGATTTGATAAGTACCTTGTGATATAAAAAAAAGTCACAATAAGATGAAATCACAGGCTAGTACACATTAAAAACACTGTTCCAACAACAACGAAAGCCGGAATGTTGTAATTTGTAAATGGCAATACTTACATAGCAGAATTTAGCAAAGACAACAGCTTTTTAAAGTGCGTAGTTTGCTGGAGGCTGTTGCAGAGTAATCAGCTGAAGTGCCTTGAGTGTTTAGTATTTCTTTCATGAGTCCAGCGGTAACAGAGCCTCCTATCACCCAACTAAAGCTGTGATTTTAACATTTGTGTGCATGCAAAGAAAATAGGTATAGATGAAAAGACAGAAGCAATTTAGTTATCTTGAAATCCAGTTATACAGCTCCATTTCTACATTAATACACCAAAAGAGAAAATCTCAAACAATTGGGAAAAGCAGTAAGTGATTGCAAAAGTATTAGAAATAAAATTATAAATAATAAGAACAATTTAAGTCTACTTCTGAAAATATTCAGAAATTATCTTCAAGCAGTGCACAAAGCTTCAGTTGGGGATTGCTTCACAAGACTATGTCATAATCATTGTCCAAATCTTCAAGTTCAGGAGAGAAAAGGTAAATTTTCATCCTAGTTACTATTAGAAAAATAGAAAATCTTTCTAACATAAACTTGGTAAAAAATTTTTTTTGCTTTTCCACTGATGTTAATTAATAATACGTACCGATATAGTGTCGCAAATGAGCAGTGTTACCTGGGGAGTAATACAGCAGCTAACATCTCCAAGAATAGATTATTCTTACATTATAATGTCAAACTTTCAAATTTGACCACTAACATTTTTTCTTATTTAGCATGTTTATTTATACTTATTGAAACCGTTTTAGGGGCCGGCCCCTCGGCCGAGTGGTTAAGTTCACACGCTCCACTTCAGTGGCCCAGGGTTTCTCTGGTTCAGATCCTGGGCGCAGACATGGCACCGCTCATCAGGCTACGCTGAGGCAGCGTCCCACATGCTACAACTAGAAGGACTCACAACTAAAATATACAACTCTGTACTGGAGGGATTTGGGGAGAAAAAGCAGAAAAAAAAAAAAGGAAGATTGGCAACAGTTGTTACCTCAGGTGCCAATCTTTAAAAAAAAACTAGAGTACTTTAGACTCTCAGTCTGACTCCTCACTTTTCATCCACGTTTTTCCAGACAATACTGTCTTCTCTGTTACCAGGAGTATGTATAATGCAGTATTTCTTAAAAGAATGCTCCATGATGCTGTTCTGTTCAGTTAGCTGGAAGTTTCTGACAAATTGATGTTTGATGCCTTAATGACAGTCCTGCTTCATGCATGAAATGGTTACACCATCCATCATCTTGTTGCTAGGAATGTTACATCATCTATTCCAAGGATCTGGAGAATTCTCATGCTTCAGTTCCACTTCTTAGAGAATGAGAGGCAATCCTTTGCACATATCTTTCAAACAAACGTAATGCTCCCTTCATCTTCTCGTGGGTATGAACCAATACTATGGTAAATAATAAATTATAATATTAATTTTTGAAACTTTTCAATTGATTCTTCTCCCAAAAGTCAATTTTATGATGGCAACATTTGACTTAAGCTTTGGTTTTAACCAGATACTTACTTTAACTTCTAACCATTTGGCACTCTGTCGAAATATGTATTTGGTACAGTGCTGCCTTTTGTGGATCCTTTTGTTTGCCATCTCAGCATCCAGTTTCCCCACTCTCTTTTCTTTATTCCTAAAAAAAATATCATGAGGGTGAGGTCTTTCCCTTCTCCCATGCTGCTAATAAGACTCAGGGAAGGCAACCCCTACCCTCATCTTGGAGGATGGGCTGGCCTGATGGATCTTGGAGAAATCCCATCCCCCTTGCCAGTAATTGATTCAGAAATTAATATGTTACCTAATTCCCAACAATGAGATGTATGGGGGATTTGCTGAAGGTTTGGGGAAAGTTTTTTCTTCTGACTTAAAAGAAACCAATAGAGGTCTTTCTCTCTCTGCCGCTACACTTGAAAAGGACAGTAGACCCAACTGCTACCTGCAGCCATTCTGTTGGCATGAAATTGCCATGAAAGAAACTAGACTTAGGATGAAACTGACATGGCCAATAGTACAGCAGAAGAGAATGCCCAGAATCTTTGATGACAACTTTGAGCCATTAGATGAACCAACTCGGAAATCTGCCCTATCTTTGCTCTTCCATTTATGTGAGCTAATTTATTTCCTTAAACAATACACAAATATTAAGATACTTGTGGCCAAACACATTCTGATTGATATAAACCCATTATTTTTGCTTGGTCAGAATGAAGCTTTGGACTAAGTCCATTCATTGATCCCTATACACTAAAAAATTTGAAATTATCAGCAAGACAAATCAAAAATTTATCCAGTGCTTTGTCTGATTTTAGCAAGATGAGATCTAGCAGACATCTGGATTGCTGAAACCTGCCATCAGTATTTTATCTTGGCTTTGCCAATCAGATCTGATTCAATATAGTAAATTAGTCACCCAGTCAGGGTGCTAGGCTTGGCCTAAACCTGCTTTGAATTTGAGAAGTTTACTTTCTCTTCACCTCATGAAACTGCTGTTTGCACTATGCTGCAAGTTGTTGTGGCTCTGACTCCAGCGATGTCTGTGTGTTGCTTAAATAGTTTTATGAGGTGATGCTGACTTATCAACTTTCAGATCCAAAAACATTATGTCTTTCCCTATAATACATGCAAAATCATCTTTTACTTTCTGATTAAATTTGAAGCAAACATTTTTATAATTGAAAAAATTTTTGGTTCTCTTGTTTCTCTTCCTATGGTTTTCTTTTTCCCTCTCTCTAGTTGTTGCATAGAACAAATAGTTACTGATCTTCTACTATGTCAGACATTCACTGGGTGAAGAAAATTCAAAGATGAATAAGATCCATAACCTGCTCTCAAAGCTCTCAAAGCTGTCTAGAAGAGAGTCAGACGTGCATGGGAAAAACACAGTGAAAGGGTGTAGGCCACATGCTGTAGAGGCGAAGAGAGCCAGGAATTCTTCCTGACCCCATGTAAATACACTTTTCATAAGTCCCTCAACTCCTGATTTGATTTTTTTAAAATATTTTGACTGAGGGTTTACTTAAATATTGTCCATCTTCTCACACCGTATCCGTTAAACAGAGCGCAGTTTCTTGTAGACAGTCTCAAAAATTACTCCTGCAGAAATGACATGGACACTTAATAAGGATTGCGATTCTGTCTTGAAAAAGACCTTCCTTGCTGTCGTGGGCCTTCTTCCAGAGGCTGGGAACATGGGGTTGGTAAGAGAGTAGAAAATGTTCTGAGAAGTCTGAAACCGAATTCTTAGTGTTTCCTGAACCAACCTCATAGAAATGTACCTCTCTGTTTTATGGACATGCCCATGTCCTTTTCCCTTTTTTCTTCTTGAAGATGAAAATTATGGGAGGCCGGTCCGTTCTCTCCCTTAGTATAGGCAAAGCCAGTGTCTGGTTTTCTTCTGCCCTATTTTCAAAGTTTCAAACACAGAAATAAAAGATACAGCAACTCACTTTCTGCTCTATATAAAAGTGTGTGAAAGTAAATTACTCTTTCTGGTAAAATCTTATTATTCTGACAATCATAATGAAGAGATGACTCTTGTTTTAATAGGTACCATATATCTTGTCCTCCAGATAATAAATGACAGTAAATGGCCAGGCCTCCAAAATCCTTTGAGCTTTAACATTAACTCATTCTTAGTTACTGTTTAAAATGAGTCCTATGCTTTGAGATGTTGCTTCATTTTCTATTAAGTGTACACGTCCTTAATTGCAGTAGCATTTTTCTAGTTGCCTTACTCAGGAATGACCAGTCTCCCTGTTACATGAGCCTTGTTAGCCAGTCATGTTGGGGCCCACCTAACACAATGGGATCCATTTCTTACTCTAGAAAGGTGTGACAGTCTGGGGATCAAGCATGAGCGAGGTTATAGCAGGCAGGAAGGAGTGACCACAGGTTGCAAATTGCCCTGGTGGATACGGAAGACCAGACTGATAAGGGGCTCTGGATGCTGGAGAGGGTATCATTGTAATTTCTGACCTTATGGGACCAAGATGACCTTCTTAACTTATAGCAAAGTATGAGTTCTCCTAACTGCATAGAGGAGGAGAGAAAAAAAAGAACACAGCTAACATTAATGAACCTCGCACTATGTGACAAGTACAATGTTAGACATTTTCGTGTATGCATTAATCTTCAAGGGCTCCAAGGCTCCAAATGCTTGCTAGCTAGTGACTGGCAGAACTAAGAATCGACTCAGAGTCATCTGACACGAAATTTACCTCTAAACTGGCCTTCCCAAAGTACATCTCTCTCTTTGTTTATCCTTTTCCTGAACCTCAGGCAGCCATGTTTATCCAGACCCTGCAAGTGTAAAATTGATGACATAATCATGCAATGGTGTCTATGGGACTATTACAGGAGGATTAGGCTATTATCAACAAATCGGGGACTAGTATTGTTTTATCAGCATGGGAGTGTTTTCAATTAATTTGTAATTAAATAAAGGAAGCAATTTACTGGGTCTTGGAGGAGTCAGAGCTTGGGAAGGCTTATCTCATCAGTCTCAGCTGTGCATTCCTCCTGCACCGGCTCATTGTTTAGATCACAGCAGTGATACATGATCTGACCTATAGGAGTAATTCAATAAAACATCAATATTTTCCTTCCTTTAACCCATGGTGCTGTGATGACTGGAGAAATCTGCCTGGAATGGCCTCCACCATGAGCCCATCGAGAGCTACACCTTTGGCCCCACTACTCACTGAGCTGTTCCTGTCAAGAGCTTGGCCATGTCAGAAATGACCAAACCAGTTTTGTCTAAGACGTCTAGGATGAAGACAAGTGGACTTCATAGGTTCAAACATGTTTTAAATGTCTTTAAATCTACATTTTATAGGCTCTATGTTGGCCTCTTTACAACTGTGATGTGGTATAATCCCCTCCCAATCATCTTGCACAGTACGCACTGTTATCCCCATTTTATTGGATGAGCAAATTTAGGTTAGCTGGTGGCAGAGCCAGGAACAGTACCTAGTTCTGTAGTGACCTCAGGACCCAGAGCTCTTCTCCCTGCACTACTCAGCCCAGGCTCATGCAGACTGTGAAAAGTGAACATGTGGCTGGTTCTCCCACAAAGCCAGAGGATATTATAGTCATTTCTTGATAGGCTTTTCTATTATTCATTGTGTCTTAATCTTTATCCAGGTATCTGCAGGACTCAGCACAGATATTTCAGTAAGTATATGCTAAATAATAGTCATTATTATAATAATAACAATGGCAACAAGAACAGCAAATGCAAACCTTATTGCTTACCAGGTTCTTCCAGGGACTCTTCTGAATGCTTCATTCATTAAAGCCTCACAAAAATGCAATGAGATAGATGCAGGTGAGGGCACATAGTGACAAAGGAGTTAATTAATTTACCTACAGTTGTGGTAGAATTGGATCTCAAAACCAGGGAGATAGCAATAGTCTATAGCAGATCTTCAAAGTGGAATATTACTAGAAAGTATTAGAATTTATCATTATATTTATCTAAAAGTTATTACATTTATTATTTATCTTTAAAATCTCTGCTAATATTTAAGATACTTTTTGACATTGGCACTTAGTTCTGGTACCAAACCTAATGTGTGAAGGTTTTTCCCCACACCAAACAATTCTCCAGCATCAGCTGGTTGTCCTACAATTCAACTCAATTCTGACACTATCTACAAGGAGATAGCATCAGATCCCACAATTAAGGGCTCAGTACTACAAGATTGCCTGCCATCCTTCAGATGCCAGTCGTAAATGAAGGTTACTGAAGTCAGGTACCTGAGGGTTACAGTAGATATCCAATAAGCAATTTTGCTATTTTCTTGTTTAACTTGAGGGGTAACTCAGGATTCTCGAGGATTTGTGAGCTTGTTTTGCAGAAGATTTGTGACCTTGTTTTGCAGAAGAAAGAGAATGCCTTTGGGGAGCTTGTGATTACCAGATGGCTGACCCTCAGCAGCTGTTGATGCCCAGAAGTCAGATTGTCCAGGGACTTATCAAGAGTGACCCCTTTGTTTCTCCAAAGCTCCTCCTGCCAAGCCCCTTAGCTCTATAAAGCCCCTCTGCTTTCTGCTCTTGGGAAGACAGATTTGAGCAAACCCATGCTCCCACCTTCTTGTTTTGGCCAGTTCAAATAAACCTCTCTCCATCTCCAAGCACCGATGTTTTAATGTTTGGCTTACTGTGTATTAGGCACGTGAATTTGAGATTAAAAGGTTCAGTATCATTATCATCTGTGCTTCTCGCTTACTGGCTATAGATTGAAGGTTCCAAAGACCCCCTCCTTGTGTTCGATTAATTTGCTAGAATGGCTCACAGAACCCAGAGAAACATTTTACCTTCTAGCATTTATTTTATTTTACTTTGTTAGGTTTATTATAAAAAGCATATGACTCAGGAACAAAGCCGGATGGAAGAGGTGCATAGGGCAAGGTATGGGGAAAGGGTGCAAAGCTTTCATACCATCTCTGAGCATGCCACTCTCCCCAAATCTTCACATGTTCACCAACCTAGAAGTTCTCTGAACCCTGTCCTTTTGGGTTTTTATAGGTGCTTCATTACACAGGCATGAATGATTAAATCATTGGCCACTGGTAACTGAATTCTATCTCTAGCCCCTCTCCACTCCCAGAGGTCAGTGAGGGAGTGGGACTGAAAGTTCCAACTCTGCTCACTTGGTTAGCTCCACTGGCCACCAGTCCCGTTCTTAGGTGCTTTCCAAAAGTCACCTCATTAACATAACAAAAGATACCTTTATTGCTCTCACCACAGGAAATTCCAAGAGTTTTAGGAGCTCTGTGCCTGCTACTGAGATGAAGACCAGATATATATTTCTTATTATAAATCACAATATCATAGCACTCTTGCTCTATTAGAATGTCTGGTAGTCACATTTAATATGCAAGAAGTTCTAAGGAACGAATGGAAATCTACACACACACCTAGGGTGGGAGTGACTGCATTACACTTCCTATACTGAGAGCTGACTGTACTTTACTTGGGCCTAGTTTAGGTGAATGCACAGATCATAATATCTACATTTATCTCAATCAACTGTCACAAGGTAGACAAGTAGCTCAAAAAATGACTCTACAAAGAAACCTGGGTTTGAAGGTAGTACCTATAATGCAAGAACAAGTGAACAAAAAGAAAATGACAGAGTTGACACTTTTTACCCCAGAGCCAGTAGACACATTACAAAGCACATCTAATTATATCTGATAAGCTATCGCTTTATTTTTTGTACATGTACAAGAAATTCAGAAACAAACGTGGGTGGCATTATTGATTTACTCCAGCTTTACTGAGATATAACCAACAAATACTATTGTGTAAGTTTAAGATATATAATGTGATGATTTGATATACCCATATGTTATGAAATGATTACCATAATAAGGTTAGTTAACATACTCGTCATCTCACATAGTTACCTTTTCGTGTGTGTGGTGAGAACATTTAAGATCTATTCTCTTAGTAACTTTCAAGTATAGTTATAATACTATATAATAACAATACAATATCATCAACTATAGTCACCATGCTGCACATTAGATCTCCAGAACGAATTCATCTCATAACTGAAAGTTTGCGCTGTTTGACCAACATCTCCCTATTTTCTCCACTCCCTAGCCCTTGCCAACCACCAATTTACTCTGTTTCTGTGAGTCTGACTTTTTTAGATTCCACATATGAGTAAGATCATACAGTGTTTGTCTTTCTCTGGAGTGACATTAATTTAGAAGGAGAATCATTTGATCTAAGTGAAAGTTCATCTTTCACAGAGTGCTATATAACTGCACCTTGTAAACTGAATACAAAATCATCATCTTTTGGTATAGTCTTAACAACAAACTTTTGAGGTAGATGCTGATGCTTCTTTAGCAGATTTGTGTTTTCTGATTTTCGTGGGTTGCCATCCCCCATGTTGGACAGTAAACGTTTACAAACTTTTTTGCGAGTTCCATGTTCATCATCAACTTTTTTGAGACACAGATTCAGTTCTTAATATTTCATTAAACTTGCATTTCCGTTTTTGAATTTACTATTACTGGAGGAGTCACTGCAAAATAAAAAATACTGCCGAACAATAAAATAAATAATTGTAGACATACCATACAATAAATAACAAACAGGTATAACAAGGGAACTCAGACTGCTCTCTTTGTGCTCTATGACGGGACCTATGTTTCTTGCACATATTTCAGGTACACTTAGCCAATAATCTTCCGTGTTTCTACTGACTTGACTCTAGATGACTTCCGTCATTTTCTGGTGGTCTTGATATCTCTTAAATCATGGCAGAGGGCACTGAGATTTATCAACAAATACCTTGCATGCTGTCCTAGGAAATTAATATTCTTAAATATTAATTTAAGAAATGAATGAAGTGTTATGATAGAGGTAAACCTGGGTGAATTGGGATCACAGAGAACAAGCATCTAACTGAGATAGGAGGTCAAACAAGGCTTCTCAAGGAGGGAACACGTGAGCTGAACTTGAAGGGCAGGGGGGACACGGCAATTTTGGAAGGACAGGAAAGGGTCTTCCAGGCATGGGGGAAATGTGTAAAAGCATAGACATGGGAAACAGCAGATGCTTGGGGAACTGCAAGTTGTTCTGGAAGATTAGAGGATAGAGTGGAGACATGGCAAGAAATGAGGCTGAGGGCAGGGCCCGCTAAAGCTTGGGAATCTGGATCAATCTTAGTCATGAGGAAATCAGGGTTGCTGTTTGGCACTGCTCAGAGATTTCAACTGCTTTTCTGAGGATCTGAAGCTCCAAGCACACCCAAAGACTCCCTGGTCCTGCAGAACATGACATAATTGAGAGGTGAATTCAGAGTCAACTTGGTCATTAACTATTGGAAAGAAAAGGATCAGTCGTGTCCCAACTTCAACTGTAGCAGACCTTTTATAGGAGTCCAAAGGCACACTCATCTCAGCGCTGCTGTTACATTTGGGTCAGGGATGGTGGAGGGCCTGCTCTCAAGCACTCAGCCTCTATCTATAAAGAAGTAGAGAGTTGAAGTAATTAAGTGACTAATTAAATTAAAAAGTAATAAAAGCTGATCTGAATTCTTTAGATTTTCTTTTTCCAAAATATTACCTGCATAATTGCCTTGATTTTCCAGTTTCCTTTGGGAATATCTATCCATTCCAAGGAAGAAAGTTTGGCAACTTGGGAGCAAATAGCTTCGTGGTGATTACAAGCAGTGGGAATCACTTGCAAGTTCGTGTGAAAGTGTACACGAGGGTGGAAGAGAAGGGGAGGAGGTGGCTAAAGCAGAGACTGAAAATGCCTGTCTTTTTGACAGGACCATTGTCTGCATTAGCTCTGAAACATCTCTAGCATTTTTTTCCTAGTGTTACCTCTTGTTTAAAATATTATGGCGGTTTCCTTGTTAGAATTTCCATCTCTAGTGTCTAACCATTGTTATGGGGTTAATTCTCATAAAGCACAATCCCTCTATCAATCTCACTTCAGCCTTATCTCCCATCAGCTAGTACCTTCACCCAACTTCCACCCAGCCAGACTGACCTAATTAGCGTTCTTCAAACATGCCCTGCACTTAAACACTTCCATATCTTTGCTCTTGCACTTCCTTCTGCCTGCAATGTCCAAATTTTTCCCACTTCAGGATGCAGTTCAAACTCTGTGAAAATTTCTCTGATCTCTTAGCTAAAGGAATCTCTCCCTCTTCTCAACTCCCGTAGCAGTTTACTTCTGCTTCTTTTTGCCACTTAACACTTTTCACTTTCGGTTAGGACTATTTATGTACCAGGCTTATTTTGCTTACTTTGAAGTCTGTGGGTCACCCATGTTTGTATTCCTTAGACTTCCTATCATAATGCCTGACTCATGGTAGGAAGCCAATTAATGAATGAATGAGCCCCCAGTGCCTGGAGACCTCCGTCTGCTAAAGAGATGTTTAAAGCTGATGGCATTTCTGAGTGGAGGTAGTCAAACTACCATGCATCTCTCTCTCCCCAGCTGCTGGCTTATGTGGTACTGAAGCCCCCAGCTGGGGACAGCTGTGCCAGTTGGGACCAGCTGAGCATCTAGCCACATCCATAGAGTGAAAACACCCGGGCAGAGGTGGGGTTTGTCCTACTGAGTACTAACTTTGCCTTAAGTAGTTGTAACCCTGGGAAGTCTATGGCATTTCTCAGGCTTCTGGGTGGGCTTTGAGGCATTAGTACCACTTGTTAGCTACAGTCTGCAGAAGTGCTTTGGTCTTGTTTCTTTGTTCCCTCAGTGAGGGAAGACCTGTGTCTCCAGACCTTGGATTTTCTGGATTCTTTGCAGGTAGTGGCTCTTGTCATGATGAGCATAGTGAGAACACCTGTTACAGCAAGGTATTATTACTTATTTATTTAAACTTGCCCTACTCTAAAAGAATTTTAGGAAGACTACGAAAAGATATGTAGTACAAAGGCGTTTTTTATTTTTTTTATTATTTTGTGTGTGTGTGTGAGGAAGATTGCCCCTGAGCTAGCATCTGTGCCAATCCTCCTCCATTTTATATGTGGGACACCGCCACAGTGTGGCTTGATGTAGGTCCAGGACACGATGGGAACCTGCAAACCCAGGGCTGCTGAAGCAGAGCATGCATGCCTAGACACTACGCCACAGGGCCAGCCCCATACAAAGGTGTTTTTAAAGTGAAAAAATTAATGGAAAAGAAAAATAGATGTAGAACAATTAAGATGATTAATATAGGAAATGATTGATATAGCACACGAAGGCCATAAGATCCTGTATATTTGCTGCAGTTGTACTGCAAATCTGACTCTGAGCTTCCTAGAGACCAGAAAAAAAGAGGGAAAGATAATCAACTACAGGAATCACGGTGTCTGTATGTATGAAGAAGCCAATTGCTCCAGAGGAGTCTCTATCTCCCTGTGCCCTAAAAAATTTTATTCTGGGCATTCTGTGGAGACATATCCTGCATAATGCAGACAACAGTGTCCATAAGAAGACGGAAGCACAACAGTGGAGTCTGGGCCCGATGTGAACCTGATGACAGGGAGAATATCCATGCAATAAGTAACTGCTGTAGAAACCAGTGTTTTTCCCCTGCTCCTTTCAACTTCAGCCCAACAAACATTTCATATACTAGAACCTAGCAAGGCTGTGGTCCTTGTCCATCTGATACCAAAATTAGAAGGAAGCTCAGTCAAAAGACTGGCTATTATCACTGGAACCAGAAAGTCAGTGAAATCCAAACGTACAACTTGAACAGGTGAGGAGGGAAGTCTTAACAATAGCTGATTCTTAAACTCCTGGAGTCAATGCGGCCATCACTCTGGTTAGTTCTGAGCCCTGTGAAGTTATCCTGGGGACCCAAAACTACAGCCTCAACAAAGTGCTCTGAACTTTGCTGGAGACAGAGGTACATTCTCATCACATAAAGGAAAAGGGGTGCCACCTTGGTGTAGTGGAAGTAAACTGGCAGTGGTTGTCATTCTTTGAACCACATTCAGTAGTCTCCAAATAGTAGAGTCCAGAATAAAATTAGGAAAGGCCCTTATTTAAAGGAAATTGCATTATGGGTTAATTTCCCGGAGTGGAACTGATAGCTCTCTTTAATGATTATAAGAGTGAAGATCGTGTGATAAAAATAGCATTGAGTACTTAGTATGTGCTAGCACCTGTAAAAAGGATGTGTTGCACAATCTAAGAAATGAATAATTCTGGACAGTAGGACTAGAACCGTGAGTGACAGGAAGTAGCTGTGGGCTTAGTATAAGGGGTATTTTAAAAAATAATTCAAGTTACTAAAGGGCTGCTTTAGAAGGAGGGGATGTCTGGGCAGAGGCTGGTCAACCAGTGGCCAGGAAATCATGTATCAGTAAAAAACTCAACCTAGATACCATTTCAGGTCCTTTTCAAGTGTGACTTTCAGTGATTCTATGAAAAGTGTGATACTCCTATCCAGTTATCAAAGGGAAATTTGTTTCCATCTGTATTTCCTCTTCTTTGGTTAGAATGGGCTTGTTTAATCCAGCCACACTCTCTTACTGACTCCTGGGGCCTAATGGGCCCTATGGCATGAAACCAAGAGCTGGAGTCCAGAGGACAGAACAAAAATAACTGATCCATGTGTGGAGAGAATCCATATCTATTAAGGGTGGACAGAACAGCACAGTCTCTCTATATAGCAATAGTATTACTTCCCCAACAAACATTTACTGAGCTCTTGTGTTGTGCATAAACTGAGAAGAGGAGAGTAATGGTGGACAAAAGAACTGGACATGTGTATCACTGTCAGAAAGCTCATCGCCTAGCAAGGGCAGTGGAGAAACTCAGCCAAAGCCGTTAGGACCATACAGTTATGTCTGGGGTGAGATTTTCACTTGATGCAAGTGTTCCCTTGGCTTTCTCAGACACCCACATGAGTCTCCACATGCAAGAATCTGATTCTTGTTAGCAAAGCCCACTTCCACTGTTCAAGGAGAAAGAGGGAAGAGGAAGGACAGTGGCCCTGGCCTGGCGTTTGTGGCTGCAGCAGAATGAAGGAGGGAGAGTGGTAATCAGGCCAGAGAGATGGTTGGGCTAGATCACAGGGGCCTTGGAGGTAACTGTAAGGATACCACTCTCTCCAGAGATTGGAAACTACTAGAGGGTTTTGAGCAGAGGAGAAATACCTAGATTTTATTACCAAAGGATGCCTCTGTGGCATCTGAGGCTACTGTTTTGAGTATTCACTGTAAGGAGTTCAGGATGGGAGCAGGGAGCATGGTTAGGAGTGATTTGGGATCATTCAGGTGAGACTCTAGAGAGGTTAGGGCAGCCGTGGTAAGGCGCAGTGAGAAGGAAGAGCACACAGGATTAGGGCATGGAAATGCTCAGACTTGAGCTTCAGGAAAATTGACCTGGCAAGAGCGAAGGGAGGAAGGAATGCACTGACAGTAGGAAGAAATCAGAGGTCCTGAGACAATTTTCTCAAAGGTGGCCCACTGACCACCTACATTTGAGTCCCCTGCAAAGCTTGTTAAACTGCAGATCCCTGGGTCCCTGAGCAGATCCACAGAATTAGAATCTCACAGGAACCCTTGTGAGGCCCTCAGTAGGTTATTCTTTTGAATGCTAAAGATTGAGAACCACAAAAGACTGGATCCTTAACAATGAAAACCAACAGTGTCTGTTGAGGTAAATTTTAAGTTCAAAGAGAACAGATGGAGTATCAGAGCTTTTTTTCCTCTCTGAAATAACATTATTTAATACTAATATGCTAGAAGCTACTGTTTTGGTACATGTATTGTGTGCTAGACACAGTCCTAAATAATTTACATGTGTGTCAGGGAAAAATTGTTTGTGTCTAGGAAAATGTTTTGCTAGTGATAACCTCACCCCGACTCCTATCCCTCCCATCTGAGAGGAGTGGACCCTAAGAAGAGTCCTTAGCTTGCTTGGTGGGGCTGTAGCTGTGGAGCCACCAGTTAGAGGCTTAGAAGGTGTGACGATGTCTGCATAAGAAAAGGGTGGAGAGAAACCCTGGGATGGTCTGGGGCAGGGCTAGAGCATCAGCCAAGAGTGGGAGCCTGGGAGGAAAGGAAAATGTAAAGGCTGGCCCTGAGGGGGAGAACTGGAGAGAGAGAAAAGATAAAGTGGCAGGGGCCCAGAAAGGGAATCTTGGGAGTTGGCAGAGATGTTTAAACAGGATTTATGAACCTTTATCAGATATTCTGTGATGTACACAATCTTTCCCACCACCTCCCCCATCAAGGCTTTACCGATATTATCAATTGGATCTGTTTGGGGGTTGCAGTGATGTGCCGGGTTCTGCTGTGAGGGGGCACAGGCCAAGGACAAAGGCTGCCCACTCACCTCCAGCTGGCATCCCATTGATTCATTCAAGCTAATGGTAACTTCACTGGGGTCACCACCTTTGCCACCCAAGACCCGTCCTGTTCGCCTCCACTCTCTCTCCCACATGAATCCCTTGTGACTTTTACAGAATCTGTGTGGTAATTTTATTTATTGCCTCAGTGTTTTCCAGGCAGAGAATCTGGAATTAGAGTGACCTTCTGCTCACAGCAGCTGCTGATTTATCACAGGATCTGTTAGAGTCTCGTCCAGATGTTGATGTTCCTGACATGAAGCCTTTTTAATTTGAAATTGGCTCAGCTGGAAAATTAGGTTAAGGGTTTTCATAGTCACAGTACAAGGCAGAAATTTTACCCTCTTTTATAAACGGAAGGTGCTAGTGGTACAAACCACAATTCAAATAAGTTTATACAAATTCTGGACCGGGCAATGTTGCACTGTATCTGGAGGAAGACTAAAAGATGGGAGGAAAGTTGAGTTGTTCTTACCCAGGGAGCCACCACTGGGCATCAACAATGGCTGCCAGAAGCTGTGAAGAGACTACAGATGGGTGGGAGCCTCAGCAAAGCCCAGATGGGAAAAGGAGGCAATCCCCCGCCACCAAGAGGGAGCATGTACAGTTGCTCCTCAACACTACCTTGAGCACCAGGACCACTGCTGCTGATTAACTGCCTGCCAGGTCAAACTTTCCATCATTAGGTGGTCTGGCTTACCTGTCAGAGTCCCTGACCTATTTAGTGCTGTGTAAAAGTTTGAGAGCCCTCACCGTGTCCTGGGCTCCTGCCAGGAGAAGGCGGGTGGTAGTGGCTGCTGCTGTGAGGAGAAGTTAACTGTATTGGAAGGGGACATTACTCACGTTTCTTTTCATCATCAGAAAAGCAAGCCTCTGAGGTGAGGATGAACTTGGAGATGAAACAGAGACCAGGGTCTCTGGACAGAGAGAACCAGCCCTCTCCTCCTACCTTGGTGGTGTGCTGCCGGGCTCCAGACAGAGGTGGTTGGAGAAAAGAAGTCTTGGCTGAAGTATCAGGACAAGTGGATGGTGAGCAGTATAGAATGTGATAAATTATTTCAAATACCAATGATGTAAAAAGACAGCCTGACTCATTCTGTGGGGCCAAGAGTGAAGTCAGAGTTCAGTGAATGGAAGCCACAGAGCGGTAGATTCTTAGATAAATTAATAATAATAATAATAATAATAATAAGGTCATTCCTTGTCTGTAGAACTGCCTGGATGACCCCCTCAAAAAATGTGCCAAATGGGGATCAGTTTTAAACATTGGATGAAGATTTTCCTTAAAAGACTGTTAAAGTCACTCAAATGTATAATCCTGGACTCAGATCTACTCTTAAAATGTTTTCTACCTTTTACGTGAAACTGTCTAAGCCTCACTCTAGTCACTTGATAAATTAAAACTCTTTTCACTGGAATATTAGAGAATGTAAAAGGTACCATGTGTTCAGTGTTTCAAAGCTTTCAGAATGAAAATCAGTGTGTAAACGCAAAATATGTGTTTTTCATTTAATTATATGAAGGGACAAGTTACGCAAATTATGCAAACTGAAAGAATTGAATAGTGTAGATATTTTGAAATATTTACCACAATTCTACAACCAAGGAAAATTCAAGTTCCTGATTCTTTCTCCCTTGAATTTTTTGCATCTGGATTTACTTCTGCTGGGATAGATGCCCACTTCCTGACCCACAGTTCTTCATGGTAACAAGCCCATCCATCCACCCAGGACAAGCAACTTCACCCCAACCTTGGTCAGACTAGTGAGTCAGAGGTTCTTTTCACATAGGGCTTGAGTCTGCCAGAAACTACTGTTCTTTATAGATTGCACATATTTGAGCTGTGTCTTTATTAATTAAAACATTAAAATGAAAATGTTGACTGTAGAGGGAATCACTCATCATCCAGAAGTATTGTCCACACTTGCCAAACATCTGGATTTAGTGGAGAAACATCTGAGTGGTTCAACTGAATTTTTCTTTTTCATTTGAATGTTTTGGTGTCATGTAGACCCAGCCTCAGTCAAGACTTAGAGAAAAAACTTGGCAGAAAAAGACCCAGAATGACTTAATGCTAGCATAACAGTCTAAAAAGAGTAAAGATTTTTTGTTTGTTTGTCACTGTGTGAGAAGACACTGAAAAACAATTCTTCTAAATAAGTCAGTGAGCGATGACCAGGCAACAGAAAATAATAAACTAAACTCTTAGACCTCTTGCACAATTCAGGCAAATGATTGATTGGTAAATTAGGAAACCATAAAAATGGTTGAAAGTAAGATGAACCGTAAATCATTTAACAGGTATTTGGAAACCCCGAACAAACAAGGATTAGCAGAAAACAGTAAGCTATCATGTAGGGCATAAAAAAGTATATGGAAGAAACCAGTTATAATCTTTTTGAAGGTTAATGAAGAATGGAGAAGAATACCGGGAATCTGGCTAAAAATAAATACTACTAGACCAAGCCGGGAAAGGAGGAAAGGGATGTTGAACATTATTCTTCATTAGAACATCGCTCTTTAACTTGAGGGTGGGTAAGCCCCACCACCCTGCAGTACTCTTAAAGGCTCATAAAAAGGGAGAGGGAACAGGCAGCAGCTCAGTGAATGCATCTGGGGCAAATGAGACTCTTAGGGCTTGAGAAGTAAATTGGCACCACAGTTGTGCAGCTTTACTCAGAGCAAAGCAATTTATAACATTATTCCTTCTTCATTCCTCCCCCTCTCCCTGACTTTCCTACACCACCACCAGCTTAGTGAGGTTCTTTATGTACCGTTTCCATTCCTGGTCTGGAAGATGGGAACCTTAAGTGCTGGTTTCTTCCATACCCTACCCTTCCCCGGGCCTATTTCTTCATCTGTAAAATAGGAGTACTGAACAATGCTACTTTAGTGATAGCATCCAATTACAAGATGTTAAAATCCATAAGAACTAAGTAGTTATTAAATGAAGAAGCAGCATTTGAAATTTTTACACGCATTTGCAAAGCAATGTTTCTGACTGAAAGGCAAGGGCAACCTAGGATCTGAGTGCCATCATTAAGCACAGGAATTGGGCTGTGAGGTAACGGGCAAAGAGACATGGGGAAAAGTGTTAGACCCACTGTTCTTTAGAAAAGATTAATGGAATGTGCAGATGGTACCAGGCTAGAAGAAGCAGACCCCAGTGTGGGCAGGCAGTGAACACATGAATGATATTAAGAGATTATGGAAATATGAGTGGAAAAGAATGAAATAGGATTCAACTTGGAAAAATGCAAAGTAATGCATTTGGGAGCAAGTAACCAGAAACACATGAGTTCACAGTGTTTTGTGACAACAGAATTAACTGGAGGCAGGATCATCATGCCAATGAATAAAACATAGATGATGTTTGCACCCCTATGGGAGGCCACACTTGGAATTCTGAGTTCAAATCTCTCTCTTTGAAAGTAAGGAATGAGAAAGAAAAATTAAGAAGAGATCAGGAAAGTGCAGAACCAGTAATCAGGTAATTAAAAGTGTTTGATTTAAGCTGAAGATTTTAAAATTTCACAGAATGGGCTGGCTGGTTTCAGGCTATGATAGGAACATAGAGCATTGTGGATCCTGGTTTATAAACTGTCATGAAATGAGGGAATATTAGAGAAGGAGGGAACTTAGAAGCCACTCCATCCCTCCCCCATTTTACAAATGAAGCCGAGACTCAAATAGTTAAAAAGAGGGTGTAGCTGATTAAAGTGATTCTAAAGCAATAGAAGTAAATATGAAACCTCAGGGCCCCTTTGTTATAATCCCTTAACCCAGTAATCTCTGAATGTGTCATCACTTTTGATGTCTTCTTGTCTTTGAACATAAATTCATTCTGTCTTTGTTCTGGCACCTTTCCCCCGGTTCCTCTTCCTGGTCCTCCTTTCTCTAATGGGTGCCCTCCCCCTGGCCCTTGTCTCCACCTTGAATATGTACCCTTCTTCACCTCACAGGGGAGATCTGGGAGGAAGCCACTTTCCCTTTCAGAAAGCTCTCTCCTCCACTAAGAATTAGTTTCCCCCCCATCTTTTATTTTTAAATTTACACTAAGGCAGTGAACACACTGTATTACAAGCCCATGTGCTCAGTGCATGCTTTCATACCACTGCATCTGAAGGGAGAGACCCTGTCTCTGTCATCACTGTGTCTCCACTGTTTACCACAAGACCTGAGAGAAACATCTTTTCCATGAATGTGAAGTGAATGCAATGTTCTGTTTTCTCTCCATCACTCACTTCCTAAACTTCTGTTTCAAGGCAGAGAGATTTGGGGAAGTGATGCATATGGTGTCTTCACACTGTCAGTGTTAGCGTTGAAGTGTGGCATCCGTTGCTCCCCTCAGACACTTGATGCTTTATCAGAGCAGAAGTTCTTTCCAGAAATCAAATATAACCAACGCATCAAAATGTAGCCACTCTCCAAACAGCACAACTGACTAGCCAATTCTGTCATTCAGCTTTTACTCAAGTGTGTTTGTGTAATACTGTATTTCCCAATGTATTTCTCCAGTAAAGGAGAATTCCATGGAATTCTGTGGTGAAATAAATGGGAACTATTTGGTTAAATAAAAGTAATTTGCATTCTTTTACTGTTCTGTGTATCATGAATCTCAAGGCTGGGATCAACTAATTTGATTTCAGAACTCTTGTCTCCTGTGGCATCTTCAGGGAGTCATGTTTCGTGGAAAACACTTTGAGATATGTTGAGCTTCCTGCGATCATGCCATATCTTCTTGCAGTAGTATAAATAGCCAATGCTTGCTCTGTGTCAGACACTGTTGCAATACTTTATATATAATGACGTTTAATTCTCACAACCCCATAAGATACGATTGGTATCCCCACTTCACAGAGGAGAATGTTGAAGTATAGAGAGGTGAAAAAATTCGCCTATTTTTAGCTAATACGTGGCAGAAGCAGAATTCAATCCCAAGCCTTCTGACTCCAGGGCTCCATATATCAAGCTAAAACCCCACTTCCTATCACTGTCATCCCATGTTGACCTCTGGATGCTACAGAATGAGTCCAAGCCCTTATCACATGCAAACCCTTTAAATATCTGCAAACAACTAACATTCTTCCAAGGCCTCTCTTTTCTGAATCTTCCAATTCTTCAACTATTCTTCAAACGACAAGGTCTAAAATTCTTTTACCTTCTTGATGATTGACCTCTGAACCACGTTTGTGATTTTGTGTCTTCATTAAGTTTAGGTCTCAGAAGTACTCTAGCCAGCCGGATGTGTTTCAACTGACACTAAGAAGAGAAAGCTGTCACCTCTCTCTAGAAACACACTTATTTGGGAAGTTTTATTTGTGTGTTTATTTGGGGTATCCATATTGTGCCATTGGCGCATGTTTAGCTAAATAATAACTAAAATCCAAGCTCTCCAAAGCATGAGTTTGAGGAATATTTCATGAGATCCTTTTATGACAAAAACAATTAATAAGCAAAGACTGCCCTCAGCTAAAAATGCCCCCACTTAGGCGAATGTGCAAATATCATGTAGGCCTCACACAGGGCACTTCCTGCCTCCCATTTTCTCAGTTACGAGCCTTCACTGACCAACTGACAGCTGCAGCCAGGCTTTTCAGAGGGAATCATGAGGAGCTACCAGTGACAGCCTGGGAAGTAGGCTTTAGTAAGAGGCAATTCTTTTAATGCTGTTCCCATTGACTTAACGTTAGAAGAAGCATGGTAGAGAAGACGAGAGTAGGGAAGAAGTGATTTTTTAAATTATGAATTAAACTATACAGGTACAGAGAGACTTGCGTATTGCCAAATGAACACGTGGAAACATAGCTGTCTTGTCCCATTAGAACCACTTAGTCCAGAGGAGCAGATCACGAGGGGTCCATCACCTGGATAGAGCACTCAGGCCTCCGCTTGAATGGGAATTTCCTCACTTGACAGATGGGGATTGAGTGTCTGTTAGCTAACATTTTTTCTCTAATTACTAATTATACCAGAGAAAGCAGCCTTATGGCAAGAGTCCTGGAAATGTGAAATTTGATCAGTAGAGATTTGCAGTAAAGATGGAAGATTGATGTGTGACGTCAGACAGCTGGGAAGGAGGCCCATAGGGCCAGGAGGTGAGCAGCTGCTCATAGCAGATTTGAGAGGGTAGGGGCAGGATCCGGGAAGCGGGGATCAGAAAAGGATCTGGGAGAGGAGAGATAAGGAGAACGATGTTAACAATTTTGCTTCCCCCTCCTCTTCTTTCTGTCATTTCATATAAGAACGTATTAATCCTCTGAGTTTGAGGCTATAGCCAACAGGTGGCAAGGCCTATCCTGCACAGAAGGCAGCTGCTGGGAGCGAAAAACGGTGCCAGGAAAAGGGAGCTTCAGGTGGGAATCTGCACAGAGCAATTAACCTTCACCCTGAAAGACGCCCCGCTCCACCCCCACCACTCACCAAGGAGACCACAACCCTGAGGGTCGTACACTCAGAACAATCCCTAGGGCAGTGATGCTAAAAGGGATGTCCAGGAACCAGCTGTAGTGGAATCTGCTGACCTTCTGGTTAAGAATGCAGATTCCTGGACCCCACCCCAAGCCTCCAGGGTCTGAATCTCTGTCAGTGGGGTAGTCACTCCACAGTCACTTTCTCTCACATCATTCCATTTATTTTCTTCTTTGTACATAAACCATTATCCAAAATGATATCATCCATTTATTCATTTCCTGTCTTCTCCATGCTAGTACATATTCTGAAGGAGCAAGGACTACCTATTTAGAACAGTATCTAGCACGTAGGAGGGGCTTAATAAATATTTGTTGGATGATGAATAGGTGAAATAAAGGGAGATAGGGAGAAAGAAGGGAGATTCAGAATGCCTGCCCTGGTGAATGACTAAGCTAAGCTGAGCCCAGTTCCAATGCTCTGGGATTCTGAGATGGTATAGTCGGGATGGCAACCAAGAGAGAGGGAGGTTGCTCTCCATTGGGGTTAAAACAACAACAATGAAGGACTGAGGCTCTTATGCAAGCAATGCCCCCTTATGTACTCACACACAAGTCTCGTGCGGGAAATATTTCCCCAGAGCTGAACACATAGACCCCACCAGCACCCAGGCAGAGAGTATGCACTGCCCCTTTGCACCTTTTATCTCAGAAAGCCTTTAGTGCACACCTGTCATTATTCTTAAATTGCCCTAGGATATCAATATAAGGCCAACATTGCCCTAATTTGAGAGGCACAGAAATTAAGGCCCTAAAAGTAATGACAATATGCTGTAGGTCACAAAACAGTCAGAAAGGAGAAAAAGGCTAAAACCTGGCCTTCCGGCCTCATAAACCAACTGTATCTCCCAACTCAAACGCTTCCTATATTTTCTTTGGTGCTTCTTCTTGAAACCACTGTGGTTTTTGTAATGGTCAAGAAGGAGGGGAAACATTAGCATTACACCATTTTGAGTAATGCACATTGTACTTAATCTACCTGTGACTCTTTTTTTCTACTTTTATGCAATAAAGTTATTAACATTGATAATACTGTCTCTGAAGATGACTAGAGTATTTACATGCTAAAGACAGCATGCTAAATGTAACACCTTTCTTATATATAATAGTTTCTTAGAACATCATTCTATTACATCTAAAATCCCTGTTCTCATATAATAAACAGTCTTCTCCTGGTTTGAGAGTCTTACATACATTGTGAAGTTAGAGAATCACAGGCTATTAGGTCTAGCCCTGAAGAATCAGTCATGTAATCTGTGTCCTCCTCTCCTTACCATGTCATAAATAAGGAAACAGAGGCCCAGAGATTTCACATGGCATGGGATGCAATATGGCCAGCATTCCCATCTCTTTCTTCCAACACCTTTCCTGGGAATCTCAGTGCTTGGCATAACTTTGAGCACCGTGGCAGGACCTGGCTGGCATCACTTGATATTTGTCCTTTTCACTATCGAGTGATTCGATACAAAATCCCTGTCACTCTGAGGCTTTGGACTGCCTTAGAAATGTCTGCATGTCCTTTTGCCACTACACCTACGTGCCCTTGATCCTCAGGGCAGCTATGCTCATACACAGGCAATGAGTGTCCTGGTGGCTGTAAGCTCATGAGGGCTCTAAGGGGACTCTGACCGAGAGTGTTTGGAGCTAACTGAGAAGCTGAGCTCACTTCTAGAAATCTGTGTCAGAAAGGCCTCCCACTATGATGGTGAGAGAAGGAGGTCGGCAGCTCACTCCTTCATGCTACCCTGGGTGTCTTCCTCAGCGGCTCTGAGAACCATCATTACTGCAAGCTGTGTCAGTCCCAGCATCAGCATGAGCCAGGAGAGGATAAAGCAGCCGGCTGTGAGTGGGTCTTCTCCTCTCATTTGCCAAGGGAAAAAAGATTAACAAGCATTCCCTGGCATGGGGTCGAGAAGCCGTCAGAAGTCCTAAGACTAACGTGGCATCATTTTTCTGGTGGGGCTTGAGTGCTTTGGCATTCATGGAGGAGTTGGACTCCCAAGTCTACTGTGTTTTATGTATGTGTTCTCCTTATATTTCTGAAAGGTTAGCAGAATCAAAGATTATTGTCCCTTTTCGGGGATAGAACAACTAGGGTGTCTTTATCCCTTCTCCATGCAGGGGATTCTTCATTCTTTAAATTCGGTCCATTGCTAAGTACCTCTAGGATGCCTTTTCAAATTCACCTATGCAGTCTCCTGGAAGCAATAAGTCTCCTTCCTGGTGCTCCACCAGCACCCTGCCACCCCTCAGTGGCAGTCCTGTCCTGTGGGGTTCTAATTGCTGGCTTTAAAAGTCTATTTCCTCAGTAGACTGTGCTCCTCTGCAGAGCAGGGGGCATCTTTGTAGACTCTCCCCTGCCCATTCCCCTACTCTCTACCCACTCCAGGGCCAGTTTCAAAGCCTGGCATATCAAAGATACTGAAAGAACAGGAAAAAAAGAGAAAAATGGAGGAAAGTTAAGTGGCTTAGCCAAAGTCACACAGCAATTCAACATCAGAGTTTTGCCATTTAGTGTGGTACTCAGTTCTAAACTAGGCTGTCATCATGCTTATTTGATAGTCTACAAAGAGTGACACATATTTTTAAGAATGATTTTACTGCTACAGAAATGAAGAACATAGAGCCCAGGCCAGTTAATTCTTAAGTATGATTAGACGATGGCTTATGGGCTCCATCTATGCTTTAAATCAGGATCATTTTCAGGTCTAATGGAAATTACATGGTGGCTTTGGCTTCACAGGGAAGGAACTTCGAGCTAATCAGACTTGGGAATGCCACCATCTGCGATGCCAAGGCAAAAACAAAGGAATGCAATCGATTAAGAGTCTCCCTTCAAGACCGTTCCAAGGCTGTGAGAGTGCTGAGATGAGATGGGACTGGAATCCTAGCCACAGGCTAAATTGCTTTGCAAGAGGCCACAGCTGTTGCTGCAGGGAAAAGCAGGGTAAAATCCTGTTTTCTTACTTTCAACTTTCTGCTGACCTTGTTTGAGATTGTTTCTGAGCTGCCTTGTGCCCATGCCTGTCCCAAATGGTCCTTTCTTTAGTGTCCTGTGTCTTGTCTTTGCTTTTTGTTATATCACTAGCACTTAACATAGTGCCTGGAATACATGACTTCTTCAATAAATATCTGTTTGATGAATGAATTAAGCCACCAAAAGTAGAGCTTTAATAGGAAATGAGAGTTGTCCGGCACACAAGAGAGATGCCCCTTCACTTTTTCAACCAAGATTTCCCTTGGCCCTTTCACTAGAATGTAGGAACAGAAAGAAAGGAGAAATAGTGTGAAAAACATTTTAATTTTGTCCAGTTTATGACTATATCTACTCAAATTTTCCCACTCATATTCCATGACCAAATCAACTTTTTGAAGGCCTGTTTTTTATTGCTTTTTTGCTTCTATAATGGCAACCAATTCCTCAATAATTAATGACTTGCCACACATTTACAACCTCCTTGGCCTTTGAAATAGCCAAAATGACCTAAGGCCTAGCAGAAGAGTGGCACGAACTGACTGTGCCAGAAGTTGGGCCTCTGGGGTGAGATCTAGAGAGTTATTGGCTTCAGTGGTGTTAAGCAGCGCCTGTGATTGGAAAATAAAAGGAAATAGAATCCTCTCAGAATCAAGGTCAGGTCCTGAAATAAATAGGCTGAAGAAGCATGGGTGGCAATGGTTTAATCCTCAAACCTGTTCTCCCCTTTTATTTCACTTACGTTTCCAAACATTTGTCCCTGCCTTCTCTCTGTAGCCAAACATGTTTTAGGACTTGAAGCAATGTAGATTTGTCAGCTTTCTTTATCTTTAGAGAAGAAATGTGCATTCTGTATGTGTTTTATAAATAATAGCCATGAAAATGCCCAGGGAGTTAACTCCATGACTAACCACCATCAGACCTTCTTGTTGCTGTCCGCTGAATTAAAATCTCTTCCAGTGACCACTTATTTTCCAAAGTCAAAACCTTAGGGTACATGTGCTTTTTTGTTAACACTTCACTTACGACAGCCAAGGGGTTACTTTATTCCTAGGATTATGTTTAGGTTCTTTCCATGTTCTACATATTGTTTTTCCTTAGTTTATGAACCTTGGATCGTTTGAAACTTGGTGTTTTAGACTCATTTACACTTAACTCGTAAGTCACTCAGTAAGTACCAGTTGATGCCCACCAAGCCATTTTATATATCTTATTAAGAATGATTCGCCTTTTTGCCAAGGATATGCAAACCAGAATACCAGATGGTTTGAAATTCAAAACACATGACATCTGAGTGGGTTCCAAACTTGGCAAAATCTCCCTCCTGCTCCTCCTACTCTTCCCCTCCTCCACACTTGCAGCAATAGCTTAGAATCATGAGACTGTTTATTTTGTGCCATCTACCCCCCAGTTAAAACATGGATGTGATATTTTAGCCTTAAAGCCACCATTCAGAACCTAGAGTGAAGCCACTGCTAGAGGTGGGTATCTACCAGGTGTTCTGAAAAATGTGTGTCTGCTCATTGCCTTGGGCCAGTGTCTTTCACAGTGAGGAGAAAAGTGCTGGTTCCAGAAAACAGCCCAGGGAAGTGAAGTTGAAATTGATTGAAGTAAATTACTCCTAAGCCCTTGCTTCTCCCTTCCTTTGAAGGCAGGAGTAAATTTGCTTTCCTGCATCCAGGTGGTCCTCAGATGTCCTAAATTAAAACCTAGTGAGAATGGGTTTTTCGCAACTGTACCTGACCAGTCTGCCAGGCTCAGTGCCTGTGCTGTTTCTGTGCAGTCCACCCAATGGAAACTACAGGGGCAAGTAGGCAACGTGGGAGCACAGTTCCTTTCTCCTTGTTGGAAGTAGGCCAAGAATGTGAATGGTAATCACCCAATTCCTGTAAAAGGTACCATGGGGCCTTTAACAAGCACAAATGGCCAAAGTCTCAGTCTTACACTTCGTCTGTGAGACTTTGTCAGAGGGAAGTGGCAGTTCTAAATGACTATTTACGCAATATCCCAAACTAGAAGTAGAAAGTCAGAGCCCTGCAGTTGTTGATCTCAGAGACTTGAAGCTTGATGAAAGACAGGCTTTGAGTAATGGTTTTCCATTGCTTTTGAGGTCAAGTCTAAAAATCAAACGTTTCAGGGAGCAAATGCCTGTCAAATATCTTCCCTGCCCAACTCCATCCTCTTTGCTCGTCTGCATGCCAGTGCCACCCCAGGATCTGGAGTTCCCATCTGGGCTACTGTCTTAGGAATATGGTCTTTCTTTTCCTTCCACTTCTTGTTTACCTTGTACACATTGATGGCAGCACATGCTTAGGTCTTATGTCTTCTTAAGTTACTTTATTATTGGTGGGGAAATTAGAAAGGTACAAACTCTACAGATAAACAGAATAAATATGGATTTTACCTTTATTCTGCTTAGTTGTGTATCTCTAACAAGTAGCTTAAGGCTGCTGAACGTAAATATTGTCATCTATGAAATGTTTCTAAACCATACATCATATAATTATTGTGAGGATTAATTGACAAAAAGTTAATGATGAACTTTGTAAATCATGAAATATTATATGAATGGAAGCCATTTGTAATTATTATGTTATTATAGCTATTTATTGTTATTATTTATTATGCAGAGGACTTCTAGGAGAGTGTATTTTTAAGAAATATATTCCTTTTCTCCAAGTTTCTATTGTTATGTCCAAGAAAGGATTAAGAACTGTTGTAGTTCCTATAGCACATGGAAGAACCAGGTGAAAGCAATGATTTCCTTTGATCAAGTGGTGCATTTAGAGGAAGAGATATAAAATATTCTTGTATTATTGGTGAAATGATGGATAAAATATTATTTATGCATTGTAATAAAAATTTTAAATATTTTTTATTCATAAGGAAAAGATGACCCCAAATTCCAAATTTTTTAAATGGCAAAAATCTTTTAATAATAAAGAATAATCAATCATCAGAAATTTTCTTTATAAACCAGAGCTTTTTCCTACTCTGTTGAGTTTTAAATGGGGTTCAGCAGATTGGTTATAATATGTATTACTGTTTAAAAAAGCACATGGCAACTGTAAGGTTTTTTTTTTAAATACAGCTTTATTGAGGTATAATTGATATACAAAAAATACATATGTAATGTATACAGATTGATGAGTTTGGACACATGCATACAACTTTGGGAAATAAATGGTCACTAGAAGAGATTTTAATTTGGTTTTTCAATAAAAAGATAGTAACAGTAACTGATGGTGATTAGTCCTGGAGTTAACACCCTGAGCTTTTCCATCACTAATATTTATGAAATACATACAGAATGCACATTTCTTCTCTAAAGCTAAAGTTAACAAATCTATATTGATTTTGTTTCCATCAACAGTAGTTTTTGAGAAGCACCTCTTAGAAAATGATGTCTAATTTTCTCAGTATTTTGCTCCCTTACTTAGTAATTTTTTCATTTTGTAATGAACTCCTTAATTTAAAATGTTCCTGCAAGTTGCTTTGCAGAGAGTTTTCACCAAACCTACAAAAATGATGTTCCTTCCCCTGATTTTGTCTTGGTCTTGCTTACATTCACCTGTGTCACTTCCTCCCCACCTCCCCCAATTTCTACTTCTCTTTCCAGTTTTTTTTATGCGTATCTAACAAAAGTAAGCATCTATTACAAAACATTTCCTGTAATCATAGATTCATAGTAGAACAAATCCGCAAAGAACTAGAAAGTAGTATACAAAACTTTGAGCAGCAACATGAGGCCTAGAAGACATTACTTGATATTTTTCCTTTTCACTATAGACTGAATAGGCCTAAATATTTTCAGTTGTTTCCTGAATGTCATTCGGCTTAGCCTGATTTCTGTAACAGCAAAAGCCTTTAGATTTAGATTCCTCGTCATTCAAGGTGGTGTTAAGTATGTAAGAGGTTGTCCCATAAAAAAAGGGCTGTGTCCTCTTTATGCTTCAAAATAACGTTTTTTCCAAAGTTGAGGAGTATACCAGGGGCTATTTTTCCAAGCAGTGAAATTCTCTACAATCGTTAATTAGGGGAAACAAAATTGCAGGAAATTTTTGTTATTTTAATAAAATCATCTGAAATAAATATACGAAAATTCTTTTCACAAATATCTATATTTTTCTTGTCATTCATTCAACAAGTACATATGTAAAAAGTTAGATAATGATGGGCTCTGTGAAGACAGAGCAGAGTAGAGAGGGAGAGATGGAGATGGAAAGCGAGAAGCAATTTTAGGCACAGAATACAGGGAAGATCTCTCTTCTAAGGAGACAGTTGAAAAACAAAGACCTAAAAGATGTGAGAGAGAGAGTCACAAAGATAATCAGCAAAAGAGCATTAGGGTGAAAGGAAATGGCACCTGCAAAGGCCCTGTGGCAAGACGGTTTGCAGCACGTTGTAGGAAGAGAGGCCTGTGCAAAGGTAGCAGAGCTGGCAAGGGAGCATCTGATCGAGCAGGGTCAGAGGGATGCCAAAGGGCCAGATCACATCACAGCAAAGACTTTTAGGTCACAGCAAAGATTTTGGATTTTCTCTGAGATGGGATGCTAGTAAAGGATCTGGGGAGATGGAGGGACGTAAGCTAACAAGTTTTAAAAATATTACTTTGGCTACAGAATTGATCATTAGGGACAAGGATGGAAGCAAGGCAAGCTGCTAGAAGACTACTGCACTAGTCCAAGGGACAGAGGATGATGGCTTGGACCAGAGCGATGGTGTGGAGGTGCTGAGGTGTGATTTGATTCCAGGTATATTTGAAGAAAGAACCTTTGGAGGATTGCTTAGACCTGGATGTGAGATGTGACGTAAAGAAAAGAGATAAACATGACTCCAATGTTTTGTCCTGAGAAACTGGAACAACTTTTATGAGATGAAGAAGAATATAGGAGGAACAAGGTTGGAGGGCAGTTCAAAAATCAAGAGTTCTGGGGCTGGCCCGGTGGTGTAGTGGTTAGGTTCGTGCACTCCACTTTGGCGGCCCAGGATTCTCAGATTCAGATCCCGGGTTGTGGACGTAGCACTGCTCAAGCCACGCTGTGGTGGCATCCAAGATAAAATAGAGGAAGATTGGCATAGATGTTAGCTCAGCGACAATCTTCCTCACACACACACATACACACACACACACAGTCAAGAGTTCTGTTTTGAGCAAGTCAAATTAAAAAATGCTTACTGATATCCAAATAGAAATGTATATAGTTCAGGGAAGAGTCTGGGTTAAAGCCACAAATTTGGGGATCATCAGCATAGAGATGGTTTTTGAGGCCAAGAAGCTAGAATGAGATTTTACCTAGGAGAGAGTGTAGTCAGAGGAGAAATCTAAGGTCTGAGCTCCAGAAACCCTAACATAAAAAAACTAGCAAAATTAGGAGAAACAAGCAAAACATACAGAAAAGGAGTGACTAGACAGAGGCCAGAGCAACCAAACCACAAAGAAGAGTCTCAGAAGCCAAGAGATGTTTTTTTTAAAAGAAACCAAATCGGATATACTAGTAAGTGAGTGAGATACAGATTGAGAAGAGCCCACTTAGTTTGACAAAGTGAGTTCACTGCTGAACTTAGAAAAGACTGTTTTGATGGAGTGGTGGGGCTGCCAGATCAACTAGGGTTGGCGCAGAGTTGTCTAAGAGGAGAATAAATGGAGACAGGGAGCAGAGACAACTCCTTTGAGATGTTTTTCTAGAAAGGGAGCAGAGCTGGAAGGCAACATGAGGCCAAAGCAGGGTTTGGGGTTTTTTTGTTTTTACCAATGGAATACAGTATATAGCTTGTTTGTGTGCTAATGTTAGTAGTTTAATAGAAAGGAAAAATTTGATGATACAGGAAAAATATGAAGGATTTCAGGAGAGATGCTGTATGAGTTTGCTAGTGCTGCCATAACATAGCACTGGGTAGCCAAAACAACAGACATTTATTTCCTCGCAGTTCTGGAGGCTGGAAGTCCGAGATCAAAGTGTCAGCAGGGTTGGTTTCTGCTGAGGACCCCTTTTCTTAGCTTGTAGATCGCCGTCTTCTGCTGTCTTCATCTGATCTTCCCTCTGTGACTGTCTGTGTCTTAATCTTCTCCTCATATAAGGACATCAGTCGTATTGGATTAGGGCCCATCCATATGACATCGTTTAACCTTAATCACCTCTTTTAAGACCTTGCTTCCAAATACAGTCACATTCTGAGGTGCTGGGGGTTAGGACTTCAACCTATGAACTTTTGAGGGGCACAGTTCAGCCCCTAATAGATGCCCTGGTAGGAGAGAGGGGATGGGCTCAAGTGCATGTGTAGGTTTTAGTACATCTATATTGAGAGACAGAAGGAAGAAAATATGGGAACAGAAGTACATAGCTTCCTAGATTTAGTGTTTTCTTCATGAAATAAGAAGCCAGATAATGACCAAGAGGGAAGTTGGAGGAGATGTTAGAGGATTAATAAGAACAGAAAAGAGATGAGACTTGTCTGGGGGAGTGGTGGAGTGACTGGTCCAGGGAAATAGAGCAGACTCTCTGGGTAGCACTAGGGCCCCCCCAAGTGCGTGCTCATGGCTCAAATGTGAGATCAATCCTTAAGGTTGAGTGTTTTTTTCCCCAATTATATTCAGCTTCTTGGGAATGCTATAGAGTAGGCAGAAATTTTGGTTTCATTAGACTTGTGGTTGTGCTAAATGAATATGGTGGGGGAAGAGAAGGTGAGAGAGTTGAGTATATATACAGGGTTGTGATTATAATGATGAACCATGGGCTTGAAAAGTAGGAGAAAGAGGAGCTAAGGGAGGGTGACTGATAGTGAAAATGGAGGACGATGAATAGATTGTAGCTTCCCGTGGAGTTGGAGAACAGTTGGAGACAGGAAACTAGATCAACTGAGTTAAAAAGATAAGAAGTGCTAGTGAAGGAGAAGAATGCTTGAAATGAGATCTGGAGCACTACAGTTATTGATAATGACTCAACTGGGGTAGAACTATAAGAATGAGTGGTTTAATAAGAGTAGGAGGAGTCAAAGAACAGATCGTTGAGGGCATTAATTGCCCCTAAGGATTTGAAAATGTCATGAATTATTACAGGAGTAGTTTTAAAGAGTGGGGCATCAGCAAGGTGCTAAAATAGCTAAGGGATAAAAGGGAGTGGCCTAGAGGTCTGTAGCTGACTGCAACAAGAAAGATTGGTAGACAGTAGAGCCTGAGAGCATGAAGTGACCACAAGCTGGGTAGGGGAAGGGGTAGAAAGGGGGAAAGGAGAGTGGTCTGGAAGAGTCAATGAAAAGTAATGAATGAAGAGTAAGGACGACACCTCAGGCATCCTGGGCACAGGATACAAAACAGACTCTGCCCAAGAGGGCTATAGAGAAAGTATCCTCAGGGAAGAGCCAGGTTTGGGTTAAGATAAGACAGTGAGGGGGTTGAGGATTGGAGGATTTTTTGCTGAAGACAGACAGTGAGTTCCAGAGGATATAGTGAACACGGCTTGAGTTGAAGAGAGTTGTGCAAATGGGTCAGTTTAGGGGAGGAGAGGCTAGCGACAAGGAGTGGCCTGGGAGTCTTGGACTTCCTGTCTGACTGAGGTACAGGAGTATGGGGAAAGAAGGGATAAATCCTAAAAGTCTCTAATACCAAGGTGGGGTGATGGCTGTTTTTGGAGTGGAAGGTGGGAGCCTTTCATGGGGACAGCCTGTTTAAGTAGGCTGAAGACGGTGTGGCTGTTGCCACCTGGTTGCTCCCCTGATAGCAGTACCAACTCAGGAGAAGGGATGAGGGTGGCAGAGTTAGGTGCTGTGTGCCAGGGGCTGGGTATACAAAGAAGTTCAAAGAAGTCCTTCTCTTAGGGGCCCTGAGAACCTATGGCAAAGGAAGCGAGAGGGGGCAGGGAATGTTCAATGATAACCCTTAGGGAGTCACCGTGCATTCAACACACTAACGGCGAGCTGCAATCCTCCTGAGCATAGATAACAGCTCCAAACAGCTACGTGTGTATAGATGTGACTATATAGTGATGAGGATAATTTTTAATGTGCCTTGTTTGATTAATCATATTTTATGGCCATTCTTTGTCTGATTTTCATGTAAACATTATGATGACCTACCAATACATTATAGCTGACAGGCCTATGGACGTTTATGACGATGCAGGGAGAGAATGTGAGACCTATAGTGAAAACTAAGTGAGCTCAAGGTGAGGTCTTGTCCCTTTCCATTTGTAAGGCATGGGGCAAGCTATTTAAATACTCTGAGCTCCACTTTACTCTTTTGGAAAATAGAGTTAATAGTATCATCCTAACAGGGTAGTTGTGAGGGTTAAATAACATAATGGATGTCAAAACACTGAGTGTTAAGTATTATTACTAAAATGATGTTATGAAACAACATCATAGATGGATGAGCTTTCAACTTAGAAATGGATATAGTAGTTGAGAAGTTAAACCTCACGTTGGCCCGCCTGGGAAGTCATTACTAAGCTGTCCCTTACTCTAAGCCCCCCAGCTAGGAAGACCTCCAAGACTAGCTGGATCGGCTTCCATCTGGGAGAAGGCAGCCGTGAAGTGTGCATATTAGGTACCTCAGGACTTATTAAGATGAGAATTTAAGCTGCTGTCCTGTAGCAGCTTCCAAGAGAGGTCCCCTCTAAGAACTGACCTGCTCCTAGACTTCTCACTATGTGCGATAATAAACATCCTAATTGTTTTTTGGTGTTTTTTTTTTTTTTTGAGATAAATCAGTCAGGTGCTTCCGCAGTTGAATTCCTTGAGTAGGACCACCTTAGCAATTTGTTGTGCAGGTGTGTTTGTGCGTGTCCATGTGAAACATACAACTACTGCTCAAGCAGCCCAGACAGTACTTGGAACTCATAAATGAGAGCATCCCTCCAGGAAGCATTTCTCAGGGAAATGGGCACAAGGAATACTGATAATTTAACCTTTGCCTCACCTGAAATTATCAGCAAAGCACATTATTACTTCCGGTTATTTCTGGGGTTGGAGTGGTTCCTATGTGTCTTTTTTGATATTCTGCTTGATATTTTCCTCCTACATCTGGGAACTGGGGATTCCAAGCAGTAAGAAAAAGAGAAAACTCCAATTCTCCTCCAACATTGTGCTCTAGAACAGGCCTCTCCTAATATAGCTGCATCTTGCAAACCTCCCTAGCATCCAACACCCCCCACCTCTAAAAAACAGAAAAAATGACATGATTTAGATGCTTATTTTGTACTTTTAGATATCCTGCAAAGATATAAACTCATTGAAAGCAAAAGAGACTCATTAGTGTTTTTGAAACCCCCACAGGGAATGCTTAACAAATATTTCTGGAATTTAATCCACTTTAAAGTATTGGTCTATCAATAGAGAATCCTTTTTGATTATCTCCCTAAAGAAAGGAGTGCAAATCTATAGAGCCAAAAATGGACCAAGGGTTAATTCTTCACAAACCCCTGGTTCCTATAGATTCTCAAATCTGCTTTTGAGCAACTATGGCTATTAAGCATTCCCTGTGGGGGTTTCAAAAACACTAACGGGTCTTTTCTGCTTTCAATGAGTTTATATTTTAGCAGGATATCCAGGATCACAAAATAAGTATTTAAATAACTGCATCCCTCCCCCACGTTTTGGGGGTTAGGTGTTGGCTGCTGGGCAGGTTTGCAGGTTGTAGCCTTGAGTAGATAGTTGAGCCATGGACAGTTAAGAGAACTGTAGGTGTGTATTCAAAATGCAGGTGTTTGAGTGATGTCTATATATTGTCCCAAGTGTGCATTTTTAATTACACACACTCACACATAAAAATACATGATGAATGTGCATGCTTTTTGTGCCCTTGAACCCTGGGAAACAGACTGCTGGGATGTGATCACTCACCTGCGGTCACTTTATGGACACAAACTCCTGTACTTCATTAAACTCACTGAAAATACCTAAAAGTGTCAGAACTGAGACTCACAGCCATGAGCCTTGACTGTTAAGCTACCAGTAAAGACAGCTCATCTCTGCCCACACTCACCCCACCCAAAGCCATGTCCCTGGAAGGTGCTGTGTACTTCATGCAAATGTCCGTGTTAGCAGCTCTTTGTGGAGGCGCTGCTGTCTGTTGAGCAAGGGGCAGAAATTCTACCCTCTCCCTTGCAATCTGACCCTATCCCTCATAACAACTGGTATGAGGCTGCCCCCTGGAGGTTTAAGAAAGACTGTTCCCTTAAAGGCAGGCAAGAGGATCTAGCGAGGCAATTCAGATACTGAAGTGGGAGAGATCATCTGACCATATAGTCCAGACCCCCCACAAATGAGGATATTGAGGCTTGAACATAGGGAATCAATTCACACAGATGCAATCATTTTCAGAGATTTCACCCAGTAATGTGAGACACTGGGATCCATAGTAAATTCCTCATCAGGCACCTTGCTGCAGCTTTTGAAACTGGGAAAAAGTGGCTGTAAGTTTATCTATTAATATCCAGATTGTTCAGGAAGATCAGCCATTTCTTAATGGCACTTACTGAATATTTACTGCAGATGAGACAATGAGTTTAGCATTATCCATTTGCTTCCTGACCACAGTAACTAACCTGTTAATCCCAATATGCCTAAATTCAGGAAATAAATTATCCAAAGTAGCTTCTCAACTTTCTGAGACAATGATTATGTTTAAAAACAGTAATCCTCTCACTTGTCTATTATCAGGCAAGTGCTGTTGTCACCAAGCAACAGGCTATGCTTTTTGTGTCTCTACATAATCAATTTCAATTCATTATCACTGGTTCCCCGAGACTATACACAGTGGGGGTCAAAAAGTGCATAATCCTGGCTAGGCACTTGCTGAATACGTGGGAAGGAGTGTGTGAGGCTGAGAGCAAAATTGATGAGTGTGGACCAGCACGAGTCTTCTCACTACGTTGGACAACCTGTGCAATTTTGGGGGCATGTGGAAACTTTCCTCATTCGTTATAGCTTCCTTCTGTTGATAGAGATAGGAGTCAATTAAATGTGATATAAAGAAATGATCACAATATATTATTAATTAGGAAGAAAAGTAGATTACAAAGCCATCTGATTACATTTTAGCAAATAAAAATATGTGTCTAAGCCCAGAAAACGTGTTATGTCGGGGTATTAGTGATTTTTCCTGGCTGTTAGGATGATTGGTTTTTATTTTCTCTGAGAAAACCAATTAAGAAAAAGGAAAAGAAAAGAAAGTACAACACTATTAGAATCCTAGGAGGTAGATTCCAGTTCTTCTCAATTGGTGAATTTGAAATCAAAACAAGCATGAAAGCAAAGAAGAGGCACTGGCATATAACTGGCGCATGTAAGACTCTTGCTCCCCTACAGAGAAAAAAAAGAGTAAAGATTTGTTATCATTTCTTTTCAAAGCAAGAAATATATTCTTGAAGTAGTTTTGAAATAGCTAAAATTCTTTTTTTTTTTTTAAGATGTAAGTTGCTGGGCTCGATTTCATATTGACTAAGCTGAAAGTTGTCCAAACTCCTTTGAATAAAAGATTTAAGGATGAGGGCCATACCACTTTCAGAGGGAGATTTCCCTTCTCAGTGAAGCTAAGCAGTATTTCCAAAATATCTGGCTGGATCTTGAAAGTCCTTCATGACAGGTGATAATTGATTACATATTGAGTTTTGCCAGAAACTCTAATGTCATTGGCATATAGAGACACAGCCGTACCATAGTGTGTATGTGCAGAGGACTGGAACACAAATAGAGGGCTTCATAAATTAAATTTAATGTTTCGTAGCTCGTCTTTAACTAAACAAAGTAGGTGTGGAAATTATTTTAAGTTAAAATTTATTTCTGTGCAAAATAAAAACCAGTCTCTGGGTGTACAAGTGGGACATGAAAGCAGAATTTAAGATCATGTATGGCCCTAACTGAACATTAAAAGAAAGAAATTTTCATATCAAAGGAAGAACTCAAACATTGAAATTTTAAATATTTTCCAACATGGGCTATATACAAAATGATGATAATGACAACAACAATTACACACACACACCACTGAATGGGAAAGTTGTCAGTGGGTAGCTTTTAATTGGGCAAATTGATCTGTGCATCTCATTTTAAACTTAATTTAGTCATTTCTATTTTATTAAAAGGTCATATTCCTTCAATCACTGCTAAGATGGCTGAAGAGAGAAGAAGTTGAAAGTATATGAGGAAACTCATTGACTTCGAGTGAAATTAAACCCTCACATTTAAGACAATTGCAATTTTTTTTTAATATCTTGAATTGGGGCCAGCCCGGTGGTGCAGCGGTTAAGTTCGCACATTCCACTTCGGTGGCCTGGGGTTCGCTGGTTCAGATCCCGGGCACAGACCTACACACTGCTTGTCAAGCCATGCTGTGGCAGGCATCCCACGTATAAAGTAGAGGAAGATGGGCACAGATGTTAGCTCAGGGCCAATCTTCCTCAGCAAAAAGAGGAGGATTGGCAAATGTTAGCACAGGACTAATATTCCTTTAAAAAAAATCTTGAATTGCATTTGCCCTCTAGAGCAGAAGTGACAAACCAACTAACAATGGGTCAAATTAGGCCCAGACTAGCTTAATTTGGCCAGCACAATGCATTTTGTTTTATTTTACATTTGTTTTGCTGTGGCCTTTTTTTCTATTTTTAAGACTTTTTAAATGCCCTTACAAGAGGCATATGCTATATCAATTTATCCACAGGCTAGCTATTGCCATATCCAGGCAAATTGACACGTTTATAGTTACTGTTTGGTTTCTATGTGCATTTTTATTTGTTTGTTTTGTTTTTATTCTGACTCCAGAGCAGTTTATTTCTTAAACTGTCAATCTGTATTCATTAGAGGCTGTGAAATCTATTCACTGAGTCTGGGGTCAGCATTGTTTTCCACGAACTAGAACAGAGTAGGAATTAGTAGTGTATCGTGAGCATAATGATAAGTCTATTTTAGGACACTTTCATCTTGTCTGTATACATGCGTTTGCATGTGTGTGAGCATGCATGCAAGTGCACATACAGACTATATGTAAAAAATAAAAATGCACTTCTTACTATGGTGGTAGTCCTTAGTCCATAGTAAAAAAGTCTGGAAAACATTGCTCTAGAGAGTATCTCAGAAGGATTCATATCTTCGGGGGTTTTTTTTTGTTTTTTTGGGTTTTTTTGGTGAGGAAGATTGGTCTTGAGCTAATATCTGTTGCCAATCTTCCTCTTTTTGTATGTGGGATGCTGCCACAGCATGGCTTGATGAACGGTGTGTAAGTCCCCACATGGAATCTGAACGAGCGAACCCTGGCCGCCAAAGCGGAGCATTCAAACTTAATCACTATGCCACTGGGTTGGCCCTTGGCTCTTCCTTAAGAGTATATTGAAATTACACATTCCACAAACATATAATTTATTCCACAAATCATACTCTTTCCACAAATGCAGATTATATTCATTCTACAAATATTTATTTTCTACCACTGTATGTGCCAAGAATTTTTCAAATTCCTCTTTAAGGAGCTTACATTCATAATGTTTAGGATACATTCGTAAAATATTTGATTACCTTCAAAATCCTTTAGGTCTTTTCTCTTTCCCAGTCCAAGCTCTACTCACTTCCTCTTCACCCTCCCCATCACTTCTTTCTTGATCCCCCTCGCTGAAAGTGAAGAATTCCTTCTCTTATTGCCTGCCTAGGTGACCCATTTTGCAGTTCTTGTACAGGACCATGTGGCATTTCTTCTATTATTTTAGTAAATGCTATTTTAATGCAGTTGATGAGCACAAAAAACCCCAAAGTATTGACAGTGTTTCCCTTCCCTGCCCTTCCAAGGAGGATCCTTTGTTGCCTTGCCTGACTGTGAGCCCGTATTGTGCTGAGCACAGTCACAGGCAAGACCTAGAACTTAAAAAGCTGAGACAATGTGATACGTCATGCTACATAAGTAAAAGCATTATTATATCCTGAGAATACAAGAAAAGATGCAGAGAGTGGGAAAAAAGAGGTGAGAAAGAGGGGCTGGTGATGAATTAAATAGAAGAGGCAGTTGGTCTAGAGTTTGGTAGAGAGAGAGATAAGTAAAGGAGATTATAGGAAGTTTTCTGAATTTTAAAAAAAATCTCTCCTTTGCTACCTGTTCAAGAGCCCTTCAGTAAAAGCCTTCTATTACATTTCAATGCTTTATGGAGTCATATTTGGGGGGTGTGGGGGGTGTGCACTGCGCCTCCAGGCATCCAAGTTTACTTGGATCACAACTCTATTACTTAATACTTCCTCAGACTGGCCTAGCTTTCCCCATCAGATTGTGACATTTGGAGGAGGTGTTTTAGACTCTTTTGCTGACCCCATGTCACTCTGCTTGCAGAACCCACATGAAGGGCTTTTAGGGTTTTTTCCCTCTATAGTGAAGAGTCAGTGCATTTAAGGTAGTACTCAGCCTACCCAAAGTTCAGGGTTTGGGCCTTTTGTCACCTTTAGAATCATCACAAGAAAGACTTAGCACATCTATTTGTATTTGTTGCATAACTTGCGTATAAGGATTTCAGAAAGAATCTATGAAAGTCATCAGTAAGATATTAGAGAACTCGCAGCAGCAGCACACTTCTCTTCCCTGTGTTGCAGTACATCAAAGAAAACTAATATATTTAGTTTTAAATATATAAAACTAAATATACTAAATAAATATATTTAGTAAATATATTTAATATAATATAAATAAATATATTTATATTTTATATTTATTAAAATAAATATATTTATATATATTAAGTATATTTATCAATATACTAAATAAATATATTGATAATATATTTATTATCAATAAATCTAAAGGCCTGTTATTATTCTCCTCAATTCTCTGACCTCAGACTTGAAGGTCTATATCTTACATCACATCAGACAGAATCATCCTGGGATTAAGGCCATTCCACTGCTCCCTGCAGTAAAAAGCAGTGTGTCACATGATTGTTCTAAGTCTGCAGTCCCATGGACACAGAGTTGTGTGTACGCAGTAACATTAAAAGTGTCAGTTAATCATCACATGTAACCTATCAGTTCAGGAACAATAATGTATCCAGTGTGTGCAATGCTGTTTGAGAAAATCTCAGAGAGATGCTCTTATCTCTGCATTTAAGGAAACCGTTCTCCAGTAAACAGAACCAAACACTTGGTGTTTCTGTGTCTTAAATCCATCTCTATTGATGCCCTTTATCACTATGAGCATTAACTATAGACATTGTAATCATTTCTTGTTTAAGTAATTGTTCTTGCTTTTACAATATCTTTTTATATGAACTGATACCTCTGGACAATTAATTTCCATTTCCATAAGTTGTTTATATTATACAGCACATGTCAGTCACCAAGATAATAATGGACTTTTCTTTGATGTACCTCAATGTGCACATCTGCTTCAGCTACTCTACCAGATGTTCATATTTGTTTATATTCCTTGCTTAAGTTTTTGAGATACTTCTGCTCTGGGGAAAGACATATTAGTACAATAAACTATTATTACACAGAACGTCAATAGTGTGTTCACCAGAATTAAATGTAACTACCTCAATCAACCAGAAGTGATATGATTCTAGAATTTTCTTAAACTCATACTTATAATGAGCGCTTAAATCCTTTCTTAATTCATATTCATATTCATACTCAGTAGTATTAAAGTATCCACTGGCACAATGCAAAGTAGCCTTGTAAAAAATGGTTTCCCTCCTGCAAATTGTCTAATATAATCAATCCAATTGTATTTATCTGTAATCATTTACTGCCTATAACTCTATCTGAATTACCTCTAAAATTATTTCCATAACAAATAATTCCAGTTGTTTATATGCATTGAGCACTTACTATGTGACAGGCACATGCTATATACTTTACGAACATCTCGTTAAATACTGACAACGACCCCATGGAGCAATTACCATTATAATCGCCATCTTACAGATAAGGACACTGAGGCTCCGTGAGGTTCCATATCTGGTACATGACAGAGCAGGGAATCAAGCCCAGAACTGCCCAGCTGTCTCCTAACTTCTGTGCCACTTCGATGTAAAATAGAATGATTTCATCTATAAATCAGACATCTGTTAATAGACACAACTAATGAGAAAATAAATACCTCACCACACCTCCATGTAGGAACTGGCTTTGGGTTAATTTGTGGAATTTCTGGTAGAGGGAGGCCAGTTGATGGAGACCTGGATAGGCGCAGGGACTGGTTCCCCAAGGGCCAGTTTCTCAAGCTGGGATGCACACACTTTTGAGACAAAGCAATGCATCTTCCTGGAGCATTAATTTTTCCTCGATGATAAGTAGTTTAAAATGATAATTTCCATTAAAACAAACATGGACATATTATGGAATGAATTTTAAAAGTCCCTTGAATTTTTAAATTAAAAAGTGAGACTTCTGGAAGCTTACCCTTTCTGGGAGAATTGCCCCAGTTTCTCTTGGGAGTCAGGCATTTCCTCCCTTCTGTGTTCAGGGTGTATAGACCCACAGCTGTAGGAGCAGAGGAGCCCTTGAAGTCTTAAGCAGATTCAGGGCGGGAAGACATTTCATTCTGGTGACATTTTGGAAGGTGGATGTGAAAAAAGCAAGACCAGAGGCAGAGGAAAATTTAGAGAGCCTGATAATAAGGGCAAAACACAGGTAAATGATGAAAAGCAACAGCCAGCGATTTCACACACAAACACACACACACACACACACACACACACACACACACACACAGGCTGCAAAATGAAGATGTAAAAGATTTAAAGGGCACATGTCCAAATATCACCCCTCTCCCCCTCCCCAGCTCCTCTCTTCTTCACATTAAAGGTTGGCCACATCTGTGTGAGCTTGGCCTGGTTTGCTCATTCAACCTGCCCTACACAGCAGAGCCCCTCCACCTATGACCCTGACCAAACATTTTCACACCTTGGGCAGTTTGCCATGGTCATTTGGTCACAGCCAATTATGTTTCTGGGCAAGTCCTGAAGAAGTCTGAGATGTCTGCATAATGGTGCTCTCTATAGTCCGATAGGGACACGTGTTTGGAGAAAGAGGGTTTCATGAAGGAAAGGAATGTTTTATTTTTTTCTCCTTTTCAGCTGACGATTGTTGTTTCAGGATGTAATGACTTCCATTGGTGAGAGAGATTTATTACTCACTTCCTGGAGAAAGCAATTTTCTCTCAAGTGTGAACATTTAGACAGGGACATCCAAAAAAGTCACTGAATTTTTGCTTTTGTAGCTTGGAGGGAAAGAGAAATTTAAATCTGCCCAATTCCCCCTTCTCCTCAGGAATGAGCAGTGATGTGCGCTCCAAAACCACAAGGCAGAGGGGGGGCCCCTGTGCTCCTTCTCTGCAGTGAGAGTACAAGATCACCAGCTGCAGCAAACAGTCTCTGTAACCACAAACTAACACAAATTTTTCAGTGACTTTGGAAATCCATTGCCGCAAAGGCACAATAACACAACTAGCTACATAGCCTATCCTCCATCACATCCCAATGATGGCTCCAAAGATGTAGTTTTATTTTGTGATGCTTTTACTGAAGAGTGGCAAGGAGCTCTTAAGACCCCCTCGGCCTTCTTTTCTCACTCTGCCTCCCCTTCTGGGCAACTTCATCCATTCCTATTGCTCTCCTTATCATTTATGGGCAGATGAAGGACAAATCCATATCCACACCCAAATTTCTCTGCTGAACTCCAACCCACTCAACAACCACCTAACAGACATCTCCTCTCAGATTTCAGACTCCACAAGCCAAAGCCTGAGCTCATCATCTTCTCTCTCAACTGTGTTCATTCTGGTGTGTTCCATATTTCAATCACCAACGCCATTATCCACTCACTTACTCAAGCCAGAAATTCTGAGCAACCTATTTCTCTCTCTCTTAACACTCAATTCATTCAATCAATCATCAGTTCTGGGTGGTTCTAACTCTCAAGCAGTTCTAGAGGCTGTCTGGTTTACTTTTCTCCATCCCCCCCACCTCCACCACCACTCAACTCGTCTGTCTGCCCCCAGTCTTTTTCTCTATTTCTCTATCCTTATCTCCACACTCCTGCCAGAGGGAATATTCTAAAAAACATGTCCAGTCATACTACTCCCTTTACAAGAAAAAATTCCTGGTGGATATCTATTAACCTAAAGAGAAAGCTCAAATACCTTAACATATTTTACAAGATACTTCACGAGCCCATCCTTTTTACCTCTCATCTTTCACATCTACCTTAACTCTACTACCCATCCAGACATACTAAGGCACTTGCAGCTCCCTAAAATTCTGTCTCTTGCCCCTAAGTCTTTGCACATCCTGTTTCCTTTGCCCAGAACAGTTTCTAGCATCTTCCTTGTAGCTAAACTCGAGCATACTGTCAGATTTCATACCAGGGCCCAGGACTAGAGTGAGTGCACGTGCACGACCCTAGTGAGAGTGGGTATCTCTCATTTTGCATCTCAGTGGGCATCTTACATTTTGCACCCCAGGTGCCTCTCTTGCCTCGCCCTAGTTGCAGCCCTACATATACTGAATATCATTTCCTTCCCGAACCCTGCTATCTTCTTTCCTCAAAATGGATTGTGTGCCTCTCCCATGTCCTCCATTTGTATCCAGTATTCCCCCTTACTGTAGCATTTATTCTGCTGTATTGTAATTGGCTTTTCACTTCTCTTTCCCATTAAACTACAGGTTCTTTGAGGGCAGGGACCTTGTATTAACTGTCCCTATCACAGTGCTTGCTATCTAGTAAGCAATTAATGTGTATTGCATGAATGAATTTATTTTCAGCCTTGTATGCCTCAGGTATGATGACATACCTGTAGAATCAAAGAAAGTTCAACTTGGGAGGGACCCCGTAAATCATCAGGTCAAACCCCTCACTTTACAAATGAAGAAGTTGAGGTCAAGAAGGTCAGGGCAAGGCTGTTTCTCAGAATGACATAAGTTGGAAAAACATCCTAGTATCTTATTTTTAGTACATATCAGTTGCCAGTGTAATGAAACATAAGCCATTCACCAATGACATTTAATGTTCAAGCCAAATAATGTAATATGTCAATCAAACTGATTTTATAACTACTTATAAAATAAAATAAATAAAGTTTTCATGAGATATTTTTCTCAAGTCAGTATGTAAGTCCCCTCGCCCCCACAACCACCCACATTTCATAGTTGAAACAACTGGGAAAATGCCGGAAAGAATAGGTCGAGGTACAGCTAGAAAGAAGAGTGTTTACTAATTTGTGATACTATGTAACTAAGCAAGACCTTTCCCTCAACTTCTGGAGAGAAGGGGACAGATGGCACTGCCAGTCTCTTGGTCACTTCTCCTCTGTAAAGTTCTTAGAGCCATGACTACTGTAAGGAGTGGGGATTGTCATGAGTGTGTAATTAAGATGAGGAGTTTCATAGGTGGTACTTATTTCTGTATGTGAAAATATAGGTATTACATTAAGAATTAAATTTTTCATATTTGGAGCCCTCAAGCAAATAGACTAAGTATCATGAGTGATATATAAATATCACTTGATATGAAAATTTATCAGGATTTTAAATTTAATATCAAACTCCCAACAAATCAAATTTGAATCTGTTTATTTTGTATTTATGAAAGATAGGGATGAGAATGGGGAAATACATGGGAAATATTTTTTAAAAATAAAACGGAATGCCGGGGGCAGGGGTAGAGGAGAATGCTGAACTGAATACCTTCTCCAGGTGACACACCAGCACATTGCAAGGCCAGAATAAAAACTTCCTTATCAGCTGCTTCACTTGAAAATCTAAAAGCACAGAAGTCTTCTAGGTTTTGTTGCCTAAAGGTAAAAGATGACTGGCATTCTATCTTGTACAAAGGTAACAGTTAAAATGAGCTCAGAACACTGATGTTTAGGACATGCTGGCAAAAACATTATTTTGACTGACTATTATATGATTTGGAGAAAACCGTATCTAGCACGGCAGCTCTCCACCAAATTTTCCTCTGACAGAAAGTGTATAATAATTAAGGACCTTAGGGGCTTCTTATTTACTGACAACCCTCCTGTCCCATTTCCCACTCCCACCTTGAATCTCTCTGTAAAGACTTGACACCAATGGTGTGCTGGTAAATATTTAACAACCAGTTTGCCAAGGGGAAAAAAAAAAATCCATGATTTGTAGCATTTGCCAATTTCTGTGGTGTAAATACTCCCACCATGGCCAATTACAAGTTTCCAAGGCAACGTCACTGAATGCAGAGTTGGGAAAAGATGTGCACAGTCAGCTGCTAAAAGCCTGTAGGAGCCAGCTCCAGCTCACCGCTGCTGGAAACCCTGGGACTGCCTCATCGCAAGAGAATTCTTCAGTGTGGCTCCTGCCAGAGCAGGTCTTCAGGGCTTCCTTGCTTCTAACCCAAAGGCCTCTGTTATTAGTCATGATCAGCTAGTTTATGCTGCATAACAAATTAGCCCTGAAGTTTCAGTGGCTTAAACAACAAAAGTTTGTTTCATTCCTGATACACGTCCAGCCTGGGTCCACAAGAGGGAAGTACTCTGCTTATCAAAGTTACTCAGGTCTCAGACAGATGGAAGTTTCACCATCTGGAAAGTGCCGGTGGCAGTAAGGGAGAGCCTGGAGATTTGCACATGGGCTTTTCACCGTCTCAGCTCACATTTCATTAGTCAGAACTAGTCTCATGGCCCCACCTAAAGGCAAGAGATTTGGCAAGTGTGAGGGAGCAGCTGGAAAGTTTGGTGAGTACCACTGTCTCATCACACCCATGATGATTTCAGCAGGTATCAATGTTTCTTGATGGTTCAGGACATAGCACCTTCAGGGGACCCAGGAGGGTTACAGGGAAATAAAGGACCTGTCTCTGGTTGCCTTGGGAAAATCAGAAGCTCAGCAAGAATCTTCAAATGACAACTTTCTTTTACTGTTAATAAATATTAATGTGCCTAACCAATCATTCTTCTTTGACTAGGGAGGAGAGTTATGGCTCAAGAAACATCCCAGGAAGGCTTTACTCTCGTCCTCTTTGCCACACTTGAGAGATGCAGCAAGTTGTTATGAATTTGCTTGTCCAAACAATAAACTAGCAATTTGAGGTTTTTCTGCCCGGTTTAAAGCCCAGAGCCCATTTCCAGGAGCACAGAGCACGCCTGGGAGGAGGCGGCTCCTCAGGGTCTCTTTGGGACAGGGAGGGTCTGAGACTGGGGGCACTGTGGGCTCCCAGGGACTCTTGCCTGAAACCACAGCATTTCATTCCAGTTCACAGATGTGTATTTTGTACCCGGTGAGGACCAGGTGGAGAGGCTTCCCCTAGGCTTCTACAGAGGGGAGAGTATCAGGTTCCTCAAATTCTCCCACTTCTTCCTGTATCTCTTAGCTGATTAGACACAACATCACTTTAACTACCTCTGTTCTGAAGGCAAATGTCTATGAGTCTGGGATTAGGAAAATATACCAAGATAGGTACCAAAAGAATGTGATTTCAAACCTAACGCGGCCGCTAATTAATTACGGGCACTTGGACGAGTCTCTTAATCTCAAGCGTCTCCATTCCCTCATCTGCAAATTGAAGGAGTTGGGCTAGAACTGTAGTTTTCACACTTTCTTTGTGAAGCCTTCAGGCACTGCTTTGCATAGGAGACAGGAGCTAGTGGGCAGACTCCATTCTAACTTCCAACCAGAGCAGATGCATTTTTTTATACATTAGATTTTACGGCAGATTTTGTTTTCGTTTTTCAAAGAGGTGCCACTGCTTCATAAGCATTCTTAAGAAAATGTTTCTAATACTTTTTTTAAGTTTAAAAACCACTGGATTAATCTGACTACCTTGAGAGAGCTGGAGGAAATAACATGGACTAATAACACTTGTGTCCCAGGAAGTAAGGCTGCCTGATGGCTTGTGTGGCACTCCACAAGGACACCTCCCTTCCACACGTAGACTGTCAGCCAGGCTTCAGTCCTTCCACACTGTCCAGGCTTCTATTATTGCAGCCTGAGTTAAGCCTCTCCATGTAACCCTGCCAGCCTGTTATAAAGAAGCTCAGACCAAGTAAGCAATACGCAGAGTAAAGGGTAGTAGGACTTCCCCGAAATTAAGGTAAAAGACTGCAGCCTGCACGGAGAGCATGTGGTTTGGAATATTTCCACGGAATATTAAATCATACAAGAATTTTCACTCATCTTCATCTTGGAGGTCACAACATGACTTTCCTCTAATGAGTTCTTTATATTGGCAGCTCTGCTGTTTTTCTCCCTTCCTCCTCTGGTTCCTTACTTCCACCTCTACCCTCCTCCCCACCTTGCTAGGAGCGGCCCTCTCTCCTTTAGTCTCTGTGTGGGAACATGTGGTAATACTTTTCCTGATTGAGGCCTTGAGTTTGGTCTACACCTGTGCAGGCCTTCCAGCAATGGCTCAGCAGGCGTCGCAGCGAGGTCGTGTTCCAGCAGTGCTCCGTGCACACACTTGCTCTCACTTCCTTGCCGGCACGCCAGCGCCTCTCCTCCTTGCCTCAGGCACACACGGACCTCCAGATGTTGCTTCCAATATGCTGGTTTACTAGTCGAGGTTCCCGTGATGTATTCTTCAGAGTATGATATCCCACCCCAGGATGTTCCTCATGAAGCAGAGGGCTGACTTCCAAAAGCCAGCAGCCTCCAAGGGGAAAGAAAGAGACAGAAAGAGTGAGAGAGAAAAAAAAGCAGAGGAAAGAAATACTTGGTACTGGGAACTTTTTCCATGGCAAGCACTATCCTGATTTAATCCTCTGAGGTCAACACAACTTGCGTCTTATAAATGAGAAAACTGAGGCTCAGAGAAGTCAAGTGACATGCTCAAGGTCACAAAGCATGTAGCAGAACCAAGATATAAAGACAGATTCTGATTTCAAGCTCCACATTCTCTCTGATTTACCAACCCTAATTCTTTGTTTTTGGAGGTATCTACCATATCATAACTGTAATCCCAGGTACGGTACTAGGGGCCCTATAGGCATTCTCTCATTTTTACAATAGCCCAGCAAGGTAGGTTTTATTAGTCAGCTTACAGATTTTACAGAAATGGAACTCATAGATGGCTATGTTGCCCAGCATCACATAACCAAGTGCAGAAATGATTCTTGATGCTTCGGCCCAAAATCTATTGGTTACTTTCCATGACTTTCAAGGATGAAAAGCCCCTCAGAGCTTTCCTTGCTTTCAGAATAAAAGTGAATCCTCATCTTAACACACTGGGCCCGTCGTGATCTGGTTCCTGTCCACCTTTCTGCTGCTCCCTGACTGACAGCAATCTCTCCTATATTATGGAGCTCTTTTAGGTTTCTCAAGCTACTGTCTCAACCCTGTGTGCATCATATGTGCTGTTCCCTCTTCCCATCTTCATCTACCTTCACCTTCCTACAACTCAGCTTGTGGCTCCTTTTCTGGGAAGCAGCCTGCTTCCACAGGCCCCACTACCAACTGCCTCACCACAAAATCAGTTTGAATTGCCAGTCCTCTTGCTCTTACAGCGCCTTATGAATACCTAAACCAAAGTGCTGACCGCACTGTAGTGTAATGGTCCACTGACTTAGGTATCTGGCCACAACCAGACCCTACCTTCCTTGAAGATACGGAACATATATTAGGTCACTTTGCATTCCCAAAGCTTACCATAATACCTAAAACAAAGGAGAGCTCAGAAAGCTTGTTGAATAAATGAAAGAATGAAAAAAACAAAGGGAAGGAAAGGGAAGGGGAAGGAAAGAGGGAGAGGGGGGGGGGGGGGGGGGGGGGGGGGGATGTTAAGGACTGAACCCAGGTCTTTCTGATTCTAAAAGAGACAAGACTTCTACCGTCTCATACTCAACCCAAGATGCTCCCCACTCTTTCAAAGATGAGATTCTACTCTCAGTCTCCCTTCTCTTCTTATTCAGACACTGAGAGCCTCATTGTCTGCTATGGCTTTCAAAGCAGCCCACCTGGCTCAGCTCATATCGCCAAGTAGCTCCCTTCTAGGATTTTCCAGAGTTCTCCATAAGACTTCTCTCCCCTGTGTATTTGTCTGTTTGAATCCTTATAAGTCATAGAGTTCATCTAATAAAAACAAACAGACAAAAAACAGTCTGGTACTACTAAAGGACAATAGCTTACAATGCCCTCTCCAAATAAATATTTAGGGTTGAATAGGATTTTGAACCCAGAAAATGGCCTAATAGAACTTTTTGCATCTCAGATTAATTTATTTGTGGGATACATTTTTATACAGTCTATAGTATCTTCCTTTCAAAAAAAGCAAACCAATGCTGTATATTTTAGTAACAAACTGCCTTTAAATCACTTTCACTACATGTTTTCATATTATAAAAGTATTATGCATTTATTGTAGAAAGTTTATAGGTATAAACATGCAAAATGAAGAAAATAAAAATAACCCGTAATCGTACCATCCAGAGATAATCACTCTTATTTTGGTATGTATCCTTCACTTTTATCTGTACATAAATAATTGTATAAGAATAGCTAATGTCTACTCCATAAATGCTGTGAGCTGGCACTATGTTAGGCACTTTACTTGGATTAATTTTAATCCTCAGAACGATCTCATGCGATTGGCACAATTATTATCTCCACTTAACATATGGGGAAATTGAGGCATGGAGAGGCTGACTTGCCCAAGGCCACACACATAGTAAGTGGTAGAGCTGAGATTTGAACTCAGGCAGCCTAACTCCTGAGTGCTTTTAGTCCCTAAGATATACTGCTTCACACACATGAGTAAACTTGAGATCAGACTGTACAAACTATGTTACTAACTTGCTTTTCTGTAGCTAATATACCCTGAATAATTTTCTTGTACTTTAATACCCTTCTTAAACATCATTTTAATAGGTGCATAATATTTCATCGTATTGGTGTACCATTATTAACCAATTTCCTATTGATAGACATTTAGATTCTTTTCCAACTTCTTATAAACACACTATAATGAATGAACAACATCATAACTGATTTTTTGTTTACAACTTAGAATTGAAATCACTGGGCCAAAAGGTAAGAAACTTACACATATCCACCACTCACACCCTCCAATGTCGCTCAGACATAAATGGAATATATCCTAGTAGTTGGTCATTAGAGATGCTGAGTAGAACAGCCTGCCCTCTGGGGCTTTTCTGCCAAGTTCTTCCCTATTCTTAGAGCTGGTCATAATAAATGGAGAGAAAAACATCCTAAGCCAGGCATGTGTTGTTGTCAAAGATTGTCCAGATACTTCTCCTTGGACCAGTGCCACCACCTGCTGCTTGGGTGCATGCCTCCTTCAGCCCTTCTCCTCTGTCAACGCCACATCAGAATGAGTTATCATTTGCAGTTCAGCATTTGGTCTCATCAACATAGGGGCCCTTCCCATTTGGAATTCCTACCACAGGAAGGGCAGCAGGGAAGAGGAGGTGCAGAAAGTTCCCGGAGGAGGCATGTAAGACGGATCCCTAGAAGCTAACCTCCTGGTTTACCTCCAGAGCATCTCCATGAAGGATTCAGGAGAGAGGATAAGCAAAGCCACTCCTTAGAAGGTGGTGAACCTCAGGACAGGGAGACCATGTAAAATGAGCCGATGAGAAAAAAAATAAAGATAAATAGCAAATTATGTCTTAAATGTTTATTAAGGTGGTGAAGGTAGCTGGAGAACTCTTCATAAGCTAATTAAAATAAAGATGAAAGGAATTTATAAAATAAGATATTAAGAAGGACTTTTAAAAAGAGTGCAGAAAATACAGATGAGGTGGCTGGTATCCTGTGAGTTTTCCTTCAAACCATTTTGTCATAAATTTTAAGCCTCCTCATCTGGACACCACAAGTGAAGTGGTGTGTAAGTCTCTGACACATCCATTCAAGCATGTTTTATTGAGCCGCTAAAACCAACTAGTATTTACCAAGCACTTTATAGTTTGTAAAACTCTGTTCATACACATTATCACATCTTATCCTCTCAACAACCCTGTGGGACAATTATTATTACTTAGTTACTATTTGTGAGTTAACTGAAGCTAACAAACTTAAGATCATACAGTGTGATGGTTAATTTTATGTGTCGACTTGACTGGGTCATGAATGCCCAGATATTTGGTTAAACATTATTTCTGAATGTGTCGGTATGGGTGTTTCTAGAAGAGATTAACATTTGAATCAGTAGATTGAGTAAAGCAGATTGCCCTCCCCAATGTGGGTGGGCATCATCCAAACTGTTGAGGGCTTGAATAGAGCAAAAAGGCAGAGGAAGGAGAATCAGTACTCTCTGCCTGACTGTTTGAGCTGTGACATCAGTCTTCTGCCCTCAAACTGGGACTTACATTTGTTCCCCTGCTTCTCAGGACTTCAGACTTGGGCTGGAACTACATATTCAGCTTCCATAATCATGAGAGCCAATTCCTTATAATAAATGTCTTTAAAAAAATGTATATATATATCTCTTCTACTGGTTCTGTTTCTTTGGAGAACCCTGACTAATACACATAGCTAGAGCTGGAATTTGAGTGCAGGCCTCATGAGTTCAAACCCTCTGGCACCTACCAAGTGCTAGACCCTGCCAGCAAGGCAGACATGAAAGACCAGAGCCCTTGAAGAGAGTACGTGAAAGTCCAGTGGGGAGAAAACTGCCTTTTCTGTGCTCATGACCAAGGCCTCCAGCAATCGATAACCAGATAATAATCAATAAGCCCTGAGTTCTATGGTGTGCCTAGCAATGTGGAAACAAAAAGATAAATAAAAATGTCTGGAGGATTCTTCCCCTAAACATGCACCTTATTAAGACACATGAAACAATTACGGACAATGAAGTTTTTGATGTTGGCTAGAATAATTAATAAAGCTTTCCTAAAGGAGGCAAGGCTTGATCTAAGAAAACCTTAGAGAGAAGGCATCATTTCAACAGCAGATCATGATGAACAAAGACATGGAAATAGCTGTGATGTTGTGGGGGGTGGGGGGGAAGTTATTCAAAGACAAGTTCAACTGGAATATAGTATATGCATTAAAAAGAAGAAGAAAAAGGGGGTAGGTAGAATGGGACCAGATTATGGGGGAACACTTAGAAAGCAAACAAAATCCATCCCTTTAACAAAGATTCACTGAATGCCTTCTGTGTGTTAAGCCCTAGGGACAAATAAATATGAATAAAACATGGTATCTTCTCTTCGAAAGTAAGTTGCTCCCAGTCTTGGGAACTTGGATTCTGTACTGTAAGCAATAGAGAGTTGTGAAAGTTTCTTCAGTAGGGGAGTGACAAAATGAAAATTTATCTCCACAGAGCTATAATCTCTTAACCAGCAGACAGAGAAGAAATAGGAAGGTAACAGAAATATTACAGACCTACCCACGGTGGCAGGGTGGTTATTAGGATAGTCTGTAGGGTGGGTTACAGGTAGTATTTTCAAAAAGAAATCTGTATGAAAGAATTCTGGTATGAGTGACAGGAACTAGCTTTCCTGGAAAGAATTCAATGTACAGAAAGATAAAAGGGGGCAGGGTATGAGGCAGGAGAAGCAAAATGGGAAGGAAGGATCCCAACACGAGAAGAAGGCATCATTTTCTGGAATCTAGACAAGGTAAAAACCAAGGAGTGGGGAAACAAGATAGAAACCCAAACACTAGGATACGGGCCAGGGACCTCAGAACCAGCAACAAGGCAAAAGCTGGGTGATTTAGAATCAGAGCACAAAATCAGTCTAGTCCCAGAAGCATGACTGCCCATCCCTTGACCTGGGTCAGGGCTGAGCCTATGATGGAGATTAGGCTGACTTGTTGGAAATCCTAATGTGATTTAAGACCATGAGTCAAACCCGTTGTGATGCACATCTCTGAAATTTTCTAAGGGGAGCCTCTGTAATCTGGTTTAACACTAGCTATTAACCTTATATCTGGCCTGTTTTTATTTTAATACACTCTTGATTCCAATCATAGTGGTCTTGTCACTGTACCCACCCCAACTAACCAGGATACCACACCCACACACACACACGTGCACTTTTTCCTTTTTGAGGTTTTACCTATGCCAATTCTCTCACCTATTATGTTCTCTCTTCATCCAAGTCCTTTCCCACTCTTCTCTGAAATTGCCAGGGTTTGAGGACTCCTTTCTCTGAATCAGAGGACAGCTTCACCAGATCCTCCCATTGCTTAGCATCTTTATTGTCACAGCATGGAGAAGACTTTATAGGCCTGAATGTCGGTTACTCATTTTGGTTACTTCCACTTTAGACTTTGGTTCCAAGGGAAAGTCGTTCTGAATTTCAACTTGGGAAATCTGAAGAATATTCATCCCTTCTCCTTTCTTGGGCTAAGAAAAAACTCTTTGAGTTCCCTAACATTGAGACAGCAGCAGCAGCAGAAAAAAAGATTCCAGTGGGGTTGAGAGGTCAGGAGAGGTGATAGAATATGGGAGGTTTCTAGCTAATGTGGCAGATGAGCTAGAGTCATTAGTGGCTGCAATAAAATAGTGAGGCAAACAGCCATGAGCGTTTTATATGTATGAGTTGGTGTTTGTTTAGCAGAGACTTTCAGCACAAACATGTTATAAGTTACTGGTGAAATCTATTTATAAGGCCGGTAATAATCATACTGAAAATGAAAACCATAATGGCTACCATTTATTGATGTTTCTATGTGTCAAGCACTGTGATAGTGTTGACTTACAGGGGCGTCTTACACTCTGTGGTTGGTCCCATGGAGTACATGATATTTTTCAGTGTATTTGTGGGAATAATTACAGAAGCAAGAATCAGTAATTTTCTCTCATTTTTGGTGACTATATCCCTCTGCAACCATAATCAGAATTATTACTTTAATCAGAATCATGGTGACAATATGCAATTCGTGAGGGGATGATTAACTCTTGATTTCAGAGCCACAACATTCTGGATTGGATACTTCAGCTGAACTTAAGTATTCTGAATTTCTGCAAAGCAAAGTGTCAGCACGCATATTTACCTCAGCTTGAATTCCAAACGGCAAAAATTAAGTCATGTAAAGTACTTGTCATCTTTTCAGACAAATACCTATTTTAAGGCTCCAATGAGAATGAAAGAGGTGAGTAAAGTGAAAAACGTATTCCACTTCACGTAAAACTAGGAACATTCTGAATTTTAGCTTGCAAGGTTTGGAAAATATCTATTTCTTCTCCTTTCCTGGGCTGCTAAATAGAATTTAATAAGTATAAAACTTTTTTTATTACAGTTGTGGTTTTCAGATAGATTATTTTCAGAACAGACACTTTTACATCAGCATTTCAGTGGGCATTGGAAATGGAACTCATTGGGAAAGTCAGATTTTTCTTGTTTAAGGAAGTTTGACAGGAAGTTGACTATAAAAATCTTCCATTATTCTATATTGTCACTGGATATAAATGTGGGAGGTGGGGGGGAGTTGCAATTATAAAGGGGCTCTGAATCTAGTCAAAATCGGTTTCCCTTATAGAACCAAAGAAAATCCGAACAAGTTCCCCAGACGTCTCTCCATCTGGTTGCCACAACTAGTTTTTCTGTTCTGTAAACCTAAACCCCAGGACCTTCCTCCTTTTATTCTTCATGCTTTCCTCTTCTGCTCTTTCCCACTTCAAAATGCTCAAGAAATGCAATTCAGAGAGTCGTTATACTGCCAGCAGCCCACTCCATCTGTTTCTATCCACCACACCCCTCCTTAATATTTCTTAGTGCATTGTTCATTTCCCAAGGGCAACATAGGGCCCCATACACCAGGAAAAAGGAGTAAATCCAGGGTGTGGTTCTATTCAAATCTGCATTTTTATATCTATGCTGTTCCCCCAGTAAGTGATTTTGTACAGTTTGTTGCCTATTAATGTGTGACCTTTGACTAAAGGATTTCCTATGCTCTGCATATGTGCTCAGTATCCTTCTCATGTGGTAGATAATGTCTTTGATTGCAATGACGTTTGTTCTATGCTTGGAAGATTTATTCAGTCTCACTCTCGGAAGATCCTTCTGTTGCATTTTTTGGCTTACACTAGTCTTCAAAGTCTTTTGGGGGGATTAGGGTAAAGGACATTACCTTTGGCTCTTCCTGAGAATATTCCTATGGTCATAGTTTTTAGAGATTCTACCACCTTCCATAGGTTCTCTCTTTTATATTCAAGTGTTTCTATCACTGGACAAGTTTAGTTCATTTTCAGTATGTACAAGCAAAGAGTAAATATCAATTTAAGAAAAAGAAATTCACAAAACTTATTTACATAAAAAATGATTCTTCCTAAAAGTTATAAATGCACATGAGGTTGCATACGTTGAAGCAGAATTACCAGACATCCACCAACTCTTCAGACAGGAATTCCTAAATGTGGAGATAATCAATTTAAGAGGAAAGAGGTTACCTGTTGTACCATCATTTTGTTGTTTCGTTTTGAAAGCTGCCTTGTCTAGGATAGACATTCGTTGAAAATAGATTATAATACTTATGTTTTACACTAGACACAATGAACAAGCTTCTCCTTACAAAAAACTTTAAAATTCTGACTAAAATTATATTTAAAAATATATTAAAATAGACTATTGAGCTGACAAGAATGTAAGGGAAATCTGCAGAGAGAAAAAATAAAGTAAAAGCAGGAAACCAGGAAAGTAAGGAGCACCAGAGTGACCATAAGCTTCCATTCTATCAATCATGTCAGGAGTGGTGTGACTAGAGCTAATGCCTAGGGCCTACCTGAGGCAGGTCATCATAGCAGACCCTTACATAAAGCTCAAACCACAAAGGGGTACACCCTTGGTGACATAGAGAGCCTAAATTTATACATACATAAGCCCCACTCCACACAGGGTGGCAGCAAAGAGACTTGCTTGTCCTCATCGTGGCAGAGGATGAGAACTAAATCTCTCCTGAGACTTCAAAACTACAAGCCTACCCTCACAAGTTTTTAGGTTTGTGATCCACAAAACTTCAAATCTAGAATTAGCATACACATGTTTTTGAGAGAAGGACACCTTTAATTCAGGCCTTAAATATTTCATTAATATATACTCATAGAAAATAATAATAATAAAATGCACAAAGAAACTATACTCCATGAGTGAGACCAGAAGCAACAAAGATATATTCAGAAATGTGACACTCCAAATGGTAGAATTATTAATTAAGAATATAAAATAAGTATACTTACTATGTTAAATAAAAGATAATATTAAATAGATCAAGGAGTAAGACACTCAAAATAATGACCACATTTGAAAAAAAACCCAAAAAACACATAGACATACTAGGGCTGAAATTTTAAAAAAACAAACAAACAAAAAAAAGAATGTTAAACAGCAAGTTAGATACAGATGAAGAGAAAATTAGTAATTAGAAGATAAATCTGAATGAATTACAGAAAATTCCGTACAGAGAAATAAAGATATGGAAAATATAAGGGAAGTAATACATGTGAGGTTAGAATAACAAGGTCAAATATACATCTTGAAGTTTCAAATGAAAACAATAGAAAAAAATAGATGACAGGATATATATGAAGACATAACAGCTAAGAAAATTTCCAGAATTTATTAATGACATTAGTTGTCAGATTCAGGAAGCAGAATGAATCCCAAGCAGGGTAAATAAAAAGCGATCCATAACTAGCTACGTCATAGTGAAACCGTAGAAAACCCAAGATGAGGAGAAGATCCTGATAAAACCAGAGAGAACATAATGGCTACACACCAAGAAACAACAAATAAACTTACTGCTGACTTGTCAGCAACCATGGAAGCCAGAAAATTGAAGACTAATTTCTTCAACATTCTGAAAGAAACTAATTAACAGCTTAGAATTGTAAGCCAAACGAAATTATCTTTTAAGAACTTAGTAACATCAAGATTTTTCATACAAATAAAACCTAACATATTTTATCTCCAACACATTATCTACCTCAAGTCAATTATAAGGGTTGAACTGCACAAAAAAGGGAAATTATACAAAAGGAAAGGTCTGAAATGGGAAAGGAAATGATAGGCAAAGAATAACCCAAATAGTGAGTGAATCCAAGCATCTAAGCAAACATTGACTATCTTGTTGTGGAGAGGATAAAATAGAATGAAATCCTGGCCAGCAGTAGTGTACAAACAACAAGGGGGTGATGGAATTTGAAGTGGTCTAACGTCCTTGTTTTGTTTGGGAGGAGACTGTGATAATTTAAGTATGCATGTTGAAATTTCTAAGGTAAACTTCAAAAGAATATAAATGGAGTGTATAACTTGTAAATTAGTAGAGGGTAAAAAATAAATAATAAACAAAAGCCTCAGCAAATAAAAATATAAAAATAAAATGGCAAGAAAGGAGGAAAAAGCACAGATAACTAAAAAAGCAGAAAAAAGAGAAAGTAGAAAATATTAAGGTAGAAATAAATCCAAATAAATTGGCAATAATACTAATCAGTGTATATGCTCTAAAATTTAAAGACTTCTAGACTGAATTTTTTTAAATGATTATTTGCTAGTAAATAAAACGATACAGAAATACTGAAAAGGATGAAAATAGATAAGTCAGGGAAACACTTTCCAAAAGAAAGTTTGAGTAGCCTTATTAATATCAAAAATAAGAGACTTTAAGGCAAAAATCCTTCTTCAGAAGCAACAGAATTACTATACAATGACAGAAAGTTGCATATCACTAACAAGACAAAATAGTTCTAAAGTTGTATGAATCGAATGACACAGCTTCAACAGACAGAGAACAAAATTTGATAAAACTTCAAGGATGAATTTATAAGTCTCCCTTCAAGGACAGAGATTTTAATAGCTTTTTAAATAACTGAAAGATTAGCTAAGCAAAAAATCAGTAGGAATATTGAAAAAATGAAACTAGCTCAAACTTATATCTTTACACAGGACATTGCTTCCATCAATTAGGGATACTCATTCATTTTAAGTACACATAAAGCATTTACAAAAATTTAGCACAGACTTGGGCATAAAATATGTGTCAATAGATTTCAAAGAATAAACATCATTCAGAACAAATTAATCATAATACAATTAAGTTAAAAATGAATATTAAAGAGATAACTAGAAAAAAATCCACACATTTGGGAACATAAAATCACATTTCTAACAATTTATGGGTCAAAAAGAAATGACAATGAAAATTAGAAAATGTAAAGCAACAGCAATAATAAAATACTACTTTTCAAAACTTATAAAACTAAAATAGCACTTGGAAATATGAGGGCTTAAATGATTATCTTAGCAAAGAAAAAGTTACGTACTAAAATTAACATACTAAACATCCAACTTTATAAATTTGAAAATAACAGAATATAACAGAAAATAGAAGGAAATAAAAATAAGAGCAAAAGACAATAAAATACAAAACATACAATAGAGAGGATCAAAAAGCCCCAAATTGTTCTTAGAAAAGACTAATAAACTTGGCAAATCTCTGGAAAGATTGCTCAGGAAAAGAGAAAGGCACACACACACCCCCTTCAGAATGAAACGGGAGAATAATTATGTGACATTGATGATAAAAATGATAATGGGAGAATATTATAACAACTTTATATCATTAATTTTAAAACGAAAGAAATGGAAAAAATATTGAGAAAAGTATAACCAGTTAAAACTAACAAGAAAACTAGAAAACCTGAATAATATTAAAGTCATCAAGGAAAGCAAATCAGTAGTTAAACATTTTTTACAAAAAACAAAACGAAACGAAAACCTGGCACATAAAGTTTTGTAGGTGATCCCTCCCAAACAATGTAGGAACTGATAATTCCAATCTTAATCAAACCCCATCAGCTAACAGAAAAAGAGGGAACACTGCCCAATCCATTTTACAAGCTAGTATAACTTTTTTACCAAAACAAAACCAGGACAGTATCAAAAAGAAAATTCCAAGTGAATTTCCTTCATAGACAGAGATAATCTTAATTTCACTTAGGCAAAGAGAAGGATTGGGTAGAATTTAACTTAAAAGAATTAAAATATTTACTAAATGTAACAATGTATAAAAATGCCAAGGAATTTTCTTTTCAGTAATGAGCAAAGAAAAGCACTAAAATCAGAGGGCCTAGAGTTTTGCCTCAGTAGAGATTCTCTATCCGCCTGGAAGAACGACTCACGGCCTCTAATTCCTGACAGCAGTAGGGGAATAGACCATGTGGGACCTCCTCTATGACACATCCCGTAAAACTTCATACACGTCCTTAGCAATCTTAAGTTGCCACTATAGACAAAGCATCTTAGTAATAACCTTATCATTCTTCAAGGAATTCTGTAGTCAAAAATGAGATGTGAAAGAGCTTAAGAATGTGCCACACAAATGGGAGGTGGTAACATGCTTATCAAGTGTCCCAGTCACTTTTCTGTGGCAATGTGTTTTAATGAGAGGTGAAACACCCCAGAGGACAAGGAGTTGGAAGAGAAATGAGGGCAGAGAGGAAAATAGATGGTCAATAGAAGTTGGTACAGTCTTGGAAGTGGGGCAATGGAGTGTGGTGGGAAAAAACGGACAGCCGTGAAAATAGACTATTGTGCGTGGTGTCAATCCTTGGTGGTACCAAGGAGCTAAAGTAAAAATTTAAGCTGTTAACTGAATTCTAAGCCACATAAGAGTAGGAATAGCATCCACCATGTTCTGAGCATAGCACATAGTAGACATTCGACAAACTTCATTGAATGAATGAATAGCTGACAAAATATTAGCAGGCTAGAAGGAACCATGCAGTATTGGATTAGAGTGGTAAACATCAGTGTGAACTCATGTTTACCTTAACATAGACATGAATTGATATACATAGAAACAATTATGTGTGTATATGTGTGTATACCTGGGTTATTTCTTAATTCCGTCTGCTAAGAGGTCCTAGAAACCTAAGACACTCCAGTAGCCACAAGCATGCCCAGCACCCAGATCTGGGTTTTTTGGGTTTTTTTTTTTAAGATTTTGTTTTTCCTTCTCCTCCCCAAAGCCCCCCACTACATGGTTGTATATTTTAGTTGTGAGTCCTTCTAGTTGTGTTATGTGGGATGCCTCCTCAGCATGGCTCGATGAGTGGTGCTAGGTCCATGCGCAGGATCCCAACCCGTGGGCCGCCAAAGCAGAGCATGCAAACTTAACCCCTCAGCCCCGGGCTGGCCCCAAGATCTGGGTTTTTAATACCACTCTCCAATAAAAGGAACCAAGGCTCTTTGGAGTACTGGCTGATTCTAGGGCTGGGGCTGGGGAATATGCAACATGAGCCTGGAGCATCTGTAGTGCCAGAAAGTAATATGCTAAAAAAAATAGCAAAACAATGAGGGAATACATCAAGGGAAAACAGGAGTCAACTGAAAGAACTCCCAATGGTCACAACTGGAACAACTGAGCTAAGCGACAAAATAAAGTAGTACTGGATTATAACTCAAAGGATAAAATGAATATTCATGAGTCCTCACTGATATAAATGATTGATTGAATAAATAAATAAGGGGAGACGAGAAAATATCTGACACAGAAGAATTCGAAATATTTACATAGATACTGCTCCCCTCAAGGAGGTAGAGCGTAACTCCCCATATCTTAAGTGTGGGCTGCACATAGTGACTTCCTTCCAAAAAATATAGTGTGGAAAGTTGGTAGCAGTGTGTGTGGGAGGGTACTTTATAGTGGAGAAACCTGCAAACACTGCCTCTGCCAGGTGATCAAGCTTGCCATCCTCAATGGTAAGTCATGTTGGTAGCATGCACCCTTAGTGTGATGTGATGAGATTCTCCTGAATGGCACTTCATGTTCTTGGTCTTTCTCCCCAGTCCTGTAACCCCAGTCTAAGCATAAGAAAACATCAGACAAACTGAAATTGAGGGACATTCTACAAAATACCTTACCACCTCAAACTGCGAAGGTCATCAGAAACAAGGAAAGTTTGAAAAATTGTCACAGTTTAGAAGAGCCTGAGGAGACATGACAACTAAATGCAATGCAGTGTCCTGGAAAGGGTTCTGGAGCAGAAAAAGGACATCTGCTGAAAACTACTAGTTAATGATAGCATGTCAGTATTGCTTCATCAGTTGTGACAAATTTGCCATACTAATTTAAGATGTTAACAATGGGGGAATCCGGGTCCAGCGTATATGGAGTCTCTGTGTACTATCCTTGCAACTTTTCTGTAAATCTAAAACTACTACTCTAAAATAAAAACTTTATTTAAAAAATAAAGTTTATCAAGGGCGTAGTATGTGCCGTGAACTGTTCTAAGTAGTTATATCTACTAACTACTTTAATCTTCACAACAACCTTGTAGTGCAAACGTTTTTATCCCATTTCATAAAGCAGCTGAAGCAAAGAGGGGTTAAATAATTTGCTCACGGTTGTCACACAGCCAGCAGGGGGTGGAGCAGGGAATTGAACCCAAGAGAAAGAATTTTATCTTAGTGCAAGATGATCTCTGGAAGTGCCTCTTAGCACCATGATTGGATTCTCTGATTTTTAATAACCCTCTCTTGTGTTGAGGAAGGAGTATATGGCAAGTTAAAAAGCTAATATTGAGGAGTTTGGGGAACCATGATAACAGATAGATTAATAGGGTTTCAGACTTCTACCAGAGTGAAGGGGGAGAGAGAAGAGATTATGGGCATAAATGTGAGTAACTTAAGCTTTATAAAAACAATTTCAATAAAATGAGGAATTTACTTAGCGTAATAAATTGGCAATGGTTATTACCCAAAAGTATCGTAGAGAAAAATGGCTACACTCTAAAGGATTAAGACATCTGGCTCAGGTGGAGTGCATACCATTATGCACAAATAATCATAAAAGTTTTAAAATGTGGATGATTGACGAATTGTATAAGTTGATTGTGAACAAAAATAGAAGCCTAGAGATTATAGCCAGCCTAAGGGAAAAAAACTATGGCAGCATAAAGAAGGTACTGCTAAGCACGAAAGAAAAAGGGAAGCACAACCATGAAAGCATAGCAGACAAAGAATGAGGCTTGGTTTTGTTTAATATAGCAGAGACTTAAAATACAAGAAAGAGTCAATGAAGCCATGATTTTGGTCAGCGAAGCTCGAAACGGTGGGCCCCGTACAGGAAACGGTGGAAGACCTGAATAGATCCATTCAGAAATGGAGTGAGGCAGAGGAAGAGGCCTCCAACGTGACCTTTAGAGGCGGTATTTGTTCTGCTGATTGACTTGAGCATTGGTGGAAATTATTTTACTTTTGAATGAATCTTTTCTTATGATCTTCCTTTTCTTCCTATTGTCTGACTCCAAGTATTTCTTTTTCTTCATATTCTTTCCTTATATCCATATATATCAACCATAATGTGGAGTTTTCATTGTAAATTTTCTAAGAATGTATATTCAAAAGGGGATAGAAATGCAGTGTAGGAACTTTTCCTTAATATCAGAGAATCCCTCCTCTTTTTTCAAACTGACATCTTCACAAAACATAGTTAAAGTAGATTTCAGTAGGATGATTTCCTTCCTATTATATTCTCACTAGAAAAAAAATCCTTAGGTTTCAATGAAATCCCCTCTTAAAATTCTTAAAAACATAAAAGATGACAGTGTCATTTCATTATACTTCATATAGAAGCCAATGCTTATCGATATCTAAAAAAAGATGTCAAATAAAATGCACATAATAAAAACCTTGTATTTTAATAGACATGACTTTTAAAAGAATTCACCACTCAAACTATAGGAAATATACTTTTTAAAAAATGTACTCTTAAAGATTAGTATATTATTATTCAGTGTTCTCCAGAGAAACATAAACAATATGATAGCTAGATACATATAGACATAAAGAAAGAGATTTATTATGAGGGATGGCTCACAAGATTATAGAGGCTGAGAAGTCCCACGATCTGCTGTCTGCAAGCTGGAGGCCCAGGAAAGCCAGTGGTGTAGTTTCACTTCAAACACTGAGGCCTGAGAAGCAGGGGAGCCGATGGTGTAAGTCCCAGTCTGAGTATAAAGGATTGAAAACCAGGAGGACCAGTGTCCCAGGGCAGGAGAAGCTGGATGTCCCAGTTCTAGCAGAGAGCAAATTTGCCCTTCGTCTGACTTTTTGTTCTATTCAAGCCCTCAACAATTGGGTGATGCCTACCGCATTGGTGAAGGCAATCTTTCCTCAGTCTGCTGATTCAAATGCTAATCTCTTCCAGAAACAGCCTCACAGACACACCTAGAAACATTTTACCAGCTATCTGGGCCTCCCTTAGCCCAGTCAAGTTGACACAGAAAATCAAACATCACAATTAGTTTGACCCCAAAACAGTAAGAAAAATTACCTGCCTAGGAACTGCATGCAAATGAACATAGCTGCTACTTTTCAAAGGCTTTAAAGTAAAGCAGCTAACCACACTGACCTCTTCTTCCCTACATCCAGCAAGCATTTCAAGTCTTTCTTTCCTGACCTCTCAGCAGCATTCAGGATTGCTGGACACTCCTCATTCTGGAAATACCCTTACCCTTTGGTTCCAGTGGTATGACTCCCACCAGGATTTCCTCCTCCCTCTCCAGCCACACATCTGCTCGCAGGCCTATCCTCTTCCTCTCAGCCATTGACTGTTGGACTCCTAAGCTCAGCCATAGGCCCTGCTCACAGGGTGGTCTCTCCAGGCAAACTCATCCACTCAGGCTCGATTGCTACATATGTGCAGATGACTCACCCATGTCCACCCCTGCTCTGAGCACTGGGCCCACATATCCAATTGCCTCCTTTACATGTTTGCATGTCTCAAGGGTACACAAACTAAATGTGTCTAAAACCAAAGTCATAATTTCCTCACCTGCCCACCCCCGGACCCTTCTTCTGCTGTTCCCTATCTTTATAAATAAGAACACCAATGGACCAGTGAAATAAAATGGCATTTATTCAGATATATTCATTTCCTTTTAGAGAGAGGGATATGGTATAAAATAATATATTTGGATGGCAAAAGAAAGTACATTAAAAGTTATTGGATTAAAAAAAGAAGTTATTGGATAAACAAATGATCTAAGAGTTTGAAATATAAGAGGAAATACAGCAGCTTCGTCCCATTGACTGATACCCATTCTTAGTAAGTGGAACAGTCTTGATTTGCGTTTGTTCCACACCAGAATGTTACACAAAAATTAGAAGCCAGCAAAAGCAAAATTAATTCATGGAAACATGGATTGGCATACCAGATAGAAAAAGGTAACTGTGCATAGTTGCATTTAGTATTTACAAGATCACAGTCAGAGACAAGCTTCCTTGAATCATTCAGATATCTTCCTAGTAGTACCCTGTACTTTTTTAGGGAGGTTGAGGGTCAGGCTGGGAAAGAGAAAGAGAGAAGTTGAGAGAGGAAAGGTAAGAAAAGCAGTGGACACCACTCCTTGTCTAAACCATCACATATAACACTCCCAGTTCCTCAAAGCCCTGTTACCAGTCGACTTCTCTCCCCAAAAGATTGCTTCATGGTTTGGCATCGAAATGATTTGATATAGGTTCACCTCCACCATAGCTTTTGAACCTTGTACACAATAAAAAGAAAGTTATTATTTAACATAGCTTAAATTTATAAGTAACAGACATCTGATAAAACATTAAGAAATCAAACATTTAGCTAAGCATTTAGAGAAATGACTTACCATGAGTTATGGATTTTGAAATAGTCCCCAAAGGATTTACAGCAAATCCCTTCACTGAAGACGTTTAAAATTAGATTCAAAGAAAAACTTGAGTGAGAGAATACTAGAGTGAAAACTCCCACAGTAACAAATATGAAACAGATGAATTTTAGCTTTTTCTATTTTTAATATATACAACTGTTATTTTTCTGATTCATTAAAAAGTTGATTTGGTATTCTAAGTTCTTGGCCACAAACAACATAAAATAACATAAAAATTAAATCAACAGCACTAATTATGGTTTCAGAGACCTACAGATATATGACAAGATATTCAAGGCCAAAACTGTAAACTCCAAATATTGTTTTTATCATTGACAAAAACAGGGGGTTTTTAGAAATGATCTACTCCCAGGCTCCCCACAATTCACTGGGGATTATGAATGGCGAGCCTGCAGCTGATTTTAATTGCCACGATGATGCATAGGGAGAGATGTGATAGCTGGAGTAACAGGCTTCTAAACAATGAGGGGCTTTAAAGATTAAAGTCAACACTTTAAATTGCACTCACGACTGAATAGGAAGCTAATGCTGACCATAGAATGCAGGTGTAATATTCTCCATATGTTTTGGACCTGGTAGCTGAAAGAGATCGAGCCCTCAGCATCAAACACAATAAAAATGCAAGGATGGTGCATTATAACATTCTATCTGGAAGGTTAGAAACACAAAGATCCTGGTGGTAAATAACACAAACATATAGTGAAAGGCGTTCTTAGGTGTAGGATGCCAATCTGAGAAATCAGTGGATATCTGTGAGGCCTTCTTAGCCAAAGGCAAGTGGGTTGCTGCAGCTGAATATACTTCAGATACCTGACATCTTGGCCTAGTAGTGAACTGTGCATAGCTCCTGGTGTTAGCTGATAAGAGTGGAAATACTGGACACATCAATAGTTGGCTTGACCCTTTCAGGTATAAGAAATAATGCCTCAGACTTCACTGCGTTATAAAGGTCACCGAACACTGTACGGTTAAAAAATAAAACTTGAAAAAATAGCTTATTCAGTAATCATAGTCTCCTACAGTAACAGCACATTCCTAAAAGTAGACAATCCTTGGTGAGCTAAATAATATTAAATGCAAAATCTTACTAGAAAAACTAAATCAAACAAATTAGGACTAACCTTGCCAATGTGAAAGAAAATTCTCCAAATAGTATAGTTTTGTTTTAGCCACTGACATATGGGAAAATTTATGTAGTAAAGTATATGCTTATAAAGTTTCAACTTATATTTAGTGGGGGAAACAATTTATTACACCAAAAAAGCATAAATGTATGACAGATGGTAAAGCTTTTTTTTTTTTTTCTATTCTTGGCAGGGTCTCTTGTTAGCTGAATGGGTTTCGCTTCTTAAAACTATGAACATTGTCATTCACACCTATTTTCTGAAATTAAACAGACCGATTCTGTGATGAAACCTATAAATTTGGTGACTATACAATGTCTTCCCATTTTTTATCATAAATTATCTAGAGTACCACTTTCCCTAGAATAATGAAATAGGCAAAATAGGAAAAAAATTCTGTAATAAAACCTTTCTTTTAAATTCTCTAAATCAATTTTGGAAAACCTTCTATATTTAAATTTATTTTAGTAGAACTTTACAAAGGAAACTATAAAAGATTATACTAGAAGTGCATTCTTTCATCCTCAAGCCTTTATTTTTGACTTTTAAAATGTTCAATTCCTTTAAATCATTTGCTAAATTATAATTTATGTACATAGATTTCTAGCAATGGCTCTCGTTTCATTTTCTGAAAAATGGACCAAAGTTTTCATAAGTATATGTGACATAAGGAGACTAGTTTACTGTATTACTTTAATATGCAAACCACTTATTTAAAGTAAGAAATTTATTTACTCGATAAAGAAGTAAAAGAATGTACTGTTTAAGCAGGTAGAAGGTAAGGTAAAGGGTGCGATTGGGTGGGTAAAACTAGATACAGTCTCCCGAAGGGCAGGAATTAGATCTTGGTGCCTCTCACAGTAGACAGCTTTGTGTCTTGCCTACTTGGAAGTAACAAGGTTGTTTTCTCAGGCCATTGTGGGAAGGCTGGCTACTGTTAGATTTATTAAAAGCTTGTTTTCAAATGAAAATTATCAAAAATGTTAGCAGCTGGCCCTGTGACTGAGTGGTTATGTTCACGTGTTCCACTTCAGTGTCCCAGGGTTTACCAGTTCAGATCCTGGGCGAGGACCTACACACTGCTCAAGCCATGTTGTGGTGGTGTCCCACATAGAAGAACAAGAATGACTTACAACTGGGATATATAACTATGCCCAGTGGCTTTGGGGATTTTTTTTTTAAAAAAAGGAAGACTGGCAACAGATGTTAGCTCAGGGCCAATCTTCCAGAAAAAAAAAACTACTCTAAAAGGAAAAAAAAGGGGTCCTGCCCAGTGGCACAGCAGTTAAGTTCACACATTCCACTTCACCAGTCTGAATCCTGGCTGTGGACCTATGCACCCCTTGGCAAGCCATGCTGTGGTAGGAGTCCCACATATAAAGTAGAGGAAGATGGGCACAGATGTTAGCTCAGGGCCAGTCTTCCTTAGCAAAAAGAGAAGGATTGGCAGTGGATGTTAGCTCAGGGCTAATCTTCCTCAAAAAAAAAAAAGAAAAATGTTGGAGTAGTTAGGGTATAACTACTAAAGCTATAGAAAACCCCAATATTTCAGCAGCTTAAGAAAATAACTACTCATGTCCACTTAATAGTCCCAAGCAAATGCCTTTGGTGGAGAAAGCAGGGAGAAGTTTGGGGATAGAGAGATTTTGGAACCTCTGAGCCACAGCAATCGTTCAGAGATTGAAAGCTTTCATTGTCACCTCAATATCCAGCAAACAGGGGAAGAGCATGAATAATGCTTGGGAGACATTTTTTAAGGGATGTGCTCATGTCCCATTGGCTAGAACTCAGTCACATGTTCCCATCTAAGGATAAGGAAGGCTGAAAACTGCTGTCTTACTCTCATAGTAGGAGGAAAGAGAATGAAATGTTCCATGAACAGCTAGTCAGTTTTTGCCACAATAAATGTCACAAACATTTTATTGCTGCCAAAATTGGGTTGGACAGCTGTCACTTATAAGACATAGCTAGTGACACTTTCTCTGCAATTTTAAAATAACACAATTTTACTTTTTTCTCCTTATTCCATTTTTTTCTTGTTTCTCTTTTTTATCTGCAACCTGTTTTATTAATCACCTGCCAGTAATTTGGCTGAACTGATTGTACATAGTATGGTTTATTTTATTTTATTTTTATTTATTTTTTTGCCGAGGAAGACTGGCCCTGAGCTAACATCCATGCCTATCTTCCTCTACTTTATATGTGGGACCCCTCCCACAGCATGGCTTGCCAAGCGGTGCCATGTCTGCACCTGGGATCCGAAGCAGCTAACCCCGGGCCACCAAAGCAGAATGTGGGAACTTAACTGCTGTGCCAAAGGGCTGGTCCAGTGTATGTTTTATTTTGAAATATGCATTCACATTCAAGAAGAAAGAAAATTAGTAACATAGTATGACATGCATAAACATCTAGTTAAATTTTTTATAAAACATAACTGGAAGGCCAACAAACTTTTTACAGCTTTTCTAATAAAAACGCAGGACTTTTTTCCCAGTTTAAACCTATGGGAAGAATTTTGATCAAAATTCAGAATGATGTAAGCAATGTTTGCTTATTTTCTTTGTCTGAAAGAGATTTATCTTTATAGTCAAGCCATAATCGAACAACAATTTTCATCTCATAAAGAAAATTTTACTGAAGAGCAAAATTTGGGGGAAAATTCTATCGTAATGAATCAGTGGCAGCCTAGATGGTTGCTATGGAGACCCTCAGGAAAATCTCTTTCTGGCATGATCCCTCTGGCATCACTATGCATCAGACTTTTTATTCTTACGACAAGAAAAGAGGGCTTCAAGATGCGACTTGTGACTGGACTGCATGGATCTATTTCCCTCCCCCCAGAAGATAAAATGTACATATTGCAACAAGAAAGGAAAAGTGGAAATTTTTGTAAATTTCCTGTGAAAAGACTGTCTCTAGAAATTATACTTTCTCTTTGATATCTATATTAAAGAATAAGGGTGGGAGGAGAAACTTTCCCTTCATTGTCCAAATTATGAACAAGAGTTGAGAAGAAGCATCATCTTTAAACCCGCTCCCCAAATGAAGTAAGATAGTAGTGAGTGGATATCACCATCCCCTCATACATGGTTTCTTCCCCAAAGAAGGCAACAAGAAGGGTTCCTGCCGCCCGGTAGCGCAGCGGTTAAGTTTGCACATTCCACTTCGACGGTCCAGGGTTCACTGGTCAGATCCCGGGTGCAGACGTGGCACCGCTCGGCAAGCCATGATGTGGCAGGCATCCCACATATAAAGTAGAGGAAGATGGGCACAGATGTTAGCTCAGGGCCAGTCTTCCTCAGCAAAAAGAGGAGGATTGGCGACAGATGTTAGCTCAGGGTTAGTCTTCCTCAAAAAAATAAAAAATAGGGGCCGGCTCCGTGGCCGAGTGGTTACGTTCGCGTGCTCCGCTGCGGCGGCCCGGGGTTTGGATCCTGGGTGCGGACATGGCACCGCTTGTCAGGCCACGTTGAGGCGGCGTCCCACATCCCACAACTGGAAGGGCCTGCAACTAAGATATACAACTGTGTTTGGGGAGGGGGCGGGGGGTTAGGGAGATAAAGCAGGAAAAAAAAAATGATTGGCAACAGTTGTTAGCCCAGGTGCCAATCTTTAAAAATAAATAAATAAATAGAAATTTAAAAAAAAGGGTTAGAACACCTTCTCCCTGAGGAAGGTCACCTGGCAGGTTGTGCTGAGTGACATGAAGTTGCAGGTCACACGCATCACCTCAGCGATCCCTGGCCCATTGGGGTAATGAAAGCATCTCACGTGGAGGCAAAGTGCAAGGCTGGGGGGAATAGTTAAGCACTGCGTTAACCACTAAAGAGGGCAAAACACCTTTGGTCAAGCTCTGCTGGGGCACCTCAAATGTGTCTCATTGCAATAAAACATAAATAAATCTAGCCCCAAATGGGTGGCATCTCTCATTTTGGTGGTCTAAAGGAGTAGGGGTACACAGTAGTGTAGAGGTCAAGCACACTGCATTTGGGGCTCAGATAACCCTGGATTCTAACCCCGGTGCCATCAGTCATACACTGTGGGACATGGAATAAGGTGGTTGTAAGAATTAAACAACATAACTATGTAGAGGATATAATCAGTACTCAAAAACAAGAGTTGTTGTTATTAGCATTATTACTATTATTATCATCATTATTATTTGGGGGACTCTGACTAGGATATTTTAGATATTGGGGAGTGTGGGGTGGGAAAAAGACTCTACTTACCTGTGGAGGACAGCTTAAAAGAACTGGGGCTGATTAGGCAGAGAAGATTTAGAAAAACACGAATCCCGCCTACCATTATATAAAGGGTCTCTTGGAGGAGAGATTGGACTTGTTTAGTAAGGCCCTGCGAGGCAGAAGCAAGACCAAAGCAGAGGATGGAGGTAGGGGAGACAGATTCGGCTTCACTAAGGGGGCATTTGGGGTAGATTAGAGCAGATGAGAATACCGGATGGGCTGTCCCCTGAGGGGCCCGCTTCTCTATTCTAGGTTACCTAAGATGGATTAAATCTTGGTGGAGAAGTCGTGGATGGGATTTTTTGAGTTTCTAGACAATGCTTTTGACCAAGGAAGGTCCAAGAAGCAGCAGAGGGTCGGAGTAAAGGAAAGTAGCCAGACCAGCTCGAGACCAGTCTCATCTTGTCTTCCTCCACTTGCACAGTTCTGCTGGAAAATCCTAAAATTTAACGAGGGAGAGGAGGAGTCCCGCGCGCGAGTTACCACGCGCTCAGAAACTTGGTTGCTATGGCGACGGAAGCGGTTTACCTAAGGATTCAAACCAGGCTTGGGGGAGGGGAACCGAATTCGTTTAGGAACTGGGCGTGGCTTCGGTTACTACGGCAGCGGGGACGCTTAGTCCTGGCCTGAGCCCAGGTAGAGACCAATGCTCCTCCCGTCCCTTGCATGGCACCCAAGAAAGAGAAAAGCGGGTCGGCGAGCACGAATTCTAAGATATGGGAACCCTCGCTCATCGCTGCACACTTCAATCAGGTGAGCCCAGAGCCCCGTGAGTCCTCCCTGCCCCCGACCAGGCCAAAGCCGGCCAGACCCTCCAGGCAACGCCGCCAGGCTCGCCCTCTCTTCCAGACGCCACCGCTGCCCCCTCCGAAAACCGTCCTTGCTGCCGCTCTCCCAGGCCTGGTCGTTCCCCTCTTAAAACGACCCAGGGTCCCACCCGCAGGGAGTGCTTGATTAACAAATACGCGTTTAGGGAAGAGGGAAGGGGCTGCCTGGGGAGTCTGCGATTTCAAAGGGTGGACAAAGCTTTGTAGTGGGGAAGAGAGGAGGTGTCGCTCTGACGCTTCAGGATCCTCTTCAGTGAAGTGGCCCAGATGACACTCCAAAGTTGTACTGGAGTTGTCTTTATGAACTGTTCACTTCTTCCTGACATCTTATGAAGAACAGAACTCGTGTTGAATCATCTGTAGCCTAGCCCGGGGTAAGGCTTCAATAAACGCTGTGTGAAAACAGACATGGAGTGCTTAAGGTATCAACCTATGTAATACAAGTGAGCCTTCTACCGATAGGAAAGGATGACTTTCTTACACAATGCCCTCATACCACAATATCAAAGTTTTGATATATTTTGAAGGTAGTGTAGACAATCAGAGTAAGGGGTTGGCTGCTAGATTCATCCACAGGATTCCTGAAGGAACCAGGCAGTCAACCTATAACCCACCTGCCACGTGACTTCAGACTGCATAGCATCCCAAAGTTGACTAGCTCTCCCACTCCACTCACACCCACCCGCCTCCAGTGAGTTGGGCAGCCCAGTAGCTCTTGTCACCTGTTTCTGGAAATCTACTTCATCGCTAAGTTCTTTCTAAGTCCGAGATAACATTTGGAAGGAGGAAGGTTGATTCTGGGAATTCCAGCCTGCCATTCCAATGTACTTTAAAAATTGGAAACAGCAGTTTTTTCATTTTAGCTGTCTGTGCACGGGACACTGGAGAGTTAGTACTTAAAGGAAAGATGCATCTGAAGTTTTCTGATTCCCTCATGGTAAATTTCCTATTTGTCCTTATTTTCCGCTATAATTTATTTTTCTCTCTGAGCAGTAATTCTGTCTGATGTGGAATTCCACCTGATGAAGAATTTCATGAAAGTAGTTAAGACACTGCTGATGCTGACATGATGTCATGGAATTTTTGGTTATCTCTATAACTTTAGGAGTGAAGGATGCCAACTCAGTAATTCCCAATTACATTCTCAAATTCTCAAAGATGTTTTTCAAAATGCTCTGTAAAAGCATCCTCTCGCTTGCTTTTCTAAGTCAGGACTAGCCAAAATAATTTTTTCTCCATTTTCTTTGGGATTATGTAGGCCAAGTTTGGGCTTGGAGTGAACATTTCTGCTTGAATTATAAACTGCTGAACAGCGAGGTTTGATGGAGGTGCTGACACTGCATTAGCTTCAGTGTTGCAAATATGAAGCTGTAATTTTCCTAGCTGAATGGAAAACCTAAAGGCATTATTTTTCCTTATGGCTTGAAAACCTGAAATAATATTCAGCTTTCTTGGTTCTGCTCAAACAATATAATTCCAATAAATCTTATATGTTAAGAGAAAGAATTTGAACTCAAAGTAATATGTAGTTTTAACTACAAAGAGTGAACTTCAGTTTGTTGGAAGACATGTTTTTTTATTGCAAGGGGAAGACAACTGCCCTCCACCTCCTCTAATTGATTTTTTCTCAGCTCCGTTTCATGTCTGATCCAAGAGGAAAATTCCCAGATTAACCCAGCAGCCCAATGCCCAGAGGCATGCCCTAACCACAATGTAATAGACTCTGAAATTGGGTTAAAGATGACTGTGGGTGTGTGAATGCCCTATTTACAAGGCTTAGCAAAGTGCTTTATAGATAGGGGTGCTCAAAAATATTATTGCTTTAGTTCCCAGAGAGTTTCTTTCCTTACAGTTACTACTCATATGCAAAACTGTGCTCCAGCATGTGTGGCTGAGTATGTGTGTGCAACTGTGTGTGTTGTGTGTGTTGGGAGGTGGGAAAGAGGGAATCCCTTCCCCCTAGTCTTCCATAAGCCAGTTGTTAGAATTAACTGATTAAAGAATCCAAGTGAATAGTGGTTTTGAACTCATATTCAGATTGGGCTGCACTGGACTTTAAAGAGAGTAGACAAGTTCAGAATTTGGTTTTAGTGCGTTTACCTTGTTTCACTATTTTGGGCTCTCTTTTCAGGCTAGAATAATTGTCAGGGTTTTGGGTACATTTTAGTTGGTTCTAAAACATAAAATGATAGCAAATAATATAAGGCAGTCTACTACCAAGCACTAAATGATTAGAGAATAGAGGTGAGGAGGATGAATGTGAACTGGGTAAATGCTTTATAAAATATTTGCCTTTAGCTGGACCCTAAAGAAGGGGGAGAATTTGAGCAGGTAGAATGAAGGAGGACGATTATTTTAGGCAAGGAGACCAATATGTGCCTTAAATAAATCTGAGACATTTAAATTGAGAGAGAGAAAAATGTAAGTTAGACCACTTCTGGGTATACATTGCTCCTCAATTAATTCTGTCAAACAAATGGTTATTTACTAACTTTGCTATCCATGTAGCAAAATAGTCTATTAATATATGTGAAATATCACATGTCAAATTAGATAAAAAGAAAATATTTATAAAAATACATCTTAGTGTGGACTTCTATGTGATATAGACATTATATTTATGACTTCTAAAAGTATTAGGAAGTTAAAGATGCTTTGGTATCATAAAATTAAATATAAATTAAAATCTTTTCATGCAGTTGTCAAGACAGCCTCTATTAGCCACAGTGAAAGGAAGAGGTGTTAAGCCAAGTACTCAGTGACAGATATTTTTATTTGTATTTTTTATAGTGATAAAATATATATAACATGAAATTTACCATTTTATCCATTTTTAAGTGTACCTGAGTGTACATTAGTACATTCACATTGTTGTGCAATCATTACCACCATCTATCCATCTCTAGAACTCCATCATCTTTGCTAACTGAAACTATACCCGTTAAACAATTCCCCATGCCTTCCTCCCTGCCGGCCCCTGGCAACTACCATTCTACTTTCTGTGTCTATGAATTTGACTATGCTAGGTATCTGATGTAAAGGTAATCATACAGTATGTGTCTTCTTGTGACTAGCTTATTTCACTTAGCATAGTGTCCTTAAGGTTCGTTTACGTTTTAGCATGTATTAGAATTTCCTTGTTTTTAGGTGGAATAATATTCCATTGTATGTATAGACCACATTTTATGTATCCGTCATTCATTGACAGATGTTTGGGTTGCTTCCAACTCTTGGCTCTTGTGAATAATGCAGGTATTAACATGAGTGTACAAAAATCTGTTTGAATCCCTGCTTTCAATTTTTTTGAGTATATATCCGTGGAAGTGGAATTGTCAGATCATATGGTAATTCAATGTTTAATTTTTTGAGGAATTATCGTGCCATTTTCTGCAGCGGCTATACTGTTTTATATTCCTACCAGCAGTGCACAAGTGTTCCGATTTCTCCACATCCTTACCAACACTTTTAAAATTCTGGATTTTTATATATATATTTACATATAATAGCCATTCTAATAGGTGTGAAGTGGTATTTCATTATGGGTTTGATTTGCATTTCCCTAATAATTAGTGATGTTGAGCATCTTTTTATGTACCCCCTAGCCATTTGTACATCTTCTTTTGCTCATTTTTTAATCAACCAAATGTTTGTTTGTTTGTTTTAGTTGTTGAATTATAGGAGTTCTTTATGTATTCTGGATATTAATCCTTTATCAGATATATGATTTGCAAATATTTTCCCCTGTCCCATGGGTTGACTTTTCACTCTGTTGACAGTGTCGTTTGATGTACAAAATTTTTAATTTTGATGAAGTTCAATTTATCTAATTTTTCTTTTGTTGCCTCTGCATTTGGTGTCATATCCAAGAAATCACCACCAAACTCAGTGTCATGAAGTTTTTCCCTATGTTTTCTTCTAAGAGTTTTATAGTTTTGTGTCTTATATTTAGATTCTTGGTCCATTTTTAGTTAATTTTTGTATATGGTGTGAGGTAAGGGTCCAATTTCATTCTTTTGTATGTGGATATCCAGTTTTTCCAGCACCAATTGTTGAAAAAACTGTCCTTTCTCCATTGAATGGAGAAAGGGTGGGGCAAAGGAGAGTTAAAAGTTCAATGAAATTTCCTGCTACGTTGAATGTGGCTTTTTCTTGATTGAGCATTTGCTTGGTTGCTTTAGATCTTTAGTTTCAGAGCTCCTATAAAGTTGTTTTAATCAGTCTCTCATTGTTTTTGTAATGTTTCCATCTGGGACAGAGGGCTGGAGCTTCCTAGTCTTCCATCTTGCTGATGTCACTGTCATCTAAGAGATTTATTCTTAGACAGAATTAATAAGTAATCAATTCTGATTTTTCCCTTTCTTCTAAACCTATCATATGGCAGGTGATGGGGGAAAGGGGAAATTAGAAACTTTGTTCATGACAATTTAGGAAAAATTTCCAGAATTGTTCAAATAGCATAGCCATTCCCTCTAGGATATTTGCACAAGGCCTGTTGAGTAGCGTCACATGGCTTCAAAATGACTGAGCTATAATTGGAATTTTGTGTTATGGTCAGAACTTTTGTGTCAGCATTGGGGGAGAACCTCACAGTGTTATCTATGTTAAGTGATAGCATGATACCAGTATAGAGAAATTCAGAATCCAGATACAAATCCTTTATTTTTCTTTAAGATGTTATGGACTTTGTCCCCAAATGTGTTCTTCAGAATTCCAGGGTTCCCCAAAATTTGTTTGGGTTGATTTAGATCCCTCGCAAGTAGAGTTTATTTTGGCATTTTGTTAATTTAATTGCTAAATGTTTTCATATTTTTAGATTATCTGAGGATGGTTCTTTCTTTTCATTTGTTCCTAGTTTAAGGTTTCATTTTTATGTATAGCAAAAAGGCAACCATAACTTGTGAGACCAACTATTGGCATTGCAATTATTTCATTTGCTTACTGTGATTCACCACAGAAAACATAAAAAAAAAGAGTTTATGGCAATCCACACACCCCTTAACCCAGTCAGCGACACTATTGCAGTTCACTGATTTCCTTTGGTAATGATGATTTCTGGTCTTTAATGACCAACTTAAGGGACTGGACACTCTAGGTGCCCTTTGCCTTACGTTTATCCTTAAGATTTTACTTCTTGATTAAGCCTTCGATTCTTTTTAAATATAAATATCTACATATTTAAAAACATTTGTAAGCATTTGCTATAATGTATTGGGGTCCTTACTGAAAGTCATGAGGCTTGCTTGCGATTTCTATATTGTCATTCTCAATGCATGTTTCCTCCTTTCAAATAAATAATAATATTTGTATCAAAGACATTAATTGATGTTATACGTGGTAGTACTGTCCTTTACAATTCTCACTCAGAGCTGGAGACTCCCAGGATGTCTGGGCTAACCTGCCCCTTTTATAAAACTGAGGATCCAAGCATTTCAAGGTACAGTCCAAAGACATGCAGTGATTTGGCACATGAGGGACTACATCATAGATTTTCTCACTAGTCCGTCCTTTCTTAACAGATCTATAATTTGTGATATGATGATTATAGCATTTTATATAGACCTTGCAATTTAAATAAAAATTTTACATATATGATCTTATGTCAATCCCCCAAACATTGTTATGAGGTAGATATTATTAGAGAAGAACAAGTTATTTAAGGAATGTCTATTGAAAACTTATTTGATTAATACTTAAATTTATGACCAAATAAATATGGAAAGAGTACTTATTTTACCTGAAACTAGACTTCATCCTTTTATCTCTCATCCTCTAACTCTCATAAGTGACGTTAGAGGAGAGAAAGGCTGTAGCATTTTCTTTCTATATTCAACTTTTTGGCTTCTTTCTGAGATCATTTAAGTAGAACAAATAGAAATATTTGAGTGTCTTGATTATGAAAAAGTTATTTTCCTTTCTCCAAAAATAGTTCAGAAAGATGACTTCTTCTGCTACCTGAAAGTATGCTGCATTTCCTGGTTGTGCCTGCCAAAACTTTGCTCATCAGAGTCTCAGCTCACCTCCATTTCTCAACTTTCCAGTTTCTGTCGATGGCACTGTAATTCTTGTAGTCACTAAAGTTCATCTGTGAGTCAGTGGTCTTGTTATTCAGTCTGCCTCTAAATCCTCTTGATTTTTTCTTTAACATTTTCTCACTTCCATCTCTTCTCCACTCTCATGCCTTCATTCTAGCCCAGGCCTGCATCTTTTGATCCTTGAAATTTTACAAGGGACCCTTACCTCTACCCTCTATAGAATCATCTATTCCTGTTTGTCAAACCAGTGCCTAAACACTGCTCATACTGTGTTCACTCAGCACACAAACTATCAGTGACCATCTGTAATCTCAAAATCTAATCATCCTGGCTTCTTCAGCCCTCTTTAGTCTGGCCCAATCTAACTGTCACATTGAACTGCTACAGGCTGGACAGGCTCCTCACTGCAGCACAGACACACGAAGGAGGCAATAAGCTGCTGGAGAAAGCCCACCTCTAGGGCCAGGCAGACCTAGGTATTGAATCCTGATTCTGAAAGGTATAATCAGAATCAGGTTTCTTACCTTCTCTGAGCCTTGTTCTCCTTTTGTCATATGGAGATGATAATATCCACCTCAAAGTCTTGCTGTGAGGGTTAAATAATATTTATTTCATTTCGTAAATACTTCTACAGCACCTGGCATCTAATAACCCTTCAGTAAATAGTTCTCTCCCTCCATCCTGCTCTTCCACTCATATTAGCCTCCTTGCTTGAAATGAACTTCCACCTTCCCTCTCCTTGCCATGCCCATTCTTTGAGGCCCTCATGAAGCCATGTCTTGCAGTAAGCTTTCCTAACTACTCTGACCCACATTTATCTTCCCTCACCTTGGCTCTAGGCTCTACCGTACAACTTTGTACTTAGTTAAAGAATGCCTTAAAGTATTTGCTATTATTTCATGTTTCATAGAGCACAAGTATAGTGTGAGCTTGAAACCATTATACATGTAGTTTATCAAAAAGGGAAATACATTTTATTGGACTGAACTCTCAAAACAATTTTTGAGAGGCAGTGAAGGATTTTTCAACTTTTTTTTAATCTTAAACAGTAAGCTATTTCTCATGTTAATGTGTATTTAAGACTTACTGGAAATACTCATAATATGAGCTGAAGACTGACATCTGGCAGCCAGCATATTTCTGAAATTGGGTTGGTTTTTATTACTATATTTTCTGAAATATGCTTTCATTGATATTTACAAAACAAATTGCCAGTTCACACAAAGGTTGTTTTAATAAAAGCCAATGAAAACAACTGAGTTGCTAGAAAGAATGTTAAGAGGGAAATGGACTTTTCATAACCTCACATTATAATTTCTCTTTTCAGACAAAAATGTATTATTTGAATGAGTTTGGAACTAAAGGGAATTAGCATGTCAAAATATCCACCTAGATGTTATATGTGATCATTTTTATTACAAGTGAAAAACATTAAATATAAGTAAAATGTAAGTGTTGCCAATATAAGTTTGGCAACGTCCTAGGAAAATGTTAGTTAAGAAATAGTGAATGTTGACCATGTTTCAGCTCTAGCTGTAGAAACCATCATTGGCTCCCAGTTACCCACAGGATAAAATCCAAGATATTCGGCGTGGCCTGCATGGCCCTGCCTAATTTGGCCTTTTTCTGCCCATCTGTCTCTATCTCCCTCTACTCCAGTTGAATGGCCTCCATGGTATCCCCAGGAAAATACTGACTGTACCCACACAGTGTCCTGGCCTGAAGATCTCCCTACTTCCCTCCAACTCCTTCTCATTAGAATCCTCCCCTGTATCCTCCAGAAGGGACTCAAGTCACACCATTCTGGCCCTCACTGCTTTTTCTCCTTTCACTAAACAACTTAGAGTAAAATCCAAATGCTCTACCATGGCCTAAAAGATCCTGTCTGTGACCTCTGCCAACCACTCCGACTTCATCTCATGTCTCCTACGGCTCATTCTTTCACTCAGTCCATTATAACCACACTGGCCTCTTCACTGACCTTCAAATCTATCGGGAAAGACATTCCCTCCTTAGAGCCTTTGCTCTTGCTGTGCCCTCTGCCCAGAATGACTCTTCTCAAGATAGTCAAGAGTCACTCTCTCCCTCCTTCAAGATTCTCTTCAAATATCACCTTCCCTGATCACCCTGTTTAACCTATACCATCATTCTCCATCCACTTACCCATTTGGTTCCTGACCTTCTACCTTACATTTATCTTGTTGTTGTCTGTTTCTCTCCACATGAGTGTAAGCTCCATGAGGGCAAGGATTTATCTTGCTCACTGATATATTGCCAACGCCTGACATATAGACAGGCTCAAATAACATTGCTGAACGGAGGAATAGCAGGTGCTCAATAATGAGAAGCTGTTAGTAATCGTAGTATTGCTATATTAATTAGAGTGGTATGAAAATTAGATAAAGTATGTGAAAGAATGTGGAGCACTATTTAGCCTGATATAATTATTTATAAGTATTGTTATTATTAGTCTTTTATATATTTCCCTAGGGATGTTACACATGTTCTTCAAACTCAATATGTTCAAAACTGGTACCATCCTATCCATTGAAGTTAGAAATGATCCTTGAACCTTCTCTCCTAATATCAAATTGGTCAGTAATTCCTATTACTTCTACCTCTCTATTTCAGAGCCTTCTTTTTCTCCTTCCATAATTTCTAACTAACACCACTACAATAGCCTTCTAACTTTCCTTCTTGCCTGCCTTTACCCAGGGTAAAAATTAAAAATGTGAGCTATCACAGCTATACGTAAATCAACACGTAAATCAAAAAATTTAAAATCACCTTTTATTCTCTATATAAACTAAGCTATGTGTACCTTATAAAACCACTCGCCAGATGACATAATTTTTAGTACTTATCATTCATCACATTTTTCTAATGATTTCAGAATCATGTGTTGGCCCAGAAGTGTTGGTGCAGTCTTTGGTTGACATGGTTTCATTCCCTGAGCGTGGCCCTTGTCTGAGCTGTGAGGGGCCACGGCAAATGTACATAGGCTCTTCCCATAACTTTCCTTCTAAGTTGATAGTCATTCTGCAATTTGTAGTTCTCTGTACATAGAGCATTTCTCCTAATATCAACAGTATTATTCATCATACTAAAAGCTTTTTCAGCCTTTGAACTTTTAATAATTATGTTGAAAAATTTTCTAGCTGTGTAATATTATCTGAGATTTTTATATATTTAATTTATTTTCAATTTCTTTCAATTAAATCATAAAACCATTCCTTGGAAAGTCATATTAAATTAGTTGGCTTAATTTCATAAATTTTTGATCACCGTAAATCTACTTTCTTTACAAACATAATGTGGCTAGCATTTAGGATTGAGTAAATTGAAAGAGGTTAATAATTCATCATACTTTTCATTTTTTGTCAAAAAATAAACCCATTTCTGTGTAATTTATTAAACAATCTAATAGTTTTTCTCCTATAATTTATGATTTATTTAGTTTTGTTTCATATTGTACTTTTTATTTCTTTGTTTCTGTATATTTTCTGCTTCTCTTTCACAATTTGCTTTATTAATTTTATATGGGCAGCATATTTTTATTTCTTTCTTATAAAGCTAAAGGAAGCATTGACATTTCTGTTAGAGTATTTCATTAAAGCCAAATCCCTAAAAGTTAATTGTGCTTTCCAAATGCTTAACTACTCCCACTTCACGATTTACCTTAAAGGAACACGCAAGGCTTGGCATGATTTCCACTCAGTAGTTGCAGTCCTAGCATTATAGATTGCCTGTAGGGGTCCTAATATTTTTCTAATATTCAATCCCAAGCTCTGTTCAGATATATTATTTAATTATCTCTGGTGTTTATTTAATATACGATAGTAAATAGGAAATTTATCAAGAAAATATTTATATTCATTTATTTGATATACATTGTTTATTATGTCAGCTGGATATATTGAACATAGTGAGTTAGGACCAAAACAAAACTTCTGGAACTTTTTTCAAAATTGTAGGCTGAAACTCCAGACTTTCTCCACTCTATCACCACTCTGGCACTTTTTTATGTAAATATTTCTCAGAGAAACTGTTTTTCTTGGTGCCCATTGAAATAGTTTGAGATCTCACAGATGCTTTCCCATCTAGCTTTACCAGATCAACAAAAAGACTTAACTACCTTCAGCATCTTGAATTTTGCATATTAGGCTTTATTAAAACACTTTCACATGGAACATTTAAAGCTATGTCAATAGTGATTAAAATTTTACTGCTTTGATTTAGAGATTTTTCAAAATGTTGCTTTATCATTTCAGTAGATAAATGCCTTGCCACAGTCAAGACCACAAATCTACATTGCAATGATAAACCCATGTAGATATCATTTTTTCAAAGTTCAACTAAGTATTTCATGTTGAAAAATGTTCAATTATGTCTAACTACATAATAGATTGTGTTAAAAGTTTTTGTTTTTGTTTTTGTTTTGCTTGAGGAAGATTGTCCCTGAGCTAACATCTGTACCAATCTTCCTCTATTTTGTTTGTGGGACACCGCCACAGCATGGCTTGATAAGCAGTGTGTAGGTCCACTCCCAGGATCAGAACCCACGAACCCCAGGCTGCGGAAGTGGAGCAGGCAAACTTAATTGCTATGCCACTGGGCTGGCCCTAAAAGTTTTGATAATATGTTTCAAAATGTTTTGCAATTACTTTATTGAAATACTTTGATAAAAAGTTTTTATTTCAAATACTTGAATGCATGAAATTGATTTATTATGTTCTTTAAATTTTCCTTCATTAATGATTGTAAAAAGTTTTTATTGGAATCGTGACCTTTAACAAAATATGATAGCCACTTTGATTTAAAAAATTTGCCTGTTCAGCTTTTTTTTTTCTGGGATAGATTCAGCCTGAGCTACATCTGTTGCCAATCTTTCTCTTTTTTTTTTCCCCTCCCCAAAGCCCTGCTACATAGTTGTGTATCCTAGTTGCAGGTCCTTCTAGTTCTTCTATGTGAGCTGCTGCTGCAGCATGGCTACTGACAGACGAGTAGTGTGGTTCCATGCCCAGGAACTGAACCTGGGAACCAAACCTGGGCCGCCGAAGCAGAGCATGCCAAACTTTAACCACTGGGCCATCAGGGCTAGCTTGCCTGTTCAACTTTCAACAACACAACTTTTGAGCTCCATTTCCCTCCAACATTTATATCACTTGTAATAATAATTTAGTCAACGTTTATGTTGAAAAAATCAAGTTGTTTTTCATTTTAGAAATACAAAGAATTTTTAATGTTGTAATGATTTTTGTACAGTCTCAGAACCCTCACATCGTGGTTGATTATCATTTTCTTCTTTGATCTCATGAAAATTCAGAATATTTACCTGTTCATATACTTAAAATAAAATTTAGAAACATATCCATACTTTGAAGTCTCTTCACTGTGGATTTCCATTTTAAATATTTATCATAAATGTATATGTTATATTAAAAACTACACACACAGAATTGGATTGCACTATAATTAAAATAAAAGTAAAACTAAGCAAGTCAGAAGCAATAGTTTGAGGTTGAGGATGATGCTTAACTGGGCTCTTCCAGAAAGGATGTGCCACTAAAGGATGTGCAGTGTAGCCTTGCTGCCTACTGTGACGCAGCCCAAACCCACAGACCATACTGCAAAAGTCCCCTCCATGTCACAAGGCCAGGAAGCCCAGTTATCAATGACCATAGCAACATCTTATAATGATCAGTTTGTACTAACAAGTTTGTATTAGATTTTGTATTCTTAATTTTACCACTTACCAAAGTTACTTTTTTTCTATCTACCAACCAGCATGCACTTCAGTTCAACCACCAGGTTGGCATACCTGTGTGTGTCCAGCGACTATTGGCACCACATCCTCTTCTCCCCTCTGTGTAGCCTCTGCGTGGCCACCTGGGTTATCTTTCTATAGTACCAATATGATCATATCACTTCCTGCTTCAGTCTCAACTCTTACTATTACTTACTTGGCCCTTCATGATTTTCGTAGTTCCAGTCCAGCCTCATCTTTTCTGCCCTATCTGTACCCATTGTCACACCTAGACATCTCAAACCTGCTAGACAATTTTGTGCTTTCATGCATGTAGGATATTTTTTTGGAATACCCTTCCTTCTCTGACACCACTTGTTGAGGTTCTTCACATTCTTAAAGTCACAAATCAAATGTACTTCCTCCATGAAACTATGCCTGACTTCCCTTTTCCTATGTTCAATTCATGCTCCCATAGTCTTATACATATCACGATGATGATACTTATCATGTTGTTAGAGTTAAAGACAGGTCTGTCTCTCACTTGCCTGTGAACTTCTCAAAGACAAGAAGTAAGTCATATTATTTTTGGGTCCCTCTCTGGAACATAGTGCCTGGAACATACTCAGTCAGTCTAAATTGGAGAAGTGACAAAACAAATGCAATAGTCCTTCCTGTTGCTTAGATTCTTTTAAATCATATTCTTCCTACCCTCTATCATTTATTCCTTCTTCATTGCAGTAAAACAAACAGTAATATTAAATGTCTAGCCTAATACATTTTGATAATTGCATGCATCCCTATAATCCAACACTCAGATGAAGACGTAGGACACTCTCAGTCCTACTGGAGGTTCCCTCAAGCCTTCCCCAGTCACTACTTGTGTCCCAGAGACTTTAACACTATTCTGACCTCTATCATCTGCAATCATTTTGCCTGTTCTTGAACTTTATATAAATGAACTAATACAAAATCTACTCTTTTTGTTCAACATGATGTCTGTGAAATTCATACATACATGCTGTTGCATTATAAGTAGTGTGTTCTTTGTTATGGCCTTGTAATATTCCATTGTATGAATATGACATGATTTATTTATGCATTCTCCTGCTAATTGACATTTGGATCATGCCAAGTTTGAGATATTACAAATAACGTTGCTATAAAATTCTCATACAGATTTTTCTTAGGACACATAGTCATTTCTCTTGGGAATATACCTAGGAATGGAAATGCTGGTCATAGGGCAGATGTGTGCTTAGCTTTGGTAGCTACTACCATAGAGTTTTCTAAAGGGGTTGCACCAATTTACACAGCTATCAGTAATATATGAGAATACAAGTCTCTTATTGGTCTTTTTAATTCTATTATTGTTTTGTTTTTTTTTTACTATGCTTTGTGTTCCCCCAAATTCGTATGTTTAAACCTAATCCCCAGTGTGATGGTATTTGGAGGTGAGGCCTTTGGGAAGTCATGAGAGTGGAGCCCTCGTGAGTGAGATTGGTGTGCTTATAAAAGACTCCAGAGAGATCCCTCACCCATTCTGCCATGTGAGGTTACAGTGAGAAGGCGGCCATCTATGAGCCAGAAAGTGAGCTCTCACTGGACACTGAAGCTGCAGATGCCTTGCTCTTGGACTTCCAGCCTCCAGAACTGTGAGAAATCAGTTTCTGTTGTTTATAAGCCATCAATTCTGCGATATTCTGTTAGAGCAGCCCAAACAGACTAAGACGTACTGTAATATTTTCCCTCTCTATCCTAAATTTGTTTGTCAATCCTCCTATTGGAGTCTCTCCTTCCTCATGACCAGTTCAGTTGCCATTCTGTGAATCTTTCCAGCTATTCAATCCTTTTTTAGGTTTTATGCCTAAAAGTCAACACAGCTTTCCAAGTATAAAGACATTCTGGGGGGCTAGCCCAGTGGAACAGCAGTTAAGTTCGCACATTCCACTTCGGTGGCCCAGGCTTCGTCAGTTCAGACCCTGGGCGTGGACATATGCACTGCTTGTCAAACCATGCTGTGGCAGCTGTCTCACATATAAAGTGGAGGAAGATGGGCAGAGATGTTAGCTCAAGGGCCAGTCTTCCTCAGCAAAAAGAGGAGGATTGGCAGCAGACGTTAGCTCAGAGCTAATCTTCCTCAAAAAAAAAAAAAAAAAAGACTCTCTGGTTTTATACAATGGTAGGATAATGTTTTCCGTTTTGTTCCCACTTTTTTCTAGATATGATGACCAAAGGCCTTTCCATAGAACTGCAGCACATTGAGCTGATGGTTATTGGGAAGCATTACATAGAGACACGTTTCCTATAAGTGATCATTAAAGCCTTTAAACGTGTGACTAGGGTTTGGATTATGTTTTCCTCAGTGCATCCGCTTATACTTCCCATATTTAATTTCATCTGAAATACATGCTTGCTCAACTCAGAAAGCTTTGTGACATCTCCCTACAGTGCTTACCTGTGTCCTTGGCACAGTCATTGTCACAACATATGCTAATAAAGGCAAGGCAGGGTGGCAGAGGAAGACCCATTGTCCCGGAATCAGGACATGCCTCTTGCTATGTGTGTCACCTTAACCAAGTCTCCATGTCATAGCTTTTTTTTTTTTATCTGCAAAATGAAGAAATTGGACTAAATGACAAAGAAATCTCCTACCACCGAACCCTAGAATTTTGGGTTTCACTGTGACATATTTTCATATCTTGTATAAAAGCAGTTAAAGAAGACCTACCCAAAGATTGTCCCCAGGGCTCCCCACTGTAAGACTTCTCCATCCAGAGGAGTGCCCCTTTAACCTTGCCTTTGTTTTTACGCCAGTTCTCTAACCATGACAAATGTTTCCTCTACTTCCACGGTAACTCAATATTTTTGGTATGAAAACTTGTAAAATGCTCTCTAAGATTAAATAAATTCTGTTTCCTGGCTTCCCCTTGTCCTCACCCTTCGCAATAATTATTCTTTGTGTTGTTCTTATTGCATTTCTGCTAAATATGATTATAGTGCATGGCCTTGGGTGGCACAGACAATATAACAGTTTTTCAGGCAGTACATAGCAAATAGAAATGGGGAGGAAACTCCCATAATTATATAAACACCAATGAAAGGTCATGTGATCCCTAAAAATGTATATGACTCCATATATGTATATAATATTTGAGTTTTGGTTAAACTAGTTTAAGGTTACGAATATTGAGTTTGACCACCTCTGCCTTCACATCAAATATTTAGAAGGCTGAGCAAGGATAAAGATGTTGTCTTTATTTACACTTGTTATTGTAATTATAAAGGTGAAACATTAAAGAATGCTTGTTGTTTCACTTTCACAGATGTATTGTAAAAGCAGCACCAACCTAGGAAGATGTTTGTGGAAAAATGGCTTATTATGACCATATTTTCAACCTCTGCTATAGAAATAGCTGTAGATGTGTTATTTTACTCTTTCTGATGAAGATGACACTTTTGCTCTGGTGGCTTATGCTTTAAATTATATTTAATGAAATGATGACCTGTTTTGCTAAAGAAACTGTTTTGCTTAGTCTCGTGTTCAATAATGAAGTGCAATCATGTCTAGAGACCAAAGGTTTTGGTCACATGGAGCAGACTTGTTGGTCATGCAAAGTCCACAAGGGAACTGGGCCTCTGGCTGTCGCTTCATTAGCACCACCATCAAAACAGCAGAGGAAATCCGCGCGTCCTCCAGGTTTACCACAAGAGTCACTTTCATCTGTCTGATGGTGGCTTCACTGAAAGTTTGCTCTCAGCTTCTCTCGCAACATTCTTTCTTTTGCTTTGTCTGTTTGTTGACCTCATCACCATCTCTAATTATTCTTTTTTGATAGAAACCAGTGTTCCAGCAAAAGCAAGGAGGTTGAAAGTTTCCTCTCTACTCTGAATTTTGGCTACTAGAAAAAGTCTTTAAAATCATCTAATTTAATTTGGTCAATGAAAGTTTTCAGTCAAACGAATGAGCGTGTAGAAACAGAACAATTGTGCTTGACATAGTGTTTTAAATTAATTCAGTAGGAAAAATTGTTCACCTTAGCTTGAATTGGAAAAAGTGGGATTGAAACAAAGTCAAGCTAGGAAAGGTGGGTGCTTCCTAGATCCTCCTTATGTCAGTCTTTACAGTAGACGCTCCCACTAGTCCATTCCAAACATTAAATGTCATCAGTTGTGAAGCCGGAGCCTCTTTACATAATAAGCCTTCAGCCCAGGAGTAGCTGAGATGTGGGTGAGCCAGGGGAAAGTAGGCCATTATCTTCCCTAGGTTTGGGGGCAGAATTACTCTTTCATTATCTTCTGAATGTTCTCCCCATTTTTCTTCCTCTGTCCTGCTTTGCTATTGACACCTTCCTCCTAATCCTCCTTCCCCCTAATCAGTCCATCACTAGGCTTCAGAGGAGGCAGAGAGAGGTTCTTGACACAGAAACATCCCTTTGTGGGGCAATTATTTAAAGCATTTTGAATTTCCAGAATGTAAGATGGGCCCATCCCCAAATATAAGTTTAAAAATACATTCCAGAGGAAAATATAATTTTCCTTTTTTTAGTTCCTGGAATCCTTATACCTCTTCACTAACATGAAGAATTGAGGATTGTCTGGCTATATCTATGTCCAATGTGTTTTTCTTTATGAATAAATAGTACGTTGTTTACCTGTCATCACTAAGACATTGTCTTTTAGTAGATTTTTAAGTACTGGAAATGGTTTAAGACTGAGTGCAACCAGCTGGTGAATATGGAGTTTGACCATAGCTTCATTAAGTAATTAAATTCATTTGAAAAACAGTTCTACCTTCCAGATTAAACTAACGTCCTATGTACTCTCTGGAGTGTATACAAAGGGGAGGATGGGTCAGTGGATAAAAGAAAAATATAGCATTCCTGCCACCTAGGAGCTTACAGTCTGAGAAAACATAGATACTAGAGGCTCTAAAAGTGTGATCCCTGGACCAGAAGCAACAGCATCACCGGGGAACTTATAAGAAATGCAGAAGCTCCAGCCCCATCCTAGACTTACTGAATCAGAAACTTGGGTGGAACCCAGTGATTTATGCTTTAACAAGCATAATTCTGATGCATCCTAAGGTTTAAGACAATATAGTATAATATTGACAATAAGTTTTCATAAGCAGGCTGAGGACGTAGAGATCACTAAATGGTTAGCGGGACGTTTAGGGAAAGAGTCACAGAGGAAGCATGATTTTCACCTGGAAGGAAGGCATTCTGTATAAAAGGACCAAAATTAGTAAGCAGAGAGCTGACAAGACATGTGACATGTTTGTGATATACAATTTACCACCAACTAGCCACTGTATTAGGTGCTTGACACACACCATCATGGTTAATCCTCACAACAACCCCAAAAATAGTATTCCTATTTACATGAGGAGGTTGAGGCTCAAGAATTGACACAGAGCAATTTGCCTGAAAGCTGTGAGAGTTTAAAAAAGTAATTGGAGATATAGTGTTAAAAATTTGTGAGGAAGAGAATGTAACGGACTTTGAATTCCAGCCCTTGGAGTTTGAACTCTATCTTATCCTAGTAGAGAATAATAGACAAACTATTTCTGTGAAGGAAGAGTGAAATAATGAACTTGATGTCTTAGGAAAATTAATAGGTTTGAGATGCAAGAACCTGGAGGCTTGAATAGAACCTGTAGAAGGTGTTTTCAATTATCCAGATTTGAGGTAGTTATATGTTGAACTAAGAGAATAGGCATGAGAATAAAAAGGAAGGGACAGATTCAAGAAACTCTGGGAAGAAAGTAACTATGATCACATGACCAAGAGGAGAATGGGAGAGGATTTGAAGTTATGATGATTGGGAGAAATGGAAAGTCTCAGAAACTGACAAATTTAGCAGAATGAACTGAGATGATTTTTACTGTTTTTAGTCGGGGGAGATTTTGTTTTGTTTTGTTTTTTAGGTTATAGAGAGAGGTAAAGAGCTCAGCTTTTAGATTTGATGAGTTTGAGATGAGTAGAATATCAAAGTAGAACCATTCATCAGGAAGTCAAAAATACGGACTATAGCTCACAGTTCATGGACACATAGACTTGGGGATTGTCAGAAAGAGGTGATAGTAGATGCCATGGGAGTAGCTAAAATATCCAATAGAGAATATGTGCCAGGAAAAGAATAGAAGGTTGAGAACAGAATTCTGTGGAATATCTAAAACATCCTCCTTTCTGAGACAGAAAGAAAAGAAAGAGCCTGATGGTCAGAGAAGGAACATCCAAAGGAATAAAGACAGAATGAGGACAGGGTGGTATCATGGAAATCAGATCAGGGAGAAGGGCACAAAATGGTAATTAAAGTCTCTCACCTATGGAGACCTAGGGAGAATAGAGCATGGCAACTATTTGGTGTTGAGGACATCATCAGTGATCTTCAAGGATACAATTTCAACAGGGGGGTGGTGATGGTGATGGTGGTGAGGGAGAGAAGTAGAAACAAGGCGACAGGGTTTAAGGATATTGTGGCTTATCAGTATGTAGGACCCTCAAGTGTTAGGTCATGAGTTTGGGGGAGTTTGATTATAAAGAAAAGAAGATCACATGGGAAATCGTTAGCGGGAAGTCTGGAATTAGGTGAAGACAACCATGTATGTGTGAAATAGGACAGAGAGGAAAGGGCTGAAAACTGAAGAGGCAGAGATGGAAGAGCAAAAGGAAGGAACAAATTGTAAAAGAAGTCAAAGGAAAATGAGTTGTTTGCTTAGTACAGAAGAGAAGGAGTCGGAATCTCTTCCTCAGCCCAAGAAAAAGGAACAAGTTTGTGAGACTGGTGAAGGATATATCAGATGAAAATGTGAATACGGGAGGAAACCTAAGCAAGAAAGCCTTGCTCTTCTCAGGAGGTGGAAGTGAGGCCACTGTGTAGAGAGAAAGTGAACAAGCAGGAGACATAGACAAAGAATTGCTTCCACTATTTCTTCAAGTGGCACTTGCCCATGAGGCGTTTCCTGAGGCACAGGGAGGGATGTGCAGTAGTGAAATGCATCTCATCTGATGTCGTGATGTCATACGTCTGGCTCCCCTACTAGACTTCTTTCCAGCATGTTTTTAAATGCAGAAAACCACAAAGGATAATATAACAAGTGCATTTGTGCCATCACCAACAATTGACAATTGCTAATTTGTCTTTTTTTTTAAATAAACACTGTAAAATAATTGAAGGAGACATTGTCCTTACCCTCATCCCTGTTCCATTCCTTTCTTTCCCTTCCCAGAAGCAAACACTATCATGAATTTGATGCATATCTTCTCATCCTCATCATATCATCCTAACCATGTATCTATTTATCTATATCCATGAATAATATATAGTATTGTTTACTGTATAACTTTAAACATTTGCACTAATTATTCCATATTATACTTACCAATTCTGCAATTTGCCTTTTTCTTATTAGCATGTTTTGAAGTCTATCCGTGTTGAGATATACAGATTTAGTTCATTTCCCTTAATTGTTCTTCTTACTCATCTTTGCATCCTCAATTCCTAGGATAGCACATACAACATAGGTACCCACATAGTACATGTTAATTATTAGTGATTAAATTATCATGAAAAATATAATAATAGAAATGGATACTTCATACAGTGATTTATAGTTATGAAATACTTTTACATATAATCTCTTTTCACCTTTATCTGTGTATTTCCTTCGCCAGGCTGATGCTGTTTAAGGATAGTGATTATGCCTTATGCCTATGCATTCTATTCCTAATGTCCATTTCAATGTTTGGCACGGAATAACTCCTTAGTAAATATTGGTTGAATGAATGAATGACTCTCTGCTATAAGTATTATTTTACTATGGTTCTGACGACTTAAGTGTTTTTCTAAGACCATGTGGTTGGAATCAGGACTAATAATCGGGTTTTCTGACATTAAATCCAGTGCTCTTTTCATTACACCATTGAAAGAGCTATTGTAAGGACTATATAAGAGAATCAATAGGAGAGGAATAATTATAATGAATTACTGCCCTGATGTTACCAATAAATAGACTCCATGTACCTGTGTAATTGGAGAAAATTAATAACCATAACCGGATCTAGAGCTTGAAATTTATCATAATCATTAACTTGGAATATTTTGCCACACGGTCCTTAAACGAGGTTCATATTGTAAAGGAGATATGTGAATTATGAGGGTGTATAGGATTGCAAGAGTGAGGAATGAGCAGGAAGCCATTTCACTCCAATAGAACGGCTCTTGCTAAGGTCACTGGTAACCTTCTAAGTGCCTTTGACAACATACACCACTCCTCTCCTTGCTTCAGTGACACCTTCCCTCCTGGTTCTCCCTACCTCATCTTCACGTCCATCTCCTAAGAAACCCTTTTCTAAAACAGTGACAGTTGAGTGGAGATCTAACGAACGTATAAGCGTTCTGAGGAAAAGGTCTCAGGAACTGCCACGTACACCCACCTGTACTGCTCTCCCTCTAGGACTGATTAACATTGAGCAATACTTTTTACCTTTCACTTGCCAGTTTGGGCGTCTTACCCCACTTTGCTCACTCAGAGACAGGTCTCCATTGCCCCTTGCCTTCCTGGAACATCTCCTGGGTCCCAGCAGCTGGAAAAGTCAAGATCATTGCACAACACCAGCTCTGGAAAGCAGCATGTCCTAACTCCCTCGATGGGCCAGTCAGAGCAAGTGATATGATTAAGTAGCCTGCACAAGGAAAAGGTCTTTTAAGGAACTTATTTGAAATATAAGCATTGGTGCTCACTTCTTAGTCATTTTTGTGTATCCTTTACAATTTGTTACATCATATTTAGTTGTACATACATTTAATTGTAGCAGTTTAATAAATGCTTGTTGAGTGGTACTGCTACTCTTTTGTGTTGGATTGAGGCAGGGCACAGGTTCCCTACCATGCTTCTTGCTCAAGGTGCACTGTCATAGTTTTTCTGAGATGCTCCCAGGAAGTTTTTGGATAGACCTCCATCATTCCCTATAGCATGCTACAAACTCTGGTATCGACAAGCTCTAGCGCTGCTCCAGGATCATCCTTGGATGTTTCTTCTTTCCTACATCATAATTTGGAAACCATAGTTTTAGACCTAAAAATCAGAACAAGTAGTCAGACAAAGAATTTTTGTCTTGCATCCAGGTATTAGAGACAGTATGGGGGATGTAATTTTGTTGCAAAAATATTGGCATTTCTTGCACATTTTATTGAATTTGAGGGAGAACAGGATAAAGTGTTTGTAATCAGTACAGTCTTGAATCCTTGTGGTAGTCAGAAGTATCCTTAGTGCTTCTGTACTCTCTCAAGACAGATGGGGAAGTTAAGCTCTATCAGTGGCCTTGGCATAAATAAATAAGTGAGGACACTTGCATTAACTACAAGAAAATGAATTGTCCATGAGACATAGCTAACCAAGCAGCAGCTATGGGGCATGGATGGCTCCTTGGAAAGAGTCTTGGTTCATTATTTTGTTTCCTCTGGGTAGCTCTAGTACCAAGGCTATACAAATTCATGGAACATACCAGAATGTTTAGTGGATAAATGACATTTAAATTAGAACAAGGAAGGTGGAAAAATCAAAAGAAATGGGCTACAATAGGGTAACTAATGAGCTAATATGGAAAATATATCTTAATATGTTAAGATATAAAATATATCTTGAAAATATATCTTGATTTTTAATGTGGAAGATAGTGACTCCACACTGAAGGGACTTGGGGAAGGAACAAGACGGCCTCATGTCTGAGGAAGGAGTTGATGAAAGGTTGTAGCCTTTAACATCTGATGATGAAAAGAGATCCCCTTTCTTTGGGGTGAGTCTCTGATTCAGTTTTACATTTGTGGAGCAATTAGCAGGACTTCTCTTGGCTTTGCTTGGTCTCCTCCATTAAAAAGAATGCCTCTGATGTGTAACATTTGTTTGAAAACCCAAAGAAGCTTGTTTCCTTTTGAGGTTTGCCTTACTTTTTATGTTCTGAAGTTCATTTTGGACCTCAGATTTTGCTCCAAGCAATAAAACTGGTTGGATTGTACTAACATAATGGAGCCGTAATTTTAGCCAACTGTTGGGGGTAGGGAGATAGTTAAGGTGTGTAGTGGTTTCTGTGGTTTCTCTGTGGAGTAGAATTCCCTGCAAAGCTTTTCCATGTGGTGTTTTAATAGCTGTCTTAAAACTCTCTGATGCATGGAGCAAAACCAAATTAGGCTCATGTGCTAGATTGGTGGGATGGGCCAAGGACTCTGAAAAATGAAAGAAAAACAACCAAACAGCCTAAGCTCAGAGGCGAAACCGTCCAAAGAAGATTCTCGGGACATATCCGAATTCAAAATTACAGAGGCAGTCACCTCTTTTAACCCATTTTTGCAGAATTTTCTAGGGGAAATTAGAATATTTCCCTTGCATATATTAATATTTTACTTTTGCACAGTGCTTTTATAATTTACAAAATGCCCCTTGGCATATTTGTTCATTAGATCTCTGCAACAACCTTTGGAAGGTTGCATTATTAGATCTGGTTTTACAAATGACAAAACTAAGTCAGAAAGATAGGCCCAAGGTCATTTAGCTAAGAAACCGCAGAGGCAGAATTTGATACCACTTCAGAGCTCTGTGTCTTTACACCAGAACTTCAATAATTTTAATTAGTGATCACAGTTAATATTTATGAAGTCAAGGAAAACCAGCCAGATAATGTGTGCATGCATAGTAAAGATGTTTCTAGACTGCTGAGTTCTCATCAGTGAATGTAAGACGTTACTGTGTTGTCTAAGAATCAAAGGAATATGCTCTTTCTTTAATTCAAACGCTCAGAGATTCAGAGACGTGGTTCCTTCCAAAGTGCTGAGTGTGGCTGATAAAATGCCACATACTTAGTTGGCATTCTCATGCTAAGCGTGTGTAAAAATTCTCTTTAGTGTGTGGTTTTGGCTGCTAAGTTCAAGGAACATTTATTGAATGCTACTATACGCCAGGCACATGGGCAAAGTGGGAAGTTGTCTAGGTGGAATGATTCTAGAGGAGCCTTTTCCACTGGCACAGCCCCTGCCTAAAAGACCCCATTAGCCCAGCTCCCCTCTGAGTTAGTCCAGAAGTTGCTGGGATTGCTCTTTGAAAATGCAGACATCTTGGAGAGAAAAAATACTTTAAAATGGTCCTAGTCACTAAAGCTGTAGGGTACATTTATTCATCCAATTAGTAAATCAAGTATTAAGGCCCCGACCTGAAGACGAGGGGATGTGGGTAAATTTTATTCTACCCAGAAGAGGGGGATGGTGGATTCTGGAAAGACCTGTAAGGGGCTGAGGGGAGCCAGAATATAGCAGCAGGCCCGGGATCCTGTCTTATCTGGAGAGAGGCATGCAGTGGGGTTCTCTGTCAAAAACCAGCTTCTATCACATTGCTTTCGTTTTTAAGAACTAGCCCCGCCTGACATCTTTGTTTTAGGTCTGCATCCATAAAGTTAACCAGATTAATATTTGCAATTCAAGTACCAAACATCTGATCCGTGTTCTTATTTTTTTAAGCCAAGTAAGCAGGTCCCTGTCACTATTGAAAATTAGTTTGGTGCCACTCTCTTCCCCAGCCCTCTGTGTGGTCATCATCTCCTTACTCAGCCTCTGTACTTCTGTTTGACCAATCGATGTCATTTTCATGGTTGGTGATGGGTTGATTTCCCTGACTGACCTGCACCATGCGCAAAATAACTTAAAGGTCCCTCCTGCCACACTCTCACGTTCTTTTCCATAGCTCTGAAAATTATATACCTTTAGAATTTTAAACATAGTATATTCATGACTTTTGCCCTCTCTTCCAAAGACCTAAAATATTTTACAAATGTGTCAGTTAAGTTTATTGCTATCAATAAGAAAATTATTTACGAACTGACTGTTATCCAAATTAGTATTTGCCTTTTTATGATACAACTGTTGATATTCTGTTTGGTTTTTTTCTGGGGTTACCCATAAGCTCTCCACACTTGAAACAGCATGTATGGAATAAGTTTGTTCTAATGACTAACAAGAGCAGAACCCCACCTCCACCCTGCCCCGCAAATAGCATCCATGATGATGGCTATGATTATTCCTAAGTGCTGTACTCAAAAGGGCTTTCTATAGGTTTACTCATTCAGTCTTCACAACAATCCCAAGAGGCAGGTACTGTCATTATCCTCATTTATACATGAGGCACAGAGAAGTTAAGTAATTTGTCCAAAGACACACAGCTGGTGCCTTGAGATTTGAATTCAGGCAGTCTGTCTCCTGAGCCCAGGCTCTTAATCACTACGCCACAATGACCTGTGCTTCTCCAACGGGCCACCACAATATGTGGGAGCCTCATCACCTGTGGGTGAGGGGTGAGGGGTGCTCAGGGACCACCCATGACAATGGCCCCAGTGCTCAGATCCTGAGTGGGGAAGTAAACCCTGAGATGGTCAGGAGGAAAAGAGATCCTTCGAGTGGGTTGGCCCTGCTCCTTGCACAATGGCTGGCCCCTCTGTCCTTACCTTGTTGCCTGCTTTTCCTAGAGCCCATTTTGAAGGATGGTGCTTAAGATTGGGTCATACCTGATACAGCATCAGCAGACACTTAATTATCAATTCACACAGCACACTGCTACACAATGTATATTGGGGGTGGAGAGTGCAATAGATGGAGAGAATCTGCTTTGACCTCAATATTTTCTCAGAGACAGCCTTGGCCTTGTCAATCAAAATTATCTCTAAGTCAGTCTTAGACACACAGGCCTCCCTGGGATGGGGGCCATAATGTGCTGGTAAATGTTTAATAGCCTCTTCTCCAGGAGGAAAGCTCTGATGTGTAGCATTGACCATTGGCATAGTTTAAATACTCCCACCATGGCAAATTTCAAGTTATCAATGCAACCTCGCTGAACAGAGTTGGGAAGAGCCATGGGGAGTCAGATCTAGCACATTCCTGGATGGAGGTCAGAAGATCAGGGTGGAGCAGCAGTGGTGTTGCTGCAGGAGGCAGGTGTCAGGTTCAGATTCTGGACCTTTCTCAGATTCTAGACCTAGATTCATTTTATGTGCTGCTTCGCTCTGTCTCCTTCTCTCCTCACCCCTAATCTTCTACCACAAAATCAAGCTTATAACAATTTCAAAGGGCACCTTGAAAGAGAATGTGATCATAGAATTTGCAGCTTATAGGCAGTAGGTAGAAGGGAAGAAGGAGCAGACCATCAAGGGCCCTATTGATGGGAGAAGGGAGAAAGGGAGAAAGGAGATGGGAGGTATGGTTTTATAGTCAAGGCATATGTGTATGTGAGTCTTTGGCCTTTTCTCTACTCTCTGGAAGAGCTGCCTCCTGACCCTAGCATTCCGTTGCTTGTCTGAGTCACTCCCAGGAAGTGTGTCTTAGCAGAGGAACCGCTGTGGGGCCTAACTCCCCACACCCTTGTTACTGCCTTCTGGTGTGAACCATGTTAGATCAGGTACAGTCTGTTTTCCTTCTAAAGGACTCCAGGGATATGGACTGCTCAGTTTCCTGACGTTCTAGCACTTTCTGATCTCCAGAGTCACAATCCTCAGTCCAGGCATATTCTCTGTTGTTTTAATTTTAAATTAAAAATTAATTTTTTAAAAAATATTTAAAAAATTTTTAAAAGCAATTTTTTTAAATTTTAAAAATATTGATCAATAGATATTTACATATAGAGCCCTGCTCTATTTTCCATTCCCTGATGGGCACCATGAGGTGCAAAAGCATATAAAACAATTTTTCTGACCTAGAGAGCTTTACAATCTGGTTGAGAAAATGTGACAGCCACGTGACCCAATTCCTAAATAAGGAGTGCTTACAGCAGCATGATGGTAATGCTGTTATGTCGAACTATAGTCATCGTAATAAATGGTGAGGAATCTATAGTTAGAGAGGAGTCTGTAATAAGAACTTGTTTAGTAAAGATAGTTGAAGGAGTTAGATAACTGTGTATCCTGGTCATTTGTATTGTTCTTGTTTATTGTATAACAACGTGTACCCATTTTTTTAACCTGTATTTCCAACTTATTTTACAGTTAGAATCCATTTTTAACAAATACGATTATAGCAGCCAGTTCTATGTAATAAAAATATTTCTTCTGCTGGCCAACAGCCCATACTAACACTCCTTTGCTGATGGAGATCCAAGACTCCTTCTGAAGAAAAAATCAGTATGAGAAAGACATTCACAAATCCCTGTTCATTTGGCAGTAAATCTACTTAACAAAAAGGTTATCCTTTCAGCAGAGTATTGACATAAAGTACAGGTTTGCATATCTGCACAGTGTTAAATAAATCTTAACAAAACTTGACTTTTTCAAAGTTGCATTGATTTTATTGGGGCTTTTATACATCTTCTCCAAATAAAGGTGCTGACCACTGTTGGTTCGTAGAGCTCGCCAGGCTCTGGTCACTTCTGGGTGGTGGACTGAGGGACCCTCATCCCAGGTCTTTCAGGGCAAAGGCAGCAGAAGAGAGCGTGCACTCCCTGCCATTGCTTTCCGCCTACCAGCTGAATATTTGTGCTAATGCAAGGAAGCAGCCTCATTCCCATCATCCAAAAACTACTTTTTACTTGTTTTTGAAAGAGTTTTTGTAATTATATTAGAGTATAGGAATGTCTAAGTAAAACTTGGAGAATTTACAATATATGAAAGAAAAATAGTTATAAATCTACCATGTGTCTCTGGGACAGTAGGCTTATGTGAGACAGCCAGGTTCTCTGCACTTACCAAGACTTTCTTGCTGTAGGAGACGAGCGGTATGTAAGTGTTTGGGTTAAGACGCCCTCCTGCCAGGCTTCAAATTAGGTAAGGCTGGTAAAGTAAATAAAAGGTAATGGATTGTGTCCATACATGACTTCACTCCATCCTTTGAATACCTTTATCAATAGCTACTAGAGGGCAAGAGTCAGCAATAACCATGTAGGGGCGTACATGCCTCCAGGCAACAGAAAGCAGACTGTACTTCTGTACTTCCTAAGGTGTTTGAGGTGTGCCCGACTAAAACCCTCTTCCTTCCCCTTTGGAGACATCCAGTGTAGTTTTTCTCACATGATTAACGTTTCCTTTCTCTAGGCTTATGCTCCTAATTACACCCTGAGTCCTTGAACTGTCTTAAACAGATTCATCCACAGGCAGGAGAGCTGCAGGACTCAGGGCGCGATGACTCAGGTTGGGCACGTTTCTCCCCTCTGGTCAACGTTTCTTTCCTCTGTTCTCCATTTCTCTTCCTGCCCTGTGAACTCAAATTGAAGGACTTTGTTAAACTGTGTGTTGGGGTAGGACATGGGTGGAGGGGTGGTTTTAATTGTATTTTACCAAATTTAATTTGGGTCCCATTTATTTCCAAAATAATTTCCTATTTCTAAAACAGCTGCCAGTTAGTAGAGATTCTGAATCTACAGTTATCCTGAAATAATAAGAGAAGGATTCAGAAATTATATTTTCAGAGCATCGTGTAGTTAACAATTCTTCCTAAATTAGACACGGGAAATGACTTGCTCGCCGGCGTTCGAATGTTGTGCGTTTCCTAGCAGCTTGCTGCCCCCTAGTGCAGCGTGCCAGTGAGTGCAGCCTCCTTCGCGCGCAGTCTTGGTTTGCATTACTGTCTGATCAGTCCATTTTATGCTTACCTGGATTCTGGCAAGGTGATTAGACACTAATCTATGACTCTGACAAAGTCCTCCTTGGGTCCTATTTTGCCAAATAGATCCAATTTTTGGAGCAGGAGTTTGGTGGGCCACAGAGTGCAGATGGGAAACTGGGCCTCAGCTGGACTCTTCAGACCCCTTCCAAGGGAGAGACATGGTCTAACCCCCAATGGACCTGTAGAGAGCTCTGAACCTGAACCACAAATCTGGACCACTCCAGCCCAGGCAAACTGTCACAGGTGCTCGCGGGGAGCCCGGCGGTTTCAGTGAAGTGCCATGAATCGAAGGAACAGATCTCGTGTTACTAGAGCAAAGTAAGGAGACCCCTCTGAGCTTTTGTAAAACTATCATTGATAAAAAGGTTATCTTAGTTGTTTTAAGGATTTAATACGAAACTCATCTCTGAAGGCTCTATACACTTTAACATGTGATAGAAATCTTCATATATTCCATTTACTGTGGCCAAGGTAGCCATTAAGTGCAATTTAAAGATTATGGAAAGACATTCTGACCACAAATACTTGCCTTCAAAACTGTTCTGAAATGATCACAAAATCGTAAGCCATGTATGTGGTCTCCAAGAAGTTCTGCCAAAATGGCCGTGAGCAGGTTGTTTAACTTCATTGGGCCTCTGTTTTTCCATCTATAAAGTATTAGTGCGCCTATTTAAAGGGATTACTTAGGGATTCAATGAGATAACATATGCCTGGCACATGGCAGATTTCAATAATTGTTAGTTCCTTCCTTTTCCCTTCTTTTTTGCTGGTCTGAAATAGTCAGCACCTGCCTTTGACACCAGATACTAATGGGTAGACGGTGGACTACAATGCCCTCTTTCTGAATTGTCCCCAATAGAACTGAGAGGCAGCCCTTTCTTGTCATCATTAGCTTTCAAATATTGGAAAGGAAATTTGCAGTAGAGAGTGGGATAAGTAGGAAGAGGTGGTCATTAAAATCTTCAATGTTGGAAAGTGTAACTGACAGAAACTTAAAGGTAGTGCCTGTTCAGGAACCATGTGTACTTTATTGTGAGAATGAAAGAGACTTTCCTCCTTTACTGACTGTTATAGTTACAGCTTTGATTGAGGGAGCAGAGCAGACAAGAGAAAAGAAAGTCATTCAATGCAGGAAAGGTCATTTTGAGATAATGGAATTTTTTTCAAAAGAATACATTATAGATATCATACCTACTTTTCAGAATCAGAATATTTAAAAAACAGATGCTCAGTCTTCCTATGGTGACTTAGTAAACAAAAAAAGGTTTTAAACTCAATATAACAGAAGGAAACATGCAGAGCCACATTGATGCATGCATGCTCATGTATACACACACATAGACACACTTTGTAGGTAAAACATATATTTTTATGCTTTTATGTGTAGTTTGTGTTTTGGTGATAGCATTGAAAATTGGGTGGGTTTTGTTAGGTAGTCAGCAGGTGTCCATGGAGAGAAGTAAGAAAAATGTAAGGATAATCACTATTCGATGGTAAGGAAAAATTTACACTAAGGTCTTTCTCCTACCTATATCCTAGTTCTGTCATTACCCTGACTATGAACGGCACAGAAACCAGAGAGAACCATATAAAATTATGCACTTCATTAAATTTGTGTAAAATCTTTTCAGATCTTCTTAGACATTGTTTTGGAATTCACCAAGGAGGAGTTTTACTCTGTTGGAATCAAATCTCTAGAGTGGAGCTAGAGGAAGGCTGAGATATTGCCCTGTCCAACCCCTTTATTTTATAAATGGAGAAGCTAAGGCTTAGTGAGGTCACATGGCTAAAGTGCCCTCCCTTATTATTACCTCTTTTCCCTCGTGTCTTTATCACGTTTGCTTGGTCCATTTCCCCAGAAAAGCGTTAGTGTTCAGAAGCACTAGACCTGGTTTGTGTGTGTTTGGCTCTTCTCTCAGCACCACATAGTGGTAATTCAGTAAATTCCATTCTTAATCTCCCCCAGAGAATTATTTCTTCCTAAAAAAAATCTATGATTATGATAGAGAGAAAGGGATTACTAAATAAAAATATTGCCTTTTGTAACATTTCTTTAAATTATTTGATGTAAAATTTCATGTCCAAGTGCAATATTTTAGCCCATTTCTTGAGAGTGGAAAGAACCCATGTGACTTAGCAATGAGATTCTTGTATTACATTAGGAGGAAAAGATGTGTTCTTGTTCTGTGCTTTACAAAAACCTCAGGGATTGAGTTTTTACTTCATATAAAAGCCCATTTGGCAATGCATTCAATATTACCCAACATTCAACAAATATTTATTGGGCTCCTACTGCATTGTTAGCACTATTTAGAGTCTTAGGATATATCAAAGAGCAAAACAAAGATTCCTGCTTTTGAGACTATATCTTAATATATATTTGTAACATATGAATGAACCATTACTTCCCAACACCAAATTATCCTTGGACAGCATTCTGATGAAAGTATGCCATTTTTTTAAAAATCGTCTTCCTTAAAATAAAAGGCCTAGTTTTCTCAAGAAAATTGCTTTTTAATCGTTGCACGAAATTTGGCACAATACTGCCGCCTTGCGGCTACTTGAATCAGGAACCCACACACAATGCAAGGTCAGCTCTGTCTTCAGGTAAGGTTCACGGGAAAGTGATCCTGTTTTTCAGTGGAAGCCTTTGACAAAATTACCTCTCCAGGAGTATTTAGAATCTAATTCCTTCTGGTTTCATAACAGAACGATTGGAAGGGCGTCATCGCTTTTGTAGTTGGAAACCGGATTGAGGATGAGCTTCTCATTGGAGCCCTCACCCTCGCTGTCCAGGCCCCTCAGCGTAGACTCTTCAGTATGGTATCATGGCAAGACATCCTCCAGCAGGTACCTGTCCCTTCCCAACTCTAAGCCCCTTGAAGACTTTTTTCTTAAAATAATAGAATAAAATAAAATAAATAAAACTATCATATTCTTGGGCCATTTGGTAAATTTTGGTGGGTTATTTTAAATAAAAAGTTAGCTAGAATAAATTTGAATTATTTAGTCTGGAAGAATTATTTCTTGGCCTTGAATCTTGCCTATTCAACATTCATTCATTTAATGAAAATTTCTAAGGTCATACCAAGCTCCATGCTAGGTTCTCTGAGGAATTATTTGAGAAAAGAGTAAATATATTAAATAGTTTATTTAATATATTTAATGTATTTAGGGAAGTTCATAACTAACTAGAAAAATGAAGTCTACAGAGAATCATAGCTGTTGGAGGTCAGGGGCAATGGTAACAGAAAAGTTCTGTCAGATGGCACCTCCTCATCCCGTCACTGAGAGCTTACCTGAGTTCCGGATCTTCCACCTGATTGATGAATATCTCCTCCTTGCTAAGTTCCCCAACCCAAGTCACCTAGGTATTTGGAAGTTATAGATATCTAAGTGTTCTTTGAGTACACCTTTCTTTTTCATTATAGATGAATTTAATTTTCTTACAGATCAATGGAACAAATGCGCTTCCTGGAACTGCATCTAAAAAGGGAAAGAAACCTCTAGGCGGTAGCGCTCCCTTATATTCTGAGGTAGGTAAATGTATTTATTGAAGAGATTTTTGTAATTTTCAGAAAATAAGAATCTAGGTAATAATCTTATAGACACGTCTTAAAAAATTTAATTCCTTCTTTGAAAGCAAATTCCTGCTCCTCGTTGGAGCTATTTGTTTCTGATTGTGGGCTCTTAAAAACTCTGCTTCCCTTTTAACAAAATTCCTCTCTAGGAATAAAACTGCCCTAGGTTGTCTAACCATCACTGCATCCACCTGAAGAATGTAAATCTTCATGAAATTTCAATGAAAGAAATTTTTGTATACAAAAGTATTGGGTCATAGTTTTTCATGGTAATTATTGAATATGTGATGGTATTAAATGGAGTCATGTTATTAGTGTATTACAAAGTGTTAGTTTCACCAAAGAAACAATGTGAAAATGCCCCCAGAAAGTGTTTCCTGCACGAGACAGAGGCACAGCTGGAATAATTTCCCGTCAGTTTGTGAACTTTGTACACATGTTGCATCCTACTTTAATCAATGTGAAAAGGACGATAATCTTCAGATTAATGGTCCATTCCATTTCTAGCAGATGCTTAACGCAAAAGCCTGGCTTGGCTGACCAGTGGGTTTGTGCAAAGGACTTAGAACTCATGCTCAGTAAGGGGATTTCCTCTCACTTTGCCTTGTTAATATCTAACTTATGGCTTACACGAAACTATAAAAGTCCAGTGATTAATTAGAATATCGCTTAAAATTTGTCAGGCACTGTTTTATGGCTCTGAAGACTGAAAACATAAAGATTTTTGGATCTTTTTAAGACAAACTGGTTTGCACTTTATTTTGGTGATGACTAATAAAGCTTTTATGTGTCTCAGGTCTTTGATGATTTCTTTAATATTGCCTGAGTACTATTGAACAAGTTTCATTGGATTTATTTATGATTGACAATACTGTGGATTTTATGGCATTAATCCTTACTACACTACTCTCACTATCATGGAAAACTTACTCTATGCTGTTGGAGTCAAATAATTTACCTTCTACCTTTTGTTATGGTGTTTTGAATGTGTGTGCTCCAGTTGAAACATTATATGACACCTGGATTTAAAATAATCAAAGTTTTCTTCTGAAGTAGCCATAGAAACCCATGTCCATTTCTCAGGTCTGGGATCAATTAGCCCCCGCAAAGGACTCTTTCTTCTTCAAAGATGCTCTGTAAAAATCAGAGATGATAACAGGCCGGTTTTGAAGTCTAATCTGGACAGGCATTTTGACTTGGATGTGGGATAGCACAATGCTACAAATCCAGAGTTCAGTTAGAAAGCCATTCCTCTTCGATATGCGCTGTGACTCTTGGTTGTGTATCCTTCACTCAGGGGAGGTCCTTTTCACATCTGGCTCTACACATTCTTCCAGTGGAGCATTTAGGCAATAAGCCTCCCACACCCGCTCACATACTCTTTTCTGAATGGTTCCAGAAGAAGAGGAAGGCAAGAGGAGCACCACAGAGATTGGACATTTGATGAACTACACATGCGTTAATGTCAGTCACTGTAGCAAAAATGGATAAAGAGCATGAAACAAATCAGGCTCCTGGTCAGAATCAGCCAAGGACAGAATGCACATCTGGAGAAGGGGGTCACATTTCCATTCTCAGTCCCTCCACACTGAGGACCTATTCAGGAACTCTATTACCTGGTACCTCATGCCAAGTGAATTGAAAAGCTATGAGCAATGCCTACTGAGAGCCCTAAAGAAGTTGTTAGTGGTGGCCATGAAAGAGGCCCAGAAGCCAGACTCTTTGGGGAACCTCTGGACTTTCAAGGCATGTGGACCGCCTACTATTGAGTCTGTTTCTGCTTAAAGTCTTGCATGCTCTGTGGCAGCTAGGACACTTGCCGCAGGTGAACTCAGAAACCTCTTTATGTAGTGTCGTATTTTCTTTCTCAAAGGAAACTCTGCAACGGGGAAGAAGAGATAATCTAACAAAATTACTTAAGTTGCATGGGAAATTCATAGAGTTCTGTTTCCTTTTAGACCTCTATTTTGGAGGGAGAACTCAAAATAGATATTATAAGCCCATGCACTGACATTTACTTCTATTTGTAGGATACTCTCCTTGGCCCTAAATCAGAGCCTAGTCATTCTTAGTTTAAACACAGTTCTAACCAATTTGGCTTTCTGGTTTCCTAGCCTGCAGTCGATTAGGAGCAGCAAATTAAAGTGAAACTTCACTACGGTGCAGTTCATCCACGAGTAGTAAAATAGTGTCAGAACCACATTACATATTTCCAATAACGACTTGAAATGTCTGGGCTAGCAAACACCACATTCCTAAATGATTTGCTCAAGGTTTCATTTGGATGGCTTGGTGTTGTATACACACAGCCTCACTTTGAAATTGTGTAATTTCCCCTGAAACTTTAGAATTTCATCTAGCCATGGTATTGTATATATGAGAGAGTCTTTATTTATAAACCACAGTTCTTAGAAAACTTGCTTAGATTTGTGCTAATGTAATTCCACAGAGACATAGCTACAGCCCATTTATTCATTCACCTTCTCTTTTTGAAACCATGTTTTGCTCTGGCAGGAACTACTCCAAGGACTCATGTGGGAATAGGAAGAGAATACTCTCCTTTGTGCATAGTCTCAGGAATGTTAGTTATTATTTTATTATATTATTAGTAGTAGTGTTTAATAGTAAGGATGAAGATGATGGTGATCCCATGCACTGGTATTACGTTTAAGCATAATTTCCAGCATGTAATCCTATTTGAAGATGTGGATACATATGAAAATGGATATACAGATATTGCCTGCATTATAGAGTGACCAGTTTTACCAAATACCAAACAATTAACAAGTACGTTCATGTTGGGGGGATGCAAATATTATAAAGAAGCATAAGGGTCAGTTAGGAAAAAAAAGGAAAGGAATATTTCTGACATATAGGTGGTAGGTGTTCAATAAATGTTTGTTAAATGAGTGAATAACACAATGCAGAAGATAGTGAAGTCTATGAGGGACAGCTGAAGTGTTATGGGCCTTCAAAGGAAGATGAGATTACTATTAGCTAGGATGGGTGGGAGGCAGGGTAGGATCCAGAGAAGCTTTGTGGAGAAGGTGGCATTGGGCAGGAAAGGAAAGGGAGGGCTGATAATTTTGATCCTTTCAATATATTATCCCAATTAACCAATATCACAATTCTTTTTTTTTCTTAAAGATTGGCACCTGAGCTAACATCTGTTGCCAATATTTTTGGAGTTTTTTTTTTTTCTGCTTTTTCTCCCCATATCCCCCAGTACATAGTCGTATATTTCAGTTGTGGGTCCTTCTAGTTGTGGCATGTGAGATGCTGCCTCAGCATGGCTTGATGAGCGGTGCCATGTCCGAGCCCAGGATCCAAACTGGTGAAACCTTGGGCCACTGAAGCGGAGCACAGGAACTTAACCACTCGGCTATGGAGCCAGCCCCCCATATCACAATTCTAAAAGGAAAGATAAATATCCCCATTTTACGTATACGGAGATGGATGCATAGAGAAGGTAGGAAGTCTAGTAATTGGAAAACTGAAGAACTTGGATTTAACCATAATTAAATACATAGTCTCAAGTTTTTCCAATCTACCACAGACCCAGTAATCTTTCACTGGGCTCTGAGCTGTCTACCCTTGAGTGGGTAAGTCTTGATATTTGAATGTGGGAGAAGACCTTCTAAGAAAAGGAAGCAGCTGAAGCAAAGGCCTAGGAGTGGAGAAGACAATGAATACGTACTAAATTTGTAGTTACATGGTACAATATATACTAAATAGGAAAGGTAAATCCTGTACATATTTTAATTACAACATTAAAATCCTAAAGATGGAAATCTATTAGAAAACATTTCAAACACTGGAAGAAATCCATGCTTTAAGATTCATGCCTGAACTTAAATTTATTTGCTAAATATGCACAAATATCTGTGTGTGTGTTTTATGGCCCACATAGAGAATCTGACCTGTTCATTTGCAGGTACACTCAGTCCTGACCAAAACTAAAAAGGAAAATATTAACGGTCATTCAAAGCCAACTGAAATGTTTCCTATGAGAGAGGTCTGTGTGTACCATGCGTGCAAAGATTGTCCTGCTTGTGATTAAATCTGATACACAGTATGTGAGCATTGTAGGAGAGATGTACAAATTTTGGACTTTTTGGCATTGTTGCTTTGATAAATCAGAAAGAAAAAAACTATCAATTAAGCAAGAGTTTGTTCATCTAACTTATCTGAAATCAGAGTCAGCTGTCTCTGAAATTTTAGATTCCATTCCATGATTCTCTTCATTTCATGATGGTTGATGGCTGTCCCTCCCTACCTGGAATGGAGCCTCCACCCACACATGGGCCATGGTTTCTGTGCCCGTCTTTGAATTATTCAGAAAAGACAAATTAGGTCACCACCAAAACGAAAAACCAAAAGCCTGCTGAAATAAAAATCTGCTATAAAGAATAAAGGTTTTTTTATCCTAGTTGGTGACTCACTGATTTCAAAAAGTAGTCGATTCTATACAATAAAGAACTTGGACAATCCTAAAAATCATGTGACACAGTGAAATTTTACAAATAATTATTAATTTTCCTCTTCTATCGGTAAAAAAATAAGACTATTTTTTAATTCAAATACTTCTATGGGTTTTTCTATTGCTAGATCGTTCTAAGAGATCATTGAATATGGATTTTACTGATATTAGATTTGAGACTAACGAATTAAATGCGGTTAAAAAAGATATAGGATGCAAATTTTATACCTAAAGATCTAATTAGTTTCACCCCATTTTTAAGACATCTCACTATTGCATTGGGTTAGCATCTTTACATGTAATAGTTCCATTTTTTGGTTCCTATTCCTGTATGTGTAGACATATTTCTCAGCTCTTTCCCTAATATGTATTCATAATAACTCACAAGTAAGCACACAGACTTAATTATAAGTTGCAACCCTTTTCCAGATTCCTAATATGAAACGCATTTCTTATTCAGTGCCTCAAATTAATAGTCTATTCAGTAGAATTGTAAGCCCTCATTTCTGGGGGTGGCCCTTGTCAAAATGAAAAATGGAAAACTCATGTTTCAGAGATAGGAACAAATAATATGTGAAAACATTTAAGAGGTTTGAAGTTATTAAAATGGCAGATCTACTGGGAACAGAAAGAGCAGTATGTCATGGAAGAAACGAAGGAAAAGGGAGACAGGAAGCATTCTCTGGCCCTTTCAATCCTGCATTTTAAAACAAAACAAAAAAAATTCAGGAAGAATTGGAAGGTAGCCAACCTAATGCCGTTATTTCATAGAGCTTAGGGACACGCCAGGAAATTACAGGCCAGTTAGTTTAACTTCACTTGTAGGGAAAGTATTAAAAACTGCTGCAGGAGATCAAGTAAAAGGATACTTGGAAAAGCAGAGCTTGATTAAGGCAAGGCTGGCCAGCGTGGTTTTCGGAAAGGGAAGGTCATGTCTTAGGAACTTGTTGAAATTCTTTGAAGCTATTATGGCCAGTACAGTCTTCAAAGAACACAGCGAGGCCCAGGATCTGTGTATCTTTTCCGTTCCACATCAGTCCTTCAGGGAGCTTGCCGAACATGGCCCACATCAGGGCCTTGGCGCTCTAGGTTTAGAAACCACTATCAAAATAGCAGAAAATAACCTCTGATGGAACATTTTTAAAGCTGGAACCAATTAATACAACCTGATATTTATAAATGTAAAATAATGACTTGGAACAAATTTCAGAAATATTGAGCTGTAACAAAGAAGTACTACGTTGGGACTATAAAAACAGTCGAGGAGATATTGTGCCAAAATCTGGGCTTTGGAGACATTTCTCACCCAAAGAAGGGAAAATCAGGAGAAATCACAGTGCTAGAAAGGTTTATAGAGTAAAGGGCTATGTAGGGTTGCAACCAAATAAATTTTGTCAAGATGGGAACAAAGCAGTCAGATGTGTTAATAACCCCGAGCCTCCTTGGTTCTGGAGGAGGCCACAGCAGCCCAGCAGAGAAAGTCAAGTCCAGGCTAGTCACTGAAGGGCAGAAGGTCAGGGCTCCACTGCTTTAGGAATGGGCTCCCAGGGCCCAAATATGTTTGCCTCTTAGTTGGGAAACCTGGAGTTGTTTTCAAAGAAAAACACACCTCAACCAAAAGTGTTCAAAAACATCCAGCTCTTTTCCACTCTGGGACCCAGGCAGCTGGCCAAGGGCATGTGGTCCAGGAGGGGGCAGGTACTCACTGGGGAGGAGTAGAATCTGAAGCTCAGGAGCCTGGGATTCAGCAGCAGGTAATGCACACCATGCAAGGACTGGGGTGCTGGCTAGGTCCTTTGGTCAGTGGGAGAACTTCTGGGCAAGCCAGGAAGCCAGACAAGAATTCCAGGACACAGATATCAGTGGAGGAGCAGCCGCAAAAATGGAGCAAGTTTCGGCAAATGAAGAGTGGCCATCACAGCCTTGGTGGGGGTGGATGCAGGAGCCTCTCCAACACTCTATACTCCACGCCCACCGCGATTGGAAGGATGTCAGGGAAGGCATCTGGAAGACTATATCATTCTATTCCTGTATCTAAGACTGTGAATAAGCCGCCTTTATATACAGTAACAATAATAATTACCATTTTTTGACCACTTAGTTTGTTCCAAGTCTTGTATGCTGGGGGCTTCGTATATATTAGCTAACCTAATCCCAACAACTTGCCAGGAGATTCTTAACAAATGGTCAAAGTGGAGCTCACGTAGCCTAAGTAACCTGTTTTACTTAGGTTAAGTAAGACTTGGAAGCCTCTCATCCTTCTACGTGCATCACACAAGAATTGAGGGTAAATAGTTTAGATTTTGCAAGTGGTTGTTGTGGTTTACATTTCTTGAATACAAGGTACTGTTAGCAATTAGAATTAAGCTTTAAACCTCTCAATAGTTCTGTGAAATGTTTATGCCTTTTCCTCCTACTCAGGTGAAAACAATGAAGTTGTATCCACAGGTGATGAAGATGCCAAACAATTTTAGTTGTGTTTTTGAGCCACGTTGATGAGTGGCTTCTGCCCAAATGTTTGGATCAACAGGAATTTTTAATTCTTTCAGTTAAGGTTTATATGGTTCAGGTAGCTGAGTCTTTTCCTTAGTTGGGGGAAGAGGGAGAGATGGGAAACAAGAGGAAAGTCAATATGTCTGAGGTGAAGTTGTGGAGAGAAAGGGATCTGTCTGAAAGCCTAAGCTAATTAGTGAGAGTGAACTTCGTCTCCAGAGTGCCTCCTGCTGGTCTGGTGAGACATACACCTACCTGTTAGATGCGCTGATCCAAACCAGACTGCCTGGCTCACACCCTGATTCTGCTCCTTACTAGCTTTGTAATTGTGGACAAGTCGTGTAACTCTGCTGTACTCCAGTTTTCTCTTTGTAAAGTCAGCGTTGATGATAGTCTCCTCCTCATAAAGCTGTGGTGATGATTAAATGAGATAGTAAACATGAAGTACTTAGCATAGTACCTGGCATAGAGTGTGTCCGTTAAAGTTTAGCTATTATAAATAATATTATTATTTTTTAAATTTCTATTTGCAGTCATAGTGAATGTTGGAGTTTTGTACTTTAGGAAGCATGAAAGAACTAGAAACATCTATGAGCAGGGTTTTTTATTTTTAATTTTTTATTATGGCAAAAAACACATAACATAAAGCTCACCATCTTAATTATGTCTAAGTGGACAGCTCAGTAGTGTTAAATGTATTCACATTGTTGTGAAACCAGTCTCTACAACTTTTTTATCTTACAAAACTAAAACTCTATATTCAGTAAACAGTGACTCCCCATTTCCCTCTCCCCCAGCCCCAATGACCATCATTCTACCTTCTGTTTCTATGAATTAGATGACTCTAGATACCTCATATTAGTGGAATCATAAAGTATTTGTATTTTTGTGACTGGCTTACTTTACTTAGCATAATGTCTTCAAGGTTCATCCATGTTGTAGCACATGTCAAAATGCCCTTCCTTTTTCAAGGCTGAATAATATTCAGTTGTGTGTATATACCACATTTTGTTTATCCATTCAACCATTGATCTGTCTTGGTGATGTGTAGCTTTGGCTAAATCACCAAGTGATACTCAGTGACTAAGTTTTAGAAAATGCTTCATTTTCATGCATTCCACAAATATTTGAGGGTCTTTTATGTACCAAATCTATGGTTGAGTTTGTCTTGGTGAATTAAACAGGTATAATTCCCTGCAATCCAGAGTTTACATTTCAATAGGGAAGGCAGACAAGCAAAAATCAAACAAGCAAACAAATACATACACTAGTATGAATTGGAATAATTGCTTTAAATCAGAAGGAATTACAGGGGAAACTACTTGAGACTGAGTGTTTGGAGATAAACTGAAAGGAAAAGAGCCAACCTAAAAGAGTAGAGAAAAATATTCAGGCAGAGGGAAGAGCATGTGCAAAGAACCTGAGGCAGGAAAGGAAAGATTTCAGCCTTTTGGAAGAATGAAAAAGGCCTGGAACATAAAAAGAGAGAGTGTGAGAAGAGAGAATGGAGAGATGGGCAGAGGCCAGATCTTCAGGGATTGGCAGGTCCTTGTTAAGAAAGAATTTGCTATTTTGTTTCATAGGAAGTGAGAAGCCATAAAGGGGGGAGAATGACACAATCTGAGTTCTTTTGAAAAATATTTTTCTGCTGCTGAGTGGAGAATAAATTGAGATGGGGCAGGAGGCAAACACGGGAGTGAGGAGACTCGTTAGGAGGCCTTTGGGGTATCCAGGTGGAGAGAGAGCGACAGATTCAGGTCTATTGAGAAGGAGGAGTCAGCAGCATGGCGCTGATGGGAGATGTGAGGGAGACGAAGGCATCAGGAGTGACTCCAACGTTCCGGCTTGAGAAACTGAGTGAGAATATCTTCTGATGCAGAGAAAATTGGAGGAGACTAAATTGGGGAGAAGATTGGAAGTACAGTTTGGGATAGGTTAAATTTGATATGTCTGAGAGATATCTAAGAGGATGTCAAAAAGGAAATCAGATTTTTTAGTCTTTTTCCTTTTTCGCATCCTTCGTGCCTACCTCAGTGCTAGTATGTAGTAAGTCTCAAAGAAGTGTTTGTTATCTGAAAGAATTAATTTGTTAATGAAGGGAGTTACTGGTAAAGTCTACAAGCATTAACAGTGGACCTTTTCAACAATAGGATTCAATAATACTTCCTGGGTACTAGACATTTTGGTCCTTTCTGTTTTCCCTTTACTGGTTCCATATTGTAAACAGTGATTTTCAAACTGTGGGTGACAACCCAGAGGTTCACAAAGAACTTTAGTTGGTTGCAACTGTGTGTGTGTGTGTGTGGTTTGTGATGTAAATATTTTTCTGCTATAAAAATAGGTCCAAAAGTGTTTGAGAAAACAATGCCCTAGAATCCCTTAAACATCTTTTGTGTTATACTCCTTTTGCGTTTTCCTCTTTTTCAGTCTCTCACCTAACCCCAGACTAAAGGATATAGTGGATACTCATCCCAGCTCGTTCCTCACTCAGCAGACATGTACTGAGTTTCTAGTACATGCTGGACAATGGGATTGAGTTAGACCTGGTCTCTGCTCTCAAGAGCTCATAGTCGATAATTTTGTAAACTATCTGTTTTCTGCTATTTAATGACATTTTAATAACTTGTAGCAAGTCTAAAATAAAGTTATATATTTAATCTCCAGTTGCAATCAAGTCTGTTCTTCATTGAGTCCTGTGGCTGACCTCACTTATTGTTCACAACTTTCAGCCAAGAGGGTAATGGCCCCTGGACAGGGTCTGTTGGAAAAAGGAGAGTGGGAGAAGCACAACGCTCCCCCAAACAGTGAAGGATGCAACAAAGATACAGAAGGCTTGTCTCAAAGGGAGAGAAGGTATAGCTGGAATTGAAGTATGGGAACCATCTTCATGCTTCTATATGTTTTAATGTGACCTCTATTTCTGAAATTCTCTTTCCTCGATCTTCGGTTGCAAAGAAAGAAAAAGAAATAACGAACTTAAGGTGAGAGATTGACTATTAGAAAGAAATTCATTTATATTTATTGAAAAGCTACTGTGCATATTAAACACTTACTGAATAGTAATTTGAATGAGTGAACTTCAGATAGATTTTTATATATTAAAATCCCAACATTCTTCTATTTCACAAACACGATTGGCCCCAAATCCCTCAAACCTTATTAAGTAGCATGATAGTGTAAGTTAACTAAAATATGATATCTATATTGCTTCACAAAATATATAAAAAATCTGTAATTATGAACATGTTATATTTGAAACATAGGAAACCAATCTTACAAAAATTCTTACCCAGAAAAAGTGAAGTTGTTCAATAAACCCCTTCCTTTAAAATTTTGTATTTCAAGTTCATACTTATTTGGGATTACAATGCTCATAACTGTTTGAAATCTATAGAACTCTGGTGGTGAGCAAGGCCAACAGCATGCACTGCGTACTACACCGAACACTCCAAAATGAACAAATTTATCATTATCCTAATTAGCCTTTATCAATAATTTATATGAAAAAAGACAAGCTCACTCCAGGCTCACTCACTCATCAGGAAACCTTTAATTAGATTATTTTCTTCATCAGAAGGAATATCTAATTATTTTAGTTATTCTTGAATCTTATAATATCTTATAATATTATCCTTCTCTGCAGAGAAGCAGAACAGAGTCAAATAACACGTGACATAGTCACAGGCCACCACTGCTGAGTCCTATGTCCTTTATGAGGAGCTGGTCTTGTATTGCATTCCCAAAGATTCATTTTAGAAATATCATTGAGGAAAAAAAAAAAGGATAGATCCTATCTGGATTTAATGCAAAGGGCTCATATATTACTTTTTTTGTAACTAATAAAATTTCCCAGACTGACAGCAAATTTCTGATTTGCTTTTCCCCCAGTAAAATGTCTGCTTTGAATTATACAGAAAGAATTCTTCTTTTTGCCAACTTGTTTCAGTTCCCTGTGCAAAACCATCCACAGAACACTGTCAGGGGTTTCCTATTGAGGTTCATTTCAGGATTCCTCCATAACTGGAGGAATACACACACACGCGCGCGCGCACATACACACACACTTTTTTGTCCCTTTTTGTTTGCAGCAAGCAAAAGGAAATGTGTTGGTTTGGTAAGGTTTGTGTATGGTGCTTTCCCTTTCTGAAAGCAGAGACAAGTATTAGTCATCAGACAGAGAAAAGAGTTCCACGGTCTCACCCTGGGGTAGCGTCCTGTTTTATGTATGCAGGCCCGCCCTGTGTGTAGGTGGAGTGGGCAATTGCTGTGAGATGTGATTTAAGAGGCGCTGGAAGTCCTGCCTGTCCAAAAAGAGCCCCCATACCCGCCTGTTGAGTTCAGGCACAGTGTCCATAAAACCCTGGTTTAAATGAAGTGAAACTGCATTTTCAGAATGTTAACCCATTATATCCGTTATCCTATCAGCATGCATTTGTTTATTAGAAATAAAAGCTGGACCATTTGTACAGGGAGAGGAGGGGAAGCGGTTAGCAAGGTGCGAGGTTTAGAGTGATGATGCAAGTCACCAGAAGCAATTTCTGCATAACCATGAGTGAGTCTGTTGAAACTAAACCTCTTCTGCATTCATTCATTCATTCAGTCAGTCTTTTTTTAATCAATATTTTATGGAAGATGACATTTTCTGAAACAGGCATGCTCTTCTCTGGGACACTTAAAGAAAAAAAGGATAATAATGACAGCTCACATTTGGAAGGCGCCTTTTGGAGTCCAGAATACTTTCACACACAGTGTCAAATTTGATCCCCAAAGCACCCTTGCGAGGTGGACTTAACATCTTACTACTCTCGTGAGATTGAGTGACTTGCCCCACCCCTGGCAGCAAATAATGGCAGAGCCCCATGTTGGAACCCAGGCATTCTGACTCCAGATTCAGGGTTCACTCTGTTACTTCAGGCTCTTCAAGACACAGTTCCCACAGTCAAGGAGCTGACAGTTAAGTTTAACCCACTTAGTAATTCATTTGAACAAAAGAGCAAGCTCAGGGAGCATTTTCTCTAGTGGTATTACTAAGGATGTGTTTCCCCTTGTCTTAAAGTTTCCAAAAGAACTGTGCCAAACACAGGCTTCTGCAGGCACACATTTGGCCTCCAAAATTTAAGTTTGGTTTTATCAATCATTCACATCATTCTCTGGGGAAAAAAAAAATCCTCCACTTAGAATACTGACCACTTTGCACAAAGTTGTAAATACTAAAAATAAACCAAATTAGATGGGAAAATAAAAATGTGAATTGGCAGAAATTAACTTAGGATTTTCTCTAGAAGCCCTTGGGCTTAGGGGTATTTTGAGTAGATAGAAAGTGGGGGTAGAACATGATCAGGCATTATGCGTGACTGTGGAATCTGGAATTTCTATGTCAAAGCCCATCTACCTTGCTCTGTAACTGAACACACTCACCTCCATTCCTTTAGCTGACGAGCCACAGTTCTGTAGTAACTCCAGCTCATCCCTTTTGAGGCATTATAGAACTTAATTCACTTTATGCTCCTTCCTTGGTAAGTGCAAAATGTAGAGTTGAATAGAATTACGTAAAATTTAAACTTAGATGTTTTCATTTATCAGCCAAATAAGCCTGTTCAAATGCCGTCTCTTTTCTGAAATCTTCTTGGATTCCCCTAGGCAGAGTTCATCCTGCTGTTGTTATACTGTGGTTGGTTGTTTGTATCTGCCTCCCTCTACTTCGTGTGAATGGCATGAGCATCAGAGGCATGTGTTATTCATCACTAAAACCCCAGTGCTCTAGGCTAGCAATCCCAAGCTATTTTGATAACATATCACGTCAGTTAAAAAAAAATTGAGCGTGTATTCAAGGTACGTTATATGTGTATACAGAGAGAGAGAGATAAGTATGCACAAGAATACAAACATATTACAAATATTATAGAACATTCTCAAAAATAACAATTAAAAAGGACAAAATAAAGATAAATATAATCAAGAGTTCTAATGTTTTCCCCCTCCTGGTGGATAATCTTGTGCACGTCCAGTGCATTTGGAGACCAAAGCCAATGATTTCAGCACATTGGCGGAACATAGTAAATGTTTGTGGCGTGGGTAAACAAATGAACAGTCCCTCTCCTAAGCACATTCTCTTTGGCACATTAGGCACTTCCCAGGACACTAGTCACTTTCTAAATTAGTGAACTAGCGCCATTTGCTTTCCCAGCCTTTGAACACACTGGCTTGGGGAGCGGAAGTTGGCTGGATCTCAGCCCACAGCTGCCCTTCACACGGTGCCCTTGTACAAGGGACAACCCACACGATGTTTGTGAAGGGCTGTGTGATTTGTGTGCCTATTCTCTCATTCAGCACATATTTTATTGATTGTTTACCATTTGCCGATCACAAAGTTAATTCCAGCCTTCAATCTGGAAAACAGATATGGGAATGAGCAATTCTATTACCATATGATAACAAAGAAGCTTTTAAAGGTGCAAGGAGTGCACAGACGATGCCTAAATCTTTCTAAAGTTTTGAGGAAAAGGTTTTAGGAAAATGCCTTGAAGACTGAAAGGGAAGTTTATGGAGTAATGAAGGGGAAAGAGGAATTTTCTGCAAAGGAATCAGCCCATGCAAAATCAAGCAGACAAAAGACAGCACGGCATGACCAAGGGACTCCAAATGGCGGATATCCATGCTGTATAGGAGGGAAAGTGGAAGGAGATGCCAGGAGAGAGCTGGACAGGTGTGTCAAGGCCAAGTCGTAAAGGGCTCATTGTGCCCTGCTAAGGAGTGTATGGTTTATCCTTCAGGTATGGGAGCCTTTGAGGAATTCTGAGCTGGAAAGTCATATGGAGAGGTGAAGTCATTAGAATCAGCGTGCAGGAAGAATTCTGTGGGCAGGTGGAGGGGTGGCACTGTTAGAAACAAACTGCTGTACAACATTTACATTGTATACATAATTTATTAGCTGTTTTATTATAAAAGCAATACATGTTGATTGTGGAAAATTTAGAAAATGTAAAAAGAGCATAGCCCATATACCAATAAGTACTTAAGGAGTATCTGTGTAATATTCCACCATTCAGAGATGTTTGCTTCTTTTTAAAAAATGGGAATTATATCATATAGATTTCTATCACATCCTTTTCACGTATTATCATGTTAGCCTTTTTCTAAATCCATATTCAGAGTCTGTATAATAGAAAGCATGTCTCTAGTCAATAATTCATTAAACCACTCCCCCTTTTGCTAAATTTAGACTGTTTACCAATAGTTATGATCTTGATTGTTTCCTTATGAAAAATTTCAAGAAGTGGAATTACTGAGTCAAAGTATATAAATCTTTTTAAAGCTCTTGACACATATTGTCAAAATGCATTGTGATAATTTGTGCCAATTTACATTCCTTCTAACAGTTCCAGTTTAACCACACCCTCTCCAACATTGCAGCTTTTATCTTAGTCAATTTGATAAACAAAAATTGTAAGGTTGAACATTCAATCATATTTTTATTGGCTATGTTTTGTGAGTATGGAATTCATTAGAGTAAAATGATTATGTAACTTCGTTTTCAGATTTCTTCTGATAATGGGAGGGGACCCTCAATTGTCTAAATTCAGAATGGGGAATATTTGCTTTAAGTGATTTCAAAACAGATTGTAGGTGCCGTGAGGGATACAAAGAGGAAGAAGCCCTCATCCAGGCCCTGTATGAGCTCAAGGTGCACTGCCAGTGAAGGGCACTTGTGTAGGACTGCTAACAATGGCACGCCTGCAGGCGGGGCCTCGATGGAAACAAGAACGAGGGCCATGGCCATGGGACTCAGGGAGAAAGATCTCAGATGTGGAAGTATGTGAAGGGTTGGTGCAGGAGGCTCTTTGGTGTGAGCTCTAGCTCTTCCAATTTCTAATCTCTTCTTGTCTCCTTGTGTCAGTGGTTCTCAAAGGAGCATGCCTCAAAATCACCTGGAGAGCTTATTAAAAATGCTTATTCCAGATCCCAGCCACAGTGATGGGGGGCAGGAGCATCTTCAGGACAGTCCAGGAACACACTTTCTGAATAAGCACCTAGGATCTTCAGAGCCTGCACCTGGAGAAATGCAGCCACACCTGTGACCACATGCTGCTCGTAGGGCCAGGAAAGGGCCCTCCTCCTCAACCATGAACTCTCCATGTGCACGCTGATCGCCCTCGCCACCCACCCAGACTGGACTGTGGCTCCAGTTCTTCTCCCTCCTCCTCACATTCTTCATTTCCTAGTGTTTATCCATCCCTTCGTCCTTTCTTTCATTTTTGTGCACTTGTGCCGGGTCCTGTTCAAGGAGCTGCAGGGACAGAGGTAAACAAGCCATCAAAGCCCCCTGCCTTCAGAATATTTACATTCTCGAATCTGTTGAGTTCCGCCAATGTAACAGTGATCTGGGAAGGGTCAGAAAACGTTCATGGTTCATGCTTTGTTCATTCCCCTGCTCTTCAAGGGAGATGGTACTGCCTGCCTGCCTGGGTCTTTGCCTATAGCCTCTTGGTCTAGACCTCGGGTAAACACACATGCCTCTTGTGCTGGGAGCAAAGGACAGTCAAACAAAGCTGGAAGGGAAGGTACAGAGTGTGAGTTCTGAAGCACACCTTCGAGGGTTCTGAGGTTTGCCACGGGTCACCGAGACATCTCACAAAGCCTGGGTTTTTCGCTACATATAAACAGTCACTGAAGATAAATAAAATGCCAAGACTCACAAGGAGACCGCTATATATCTGATCGTGTCTCTCATCTGTTTAAAACTCTGTGTCTCCTCATTACTTTCAAGATAAAACCCAATTTCCTTTAATATGTTATTCAAGCCCCTGGTGGCCTCACCCCTGGTTACCTCTCCGGTGTCAACTTTCCTCCATTCCTCCCCTTTTCCTGCCCTTCCCCACCACTCCTGCCCCCTAACCTCCTACCACGTGTTCCTAACCACTTTCTACTTTCCTGAAGATGGCACTCTCTCCGGCCTCAGTCCATCTGACTAGGATACTGCCCTTCCTCTGTCTTTCCTCTCCTCCTCCTGTTTCATACCATCTAGTCTCAATCATGGTCACTCCTACTGATCCTTCAAGATTCACTCAGGTGTGACACCTGCAGAAAACCTTTGCTGCCTCTCCCAGTTTGGATGAGGGGCCCTCCCATGGGTGACAGCACCCTGCTCATCTTCATCACTAGGCAGGGCACAGAAAACTGAAGGGCATGCTCAGTGCACATTGCATTCAGCCTCCCACCCTCGACTGAGAGCTCATTTTGGGCAGGGGCATCTGCTTTTGTCTCTGAATCTCCAGTACAGGGAATGTAGTGGGTGTTCTGTAAAAGTGTGATGAATGAATGACAAGGTGGGTTCTTCAAGTATGAGCCAAGTTAATTCACAGCTGAGAATGGCTCCATATCAACAATTGGATGGTGAAAGGCGGACATCACCAGGATTGCACTACAAGAGCAATCGGTCTCTAGAACAAGTCTCTGAGGAAAGGTGAACAACGTCGCCAATGCACTCTCCAGAGGGCCCCAGTTAACTTAGATTTGATCCGGGCCAATAGGGAAAATCCAAGCGTAGGTGAGTCACAACAGTAGAGGCTCTTGGTAGTGGTAAAATTTGTAATCAAGCAGTGTGAAACATGGTTCACTATGGCCATCTGATTTAATTCATTCAGTAATTACTAACTAAGCATCTACTGTGTTCTAGGCTTTGAATTTAGATCAGTGGGAAAAAATAGATAAAAACTGATACCCTTATGGGGCTTACTTTTTAATTAGGAAGGGGAAAGAGTAGAAAAGATAAAGTATGTGTTATATTAGATATTAATAATTGCTATGGAGAAAAGGAGGCATAGAGTGTTGGGGGTGTGGGAAGTGGAGGGAGGGTTACTAATTTAAATATGGTGGCCACAGAAGGCAAAACTCAGAAGGTAATATTTGAATAAACCTGAAGGAGGTGATGGAGCTATGTGGATGTCTGGGGAAGAGCCTCCCAAGCAGGGGAAATAGCATGTGCAAAAGCTCTGAGGCATATTTGGTAGACACCAAGAAGGCAGTGTGTTGGAAACAAGTGATAGAAAGTAACAAGAGATGGGTTCAGATCATGTAGGAACTGATCTGGAGCCACTGAAAGGATTTGGAGCAAAACCTCCACCAAGCAGTAGATGTGTAGTATTCAGAGTCTGATCCTAAGGAATGGAGATCCTAAGGAAGTGTGTAAACTGGTGGTCTGTCTCTTAACTCACTGGGATTGCAGTCCAGGACTTCACTGGAGTTCCCTGGAGAAAATATTAGTCAATGCTAGAAGTTAGAAAAGAAAAGCAGATACTACTTTGGTTAGAAGGGCAGACTCTGGTATCACAGTGCTATATTTACAGATCATTACCATAATTTAACACCAATGACCTTGGGCAAGTTACTTCATCTCTGAGCCCCATGAATATTTGTTATTAGGTTACTAGATCCTGAATGTGAGATGAACAACCATGTCAAATGCTTTCTGCTAGAAGGAAGATTAATACTCCTGTTGCCTCTGATAGGACTGGCCCAGAAACTGGGGTGGACATGAGGCTCTGGGAAGGCCATCAGTGGATGAGCTAGAAGGACTGGGGAAGGCAGATCAAGGGATCCAATCAGACTAATGACAGTCTACCACCAAAGCTCTGGCAGTCTCGAGATGGCTCTCCTTGAACTTGGTATCTTAGGGTGACCAACTGTCCTGTGTGCCAGGAACTTTCAGTCTTCGCACTGAAAGTACCAAACCCTGGGAAACTCCTAGGTTGGTCTGCCTAGTGTCAATATGTAAATGACTTTTGCCATAGTTCTTGAACTCAAGGGTATTTCAGAATCCCTTAGAAGGCTTGTTAAAATTTTATACTCCTAGGTTCTTACCTCCAGAGATTGATTTGGTAGTTCTGGGGGTAGATCCCAGGCAATCTGTATCTTTAGCCAGGGTCCCAGGGATTCTGATGATGATGATCCACAGGGCACACCAGAGAAACACTTAAGGGAAACTACACGGCATCCATCTGCTCATAAAGGGCTTTCCCAGTAGCCAGTCAAGAGACTCCAACATCCTGTATGCCTCCTTTATGACTACTGAGTCAGAGAGGCTAGGAGAGGAGAGGGAAACTCAGAAAACAAGCCCTTTTTATGGGGCAGATTTGGAATAAATTGAGAGTTAGGAGGCAACAACAGCTTTGAAGAACGCTGTCCACAATCAAGCTAGAGAAACGCTACAACTTTTTGATAGTTGCGGAGGAACAGAGTATTGACGGCAGAAGAGGAGAAGGCTGACACACTGAATACATTCTTTACACAGCAGGACATGAGCAGAAATCCCACTCCAGGCTGTCCTCTGAAATGAGAAGCTTGATGACTCTATATTAAAGTAACAATAATAATGATAAAAAGATTAAGGCAACATAGATGCACATACCTGAGAACAAGGGACTCAGGGGTGAAACTGACAATGTGCAGGTTGAATATGTTCATATAAAAGGCCCGAAAAGAAACCAGGTACAAAGCAGTGGCTCTCAAACCTGGAGGACATCAGAATCACCAGAGAACTTGTTAAAGCAGACTGCTGGGCCCACCCCCAAAGTGTGGGATTCAGCAGGTCTGGGCTGGAGCCCAAGAATGTGCATGTCTAGCAAGCTTCCGGGTGACACTGATGCTGCCGGTCTTGGAATCACACCTTGATAGTCATTGGTTTGAAAAAGAACTGGTCTCTATTAATTTGAAGGCATGAATCTCATCACATTGGTATCAGCTTCATCACCTTCCAACTTCACAAGACAAAAAAATTAAAGCTGGCTTAAGCCAAAGGGAATGTAGTGGCTTGTGTAACTAGAAGTCCAGGCAGGCCTTAGGGTCAGCTTAGTCCACAGGCTCCAGCCCCACTTGCCGCAGGCCTCTTGACTCTTCCTTCATGGGTGTGGCGGCTTCAGCTTCCCCACGGAGGTGAGACGGCTGTAGTCATCCTTCACACCTCTTCCCAAACTTCTGTCATGACTGAGGAAACCAGATCCAGCAGCCCCAGAAAACCTCTCCTCGCATCCCACTGTCTGAACTAGATCACATGCTCATCCTGAGCTAATCCTAGACAAGAGGGGTTAGGATTATTTCTAGCAAAGGGGCCCACCCATGGAGCTGTTGTTCCCCTGAGGCACATGAGCCCAATGGGAAAGAGATGAATGACTGAAAATAAGTCAGATTCTCCTAGAAAGGAAGCGGGGATGATGGGTGGCACTCAGGAACCTCCGCTCTGGGAGGTAGAACGTGGTACCCAAACCAACTGGTGAGGGACACCTCTGGTGCTGCAGGGTTGGGGTGCAGAAAGTTTGGAGACCAGCTGTTTTCAGATATGTAGGTCAGTCAGTGATTAGCAGGGTCTCAGTCACTGGACTCAGACTGAGGCAGGATTTTAGGAGAATGACTTAGGATTTAAGGAGAAGAAGGCTAGGAAGTGGAGGTGCCTGCTAGCCTGAGTGTCTAAGTTTCTAAGCTATGTGTTCAGGCTAGGCGACAAGAGACACATGGAGCTCTAGAGGAGGTAAATTTTTGCCTTTACCCTGTTAGGGTTCTTTTGGGCTGGGCCTGAAACCTCAATTGGCACTGAACAGATTAACAGGAGAAAAGCGTACATAAGTTTTACACAACGTAGGAGCCCTCATAAGGAAATGAAGACTCTCAAAGAAATGCGGAAACCTACAGCCCTTTCTATTAGGTTGAACACAGAAAGACAATGTGAAAAAGTGGCTAACCTGTGTGGGGAGGCTAAAGGAAGATAAGGTCTGTTCGTACAACATTCTCTCAGTCTCAACTTCTCGTCCTTAATGATGATACTGTCAATTTCCTTCGGGTACAGGGAGGGCATCTTTCACATGAAAGTTTTTACTCCTGTTTTCATGAAGAAAAGGGAGATTAGAATGCCCCTCTTGCATCCACTGTTTTTTAAGTCCCTTTAGCTCAAGATAATCCTTACACCAAAGTGGTATATTTTGGGCTGGCATAGTCTGCCACCCATCGGAGCAACTAGGACTGAGGTTTTGACCAGATCTCCACTAGGTCTCAGGGTAAAAAGGAAGCTCAGCTATTTAAAGTGGAGGCACCAGGTAAGGACAAAACTAGTAAGAGTTACTTAAACATAAAACCTTGGGCTACAAAGCTGTACATCCTCCCAGCTGGAATAGGGATTGGGCATGGAGACTGGGGAGGGGCTCGGGCACTAGATGGGAGTCCAGCAGCTCCAGCTAAGGGGTGAAAAGGCCGATTGTGAGGCCACAGAGGATGGTAATGAGGAGCAGGACTCTGGAACCAGATAGCCTGGGTTCAAATCCCATGACTACTCCTTCGTTGCTGTGTGATTGCCAGGCCTCAGTTTCTTTGTCTATACAATGAGGTGATGAGTACCCACCTCAAAGGGAAGGGGAGAGTTAGACCAGTTACAATATCTAAAGTACTATCCTGAGATTATTTTAGAGCAGCTGTTAGAACAATCCATGTCTGGTGTGTAGGTGTGTGCTGTGTAGCCATTCGTGTGTGCTGTGTAGCCATTCGTGTGTCCGTACTCTGAACACCTACCTCTCTTTGCAGTCTACTCCTAAAGCTTTGTAATTGTAGCAGTAAACATTTGAGAACGCTTACCTTCCAGTCAAACGAAAAATGACTCTAAAGACACCGTTCTTACATTTACTGAATGAATGAATACACTATATGTCTACATATGAGTGGATTCTGGGAGAGGATTTAGAAAGATGAATCAGATATGGGCCTGACCTTCCGAGTTACTGGAGAAGACAAACCCCACACACAAATAATTCCAATACAAGAAAGCTAAGTAAAGATCCAAAACAGTTGTAGGGTTGTTCCATTATAGCTTTTACTACAAGCTGAAAGAACCAAGAATGACTTCAGAAGAATGGGGGCATCTTGGGACTGAGGAAAAGATCTTGATCTACAAAAAAAGATCGCAATGAGGATAGAATTATGTGTTCCTAATACACACCTGAAGCTAATGCCCATCCGAACTTTCTATATCATGCTTCCATATAGTATCACATTCAGCTTCATGTGCCTTTACATATTTTGCAGGTATATGAAAAACAAGCACTCCTTAATGAAAAAGGAAAGCTTTGCTTTTTACTTCTTTGGGAGAGTAATCCCAGAAAAAACAGAGTCCTGTGCTTTTTGACATGTGCACATTGGATGTTCAAAATATACATCTCCTTTGGGACATTCATCACATTTCAAATTATACACGTCTATTAAAGCATAGATCTGTTCTACCTTCCACATATTTGTTATTGCTGCTTCTGAAACTTCCTTACAGCCCCAAAGAGGTCTTAATCCCTGTCAAATGTTATTATGTTACCGACTTTTATGTAGTCTTGAAAGGGGTTGTTTATTTAGTTTCAGTGACTCCTTGTTACTGCCAAATATTATTTCATTTCAGCACAGATGTAAGGAGTCCAATGACTGGAATTATTTTACAGCCCTGACATTGTCGAGAGATGGATACCAGTTTAATTATGGACAGCTGAAAATGATCTAGGAGTCACCTGCTACGGATATTTATCGTCATTATGAACTTCTCACCAAGCTGTGGTCTGAGCTCCTTCATGACGTTCCATTTGCGTTAGATGGACTGTATGGTCTATATGGAGCCTATATCTTCAGGCACCTTTAAATTTATGTATAGACAGCTTACTATTGCTTGATTATTTTCTTTTCCTCTGCTCAAAGTGAGAAAATATGTTTCAGTCATTCCCATCCTTTTTCTTTCCCCTTTTCCTGTCTCTCCCCATTGCCTGCTCTCACTGCTAAGTTATCCTTCCAGCTGTTTTTCCAATTATGCCTCATTGGAAATTATTCATTACTTAAAGAATGTGAATTGGATAGACCAGACATATAAGGAATCAAGTAATGCAATGACTGCAATATAATCGGCACTCAGTAAATGCAGAAGGAATGAAAGAAGGAAGAGAGTGGAGGAAACAGGAAAAGGAGGCTGTGGAATTGCAGAACATTCTTCATATAATTCCTCCATCTCACATTTTAGAAGAAATGAAGATTAGCAAACTTCCTTCTTCTCTGCTCCTCCCATTATGCACTGCACCGTAACAAAATACATTTTTACACCTTCTCTTTTTATCTCTGCTTTCCCTAAATGGATCTTGATTTGTCCTTGTCAGAGTAGAGGAGGAGTTAAATGAAAGGAGAAGCCACAGTTGCCATGAGCTGATAATAAATTAAGGTGACTGTCTTGCCTGCCCAAAATGCGCTTCCTTCCATTACTTTTCTCTTTCCCCTAACCTGAGCAGTAGGGCCTTTAAGAATTCCAATTTTGTCCTGGAAGTAAGAATAATAACAATAAGAGCTAATTTTATTGAGTGCATATATCATTCACCATGCTGAGTCTTTCTATGCTTTATTTTATTCAATTCTCAATACAGTCTTAGGCGATCAGCACTATTCGTGTTCTCTTTCTGTGGATCAATGGTTCTCAGCCAGGGACGGTTTTATCCCCCAGGGGACATTTGGCAATGTCTGGAGGTGCTTTTGGTTGTCACAGCTGGATAGAAGCCAGGGATGCGCTACACATCCTGTAATACACAGAAAAACCTCCTACAACAAAGAATTACCTGGCTCAAAATATCAGTAGTGCCACTGTTGAGAAACCCTGTTGTTGATTAAAAAGCTGGGGTTTAAAAGGGTTAAGTAACTGGCCCGAGGCTCCCCAGTGGTACTTGAGAAGGCTGGAATACAAACGCAGCCTGTGTCTTTGCATTATGTTGCACGTAAGTGGTTATGGCTTCAGCTGCTGGTTCACCATCCCTTGTACAAAAGGAGCTAAAATTCCCAGCAGGAGTCTTTTCAAGTGAGGGCATCTCCATGTAAGTGGGCCTTTTCAGTCATTTGCAAATCACCTGCTCTTCCATCTTTTCATCAAATGTGCAGAGTCAGGCCCACCTAAAGCAGCCCTTCATTCGAAATATTGAAAATTTTGTAAAATATGCACGCGTGCATGTGACCACACACACACACACAAACACACACACACACACACTGGGGTAATAGTTCCTCTGACTTTTTAACGCTATAAGCAGGTATGACATATATAAGATAAAAGCAGAATGAATAAGCGAATAATGATGCTACCTAAGCAACAAACTTTGGAGATGGCACATATAGTTATACAGTTTTTTTGATAAATAAATTATACATATTTAATTTGACATGTATTTAATGGTAAACATTAAACCTTGCATTCTATCAGATAATTAGGTAGAAATGGTAACTACTCAGCTGTGTTACGCTTAATGTGCCAATCAAAAATTTTAGTATTCTACTTCTCTTTTTATTAATTCTTCAATATCCACAATCTCAATTTTGACAGAGCTTTTAGACACTGCATATCTTTTAATACTCTTGATCATCCCCAAAGGCAGCTGCACACATAAACACACTTACTCTTGTCACACCTGCACACACACGCACATACACATGTACACACAGACATGTATATGCACACAGTCACACACACGTGCACACACTCAGACAAGTCTCAGGCCCCTTCCCCCTAGCAAATTGCCCTTTGCCTCTATTCCTCTTTCACGATGCAGAGCTGCTGTCTCACCCTTTTTCTGCCCCACCCAGCCACCCACTCATTCACCCTCTCTGATGCTTCTCCTCTGACCCTGATCCAGGGGCATTTCCATTCCCCCTTCAGATCCGTTCCCCTGAATGACCTAGTTCGGGAGTACAACAGTAACTCCAGGCAGTGGCCCCCGAGTGTGGGCACATGGGGAACTAGTCAGGGCCGCGGTGCTGCTGTCAGACTCCAGGCCTCTGAGCACCAGAACGGCTGAAACTGTATTTACCTTCAGAGTCAGCCTTAGGCACTGTGAGTTTTCAGGTTGGAGACAACAGCTACCTCCCACCCTAAATTCTAAACCGCCACACCTATTACTTATTGCTTGAAATTATTTCATCAGTTGCTAATCCCTTTTATACTATAACTAAGGGATAAAATCTTAAAATACAGCTGACACCCTGGTATAAATAAACTTCATTCAAAGTGAGTTACCAAGTTAAATCTTTTCTATTTTAGTGGCAGAAGGGCTTTAGAAAGCAAAAAGGCACTGGGTACCCAGGAGGAGGAGGCGCGCAGCAGAGGAGAAGGGGGGACACAAAAAAGCCAGAAGCAAACTTTTGCTCCAGAAACAAAAGTATCTTTCCTGTTTTTGCCCCAGACCAGCCCTGTATATCTTCACCCATGCCAGGGCAAATGTCTTGAGTGGCCAGAAACAAATATCTCAGCGTGGAAGCCATAGATTTTCATTACCTTTTATCTTGAGCACAGTGTAAACTTGAGTACCCTATTATTATTTAATCAATGTGTGTAAGCATTTCCTACGTTGATAAAATTTGCCAAAGATGGTGCCAAATAGGATATCTTTCCTTTTGGTTTTGGAGTAAAATCAAAGGGACAAAGTGATGGGATGAATAAGTCAACATTATTTTAAATGAGATTCTATGTTCACTTTTCACTGTAGCCACTGGCTACATGTGGCTATTTCAACTTTAATTATAATCAAATTAAAATTCATTTTAATCAATTAAAAAGTAAATTAAAAATTCAATTCCTCAGTCACACTAGCAATATTCAAGTACTCGATCAGCACGTATGGCTGGTGGCTACTATATTGCACAGCGCAGATAAAGAACATTTCTGTCATCACAGAAAGGTCTATCAGCGTTGTTGTAGACAAAGACAGAAAAGCTGGAGAATACCCAGGGTTAGTGTGGCGGGTGGGGAAACAGACCCTGTCAATAGTGGTAGTGGAAACAAAAAATGCCACTAACTTTTCAAATATCAATTTGGAAGTATCCATAAATATTTAAAATACACAGGCACTTAAGAGAATTAAAAAACTGAAATTGCGTAAATGTCCATCAGTAGGAAACTGGTTAAATAAATGACCAAACACCCATGCACTAGAAGGCTATGCAAATAATTTAAAAATACACAAGCAATACATATCATCAAAGAAAGTTGTGCTAGATGACTTTGGATGTAAAAACACAAAGCACTTGACAATATGAAAGCATAATCCTATTTGTATTAAAATATAAAAGGATATACATATTTATGTTTGTATATGTATAGGAAATTATGTAAGGATACACAAGAATTCGTTAACAGTGGTTACCTTTGGAAAGAGGGAATGGTGGAGGGGACTGGGGAAGCATTTTCTTTTCGTTGCACATCCTTGTGGTAGTATTTGGATTTTTTACCAAGATGAAGAACTATTGCACTTAATCAGTCATATATTAAGGAAATGAGCTACTCAGCAGAATGTCATGCCAAATAAATGAATACGTACATACATACATATGTACGAGTTACATCTTCTGTGTGTCGAAAACCTGTTTGCTCAGCCATGTGCCAGTCTGGACTGAGTCAAGTTTATGGATTCTGCTCCTGTTCTCTGAGGTCTTTACATAGCCAAACCAACCCTAAGTCATTGACCCAAGGATGAGGGTTAAATATGCAGTCACATCCTGTGCGTTATTACAGCCACTGTAACAAACACCATGGACCCCCAAGGAGGGTCCTGAAACCAAAAGATTTTTTTTTTTTAGAACTTGTAGCTATTGGAGTTCCTGGAGGGAAAGTCTTTCCTCAGCCCATCCCTCTCCCATCACCCCTCCCTCCTCTGCCCTACACAAGCACACCTTTTCCCCTCCTCCCCCACCTTCTTTCCCTGGCCTGTTCCAGGCAAGAGAAATGCAGCTCCAAAATCTCTACCTTTCCTCAGAACTCACCTGGATTGAACATGCAGCAAGTTAAGCAATGATTCAAGCTCCTCCATATGCCTCCTTGTGAGCACAGCAGAGAAACCAGGCAGCAGACCTTATGGAAGTTCTATCTGTCTATGTATCTATCTATGTATCTACCTATCAATTTATCTATCTATCTATCTATCATGTGTGCATACACACATATGCATGTATGTGTATCTGTTTATATGTGTGTATGTATACACACACTAGCACACATGCATACATTTGGTTTCCATGGGAATCTGTGGAGCAATTCTAAGTGTTTGTTCAGGCAGATGCTGTGCTTAATACTTATGTGGGGAGGAACCACACAGAGGAGGGGTGGAAGAAGGGAAGGGAGGGCACTGGTGTCTGTGGGTGGGCCTGATCTCCAGGCAAGGAAAGAATTTGGCTCATTGGTTATATTTTTGTTGGATTAGATCATTAGACGGTAAACATGGCATAAGTCTTTGAGCTAGGTCAGTGATAAAGAGGGAATTGTTTTTATTTCTTTGTGTGCTCAGAATCACAAACTTCCTAAAAGAGAAAGGTATCCACCTTCAAAATAAGATCTTCACACTTCTACAGACTTGCCTTCCTGCTCAGCCGCACCCTTTGAAGCTAAACCCCCTCCTACACCAGACTTTCCCGAATCGAACACCTCTGATAGCTCAGCCCGGACCTCCCCTTGGCCCTGGCAGGCCCCACAGTCTGGCCTGAGTAGGTCCAGGGGGTGCATACAGGCCTCACCTGGCAACAGTTTTTCTCCATTTTAATGAGTCTCGTTTGCCCATAAGACTCATTTTTAAAAATTCTGACTTATGCCAGTCTCATTTATTTGGCAATTTGGCTTGATGAATACCCAGATTTTAACCCACTTAGGACCGTTTTTCTGCCTCGTTCTGGAGTTAGGTTTTTGACTAATTACCCCCTAACCCGAATCAGCTCACTGCCTCCACTTTCTCTTATATCCCTCATCCTCCCCATACGGCCAGTCCTTCTCAGCTTGCCTCCCAGCATACCCAGACACAGACACAGATACACACACACATGCACAGACATGCACACAGACACACACACATGCGGGCACGTTGACTAGATACTGGACAAGTAACCCTTACACTGCCAGAAGGTTGAAGGTTTGATTATTATTTCAATTACTACAAGTAAGGCAAGAGATGGGAAAGACTTTCTGCAATGTTATGTGAAAAGTTGCATTTCCTCTTAAATTCTGTTTCTTCTTCCATCTTTTTTCTTCCCTCAAGGACTTATCCTTCAAAGAAAGGTCCTCCAAGGATTTGTTTTACATCTGAGACGAAATGGCTGACTCCTGATTGGGTGAAATTGTGAATTACGGAGTGTGAGAAAAAAACAATTTCAGTAGAAATTAATTTGTAAACATCGTTCTTTTTCTGCCTCTCCTGGGGATGACCCACATACCACAAAAATTTTCAGTCTCAGATTTTGAGTTCAGCAGGACTTTCACTTTCATTAGTTATCCCAAGGATCCTCACTATCATTCCCTTTGGAGGAAGTAGAAAGAAAGTGGCTTGTGTGGGAGTCAAGTCTCCTCAGAGGAACCCTGGGAAAGGACGAGCAGGCCTGGATTCGGCCATTGCTCGTGGTGCCACGTGCACGGCCTTCTTCAGGAATATTGGTGGGCATCGTGAGTCTGGGTTGTTCTGGGAGGAAGGAGTGTCCCCTGGGCCCTGCTCAATGCTGCCCTGTCCTGCCACGGCTCTTCCCTGCTCTGTGTCCACGTGTCACAAGAACACGGATGCCCAGGAATGCCGGTGACACTCCTCACCACTGATCTCCCCATTTCACAGTGGTATCGTTATTTTGATGCTGTGCTAGGTATTTGTTTTAAACCCAGCTCTCTACAGACCATTTTAGATGGACCAGAAATAAATTTTATGGCCTGCGAAATACCTTTCTCTCGGGATGTTTTGTTGTGCTTTGAGTACATTTTAACACAGTGAGGTCACATTCACAGACTCACAGAGACATGGGATAGAAAGCAACTCCAGAGACATCCCATCCATCACCATGACGCCAGGCAGGCTTCTCCCAGCCACCCCAGACATAGGTAAATATCCTGTTTTCACAGGTCATCAGGAAAAGAGACTCCACACCACTCTTGAGTAGCCTGTTCCAGAGCTGACTCCCCTTCAACACTGTCATTATATTTGTATCAGAGAGAAACGCCCGATCCTAGACTGCTGTAAGCTTCAAACCCAAACTTGTATATTTTGAACTACATGTCACAGGGCAGCTCAATTGTCAGCACGCTATTGAGCTCGTATTGAAAAATGCCATTTCAAACCAAATATGTCTACCCTCGGGGTTGGACACAATCGGACAGCTTTTATTTTACAGTAAACATGTGACTGTCCACCCTTAGGATTCCCTCCCCTCTTGAATCTGGTCACAATGAAATGTTGAGGTTCTGCAGATGTACCCTTATGTGTTCCTGCTCCCAGACATCACAGCTGTCACGCCCCTCTCCCTAAATCCTGTTAGCAGGAGCAGAACCACCGTAGAAAGCAAAGAGCTCTGTTTCATGGAGGGTGTTCACTTAGAGACACACAAAGCTTTCTGACACTAAGTTTTTTCCTTTGGTTTTTAGAAACAGCCGCTTTAAAGGAGTTCTTTTCCTGGCTTTTCCCTTCTGCGAGGCAATGCAGGAAACCCCGATGCGGTTTCTAAGAGGTCCAGTTACGTTTTGGCATATGATGATCCACAGGGCCTTCTGCAGTTAGAAGGAAAATAGCCGTCTCCCTTTCTTTCAGCTATTTCCCTTGGCAAAGTGGAAAGTCATAAGGAACTGGATCGGTCAGGAAAGCCCTGACCAAGAGCTGGTATGAACCTCAGACAAGACGGAGCTCGATGAGATGCAGTGTGCGCCGTCATTGTCTGAGACGGAGGGTCTGAAATTGACACCATATGCGCCCAGAGGAGTAATTGCTCCAAGGGGGAAGAAAAGCAACATGTCAGAGCATTTTAGTAACACCTAATCCATCCCAAGGTTATAAATAAATCTGATGCTTGCTTAAAAACAAAAGACGAAAAATACTTTGACTAGATTACTTTGTGACAGTGCTTCCGGCAGAGGTGAACTTTATCAGGGAGACAACTTGAATAAAGAGAAACACGTAACAACTTTTTATGGCATATTTTACGTGATTTTATTTTTTTTGCAGTAAATAAAGTGGTTATAGGGCTCCAAGGAAAAGGGCCCAGATGTTAGAGAGTTGTGTGAAATTTAGGGGAAACAAGCTGTAAAAAGCACAGTCATAAAACAGGCTGTCAGTGCCACACATCTGGACAATACAGCTGTATGTTCCTAGTGGCTGTCGTCACCCAAAGAAAACTCAATAACCTTATTTCACCCCAATTAGGCTGCATACCAACAGGATCAACATTAAATTGCAAGGGGAGGGGAGCAACATTCGTATGGCGCCTCTGTGTCAAGCAGCTTTTATCTTTCATTTGAATTTGGTCACCAAGAAATAAAAGACTGCTAACATAGCCATTTCCATTATTATAAAACCCTATTTAATTTATAACATCCTCATAAGTCAAATTTTGACAGTTTAGACTATTGGCTGTGCCAAACAATAGACTTTCTGTAGCGTGAAACTGACCTATCCGCCATCCTAAATGGAGCCCTGCCTGTCTCTCCTCTACCCTTTTTTGGGAGTCTGAGTCTAGCATTATTGTGGGAAGCACTCCGCCTTATTGGAAAAAGAAGTGCATTTTCAGACAACCCAATTTTTGTAAAGTGGAGGATAAATGTCCCTCTCCATGGCCTTGGGGCATTTTTCTCTAATTTTTTTGGCCAGCAATGAGCCACTTTTGCAGTAAGACAAATATTACAAAACTGAAACACCATTTCATCTTTTCATCACTGACAGACCGTGCCAAAGGTTATAAAATGCCACTTTTCCTAATAATTGTGTTTCTTCATAGGTGTTAATAGCAGCAAAGGCAATTATGGACAGTGGAGAGAAATTAACCTTACCGCTGATAGGGAAACTCTTGAAATATCAGCTTCTCCAGATTAAATATAAGGACCAACAGCGACGGGAAAGCGAAAAGAAGGTACCGTACGATGGTGGGTTTTCTAAAGAGGGCAGGCAGCAAATGAGACGGAGCCAGGCTTCTCCACGGGCACTTCCTCTCTTCATAAGCCTGCCATTAAGCATTACCTAGCACATGGAGCTGTCGCCTCAACTTCTGAGGGAAAAGGCTATCCAAAGACCTATTGGAGGAATTATATTTTCTCAAAGACCCATTAAAAATAAGTTCCCTTATGCAGAAATATGACAATACTCCGGGCGTGCGCCTGAGGTTGTTTTTATAGTCATCTATTTGTATTCTAGTAACAAAGAAAGGAACCACGGAAGGACAGAGAGTTAGGAGAAGTAAATATAAAAAGGCAAAAAAAGCCTGCAAAGTCAGGGTCTAACTATTTAAAAGATTTTATATGATATTCGACAGGAGTGCCTATTAAAATAATAGGCTACATCTGCACCTTTATAATGATCTGAATATTTCAGCAGCAATCCATCACTTCTACTCCCATATTATATGTCTGATTGTTTCTTCACATGTAGATTTTTCATTTAATTTGCCTATGGAAATCAATTTGTATTTTCCAAAGAATCATATTTTCATCTGAGAAGATATTTTAAATACTTTTAACAAAATGATGCCAGGTTCAAATCTATTTGCTATTTTCATTACTCAAAATAAGAGATGTTTTTCTTATTCTCCAAATCATGCTGAATTATTTTTGGAAAGCCAAATGCTTCTGTATGTACACGTGTAATATATGTGTGTGCACGTGTATATATAAAATGGATTGACATGTAATTGATTTCTTTATGCTCCTAAGTGGGAGAGGCAAAATCAATTCATGGAAGAAGAAAGAAAAAAAGTGAACGTTTCCCAATAATACCTTCTTTGCCTTTGCAAGACCCCCAGATCTGGCTTCCTATTTGAATTGGACTCTCGACAGGATAATTGTAGAAAAAAAAAATAATGCCACCTTATATTTGTAACATTGGGCTTTATGTTTTTCAAAAAGATTCCCCATATAGTGTCTTATTAGGGTGGCACATATTGTCCCTAGTAAAATTCTGCTCTTATGAACACAGTGGAGGGTATAGTTTTCCATCTATTAAATCTCTTTCCATCATGTACAGGAGATTTGTACCTTAAGAAACACTCAGAGAAGTTAAGACTTGGCAGAAGGAAAATTGGAAAATTTGAAACCAGTATAGAAACATGTTTTCTTGCCTGTTTAAATTCCAATGTCATATGGGAATCTGAATTATAAAAAGTAGACTGCGAGTCCTGTGACAATTCCTGCTGCTTTGTGCTTCCCCATAGCACCTACAGATATATCTAATGTGCTAAAGAATATAAATTTACTTGTTTGCCACTTATTTTAAGTCAGCAAATATTTGTAATAGTGGTAGTTTTTAGATTCAGTGAACAAATTTTAAGTAACAATAAATGGAATATCCTGGAAGCTCAGGAAAAGTTTTTAAAGCTAGCAACGATATAAAAATATTTCTGTACTGTTATTTTGCTAAGCGTTTCTTTGAAATGTGAACTATAATAATAAGTTATGAGATTCTAAAGATACAGAAATAATCTTTAATTTATTTCTTGAAAATTCAAGAGTCCTAGAGAATTGGGGCTTGAATTTTATACATATGTTTTTATATATAAATATATAAAATATATATTTATATTATATATAATAAATTTATATATAATAAATTTTATATATATATAAAAGTAATAGATGTGTAAGAGAACTCTTTGAGCAATTAAGAGCCAACAATTACATAATTTAATCTGATGTCTTCATTAGATTGGGTTCCCAAAACACCAGCCCCAAATCTCTGAGTTGCAACCATGAGTAAGTGCTAAATAAATTGATGAAAACTGATTGGAAAGGAGTGTGTTCCAGAAAATGCTCTTGGTAAAGGCAAGATTAAGAGAGTTGTTAGAAGGATGATATAATCTATGTTCATTCGGCAATACTGCCCAGCGGGTCAGTTGGAACAATTGAGGTTAATGCGTGTCAGCCAGGGAGTTTGGCAGAAAGCAAAGTAAGTATAAAGTGTGTAAAACTAACACCAGGCTGTGGGTTAGAAAAAGAAAAAAGAAGAGGACTTTACCCAATTGCTTCCTCTTTCCTGAACTCAGAGTGAGATTCTGAGATTCTTACAAGGGGAGTGACTGTCTCTTTGGTTTTCTAACATCAACATGAAATCTATGTAGATGTTTTCTTTCAAATGTTAATTATATTGCTTACATCTATACCACTCAAAGAGTGTTTTGTACTTCTGTGTTGAATTTTCAGAAGTTGTATTTTTAACAATGGATTCTTAAAAAATATCCATAACAGTAATTATTGAAAATATTAGGGAGAAGCTGTGGACAAAAATAACTAATATAATTAGGTCCTTGTCCTTTTTCCCCATTTGTTTAAATGTAATATATCACTATATATTGATCCTGTTTTAATTAATCAAAACTATTCTTAAAGATAAGTGGTAAATAATCTATTTCAATTGCCAAATATGGTAAAAATATAATTATTTCCATTAATTTTAATAATTTATAACACTTTAGTCTGGGCTACGCTTAACACTGCATTTGCATTGTCCATGAAGAAAATAATACAAGGAAAGATATTTCTTAGAAGAACAGTTTTGAAGCCTTTAGCACATGAATTTCTGGCATGCAAATGCCTGCCTCTAATTGTAAATAAATTGTGTATATTTGAAAACGTTTATCCATTTGGAAACACTTTGTTGATTAGTTCCAAATATACATATCATGAAGAAAATGCTCTGTATTTCTACACATATATTTTAGCATTTCAGAACTTCTGAACATGACTCTCTCATACAATTAATCCCAAATTAGATTTTATTATATTTTAAAATCTGAGTAAGAGAGTGTTCTGTTTAGAAATGTTTTCTTTGCATACATCATCAGCTCAACATTTATTCCACGTTTTTACTTCTATCATTATCAATCTATTGTTAATTCATTAACTTAACAAACGTTAACTGAAGCAAACATTTAGAGAGACAATGTACCAAACACATATATTTTCATAACGTTCATTATAATTTTTAAAATAAGTTGCTTCGTTTCTATTCTGATCCGTGTTTTAATTTAGTCTTTATCTGAATATTATAGTATCACTCAAATTTTACTTATTTTAAACTCCAACTTTCATGTTATATATTAATTATAAACATTTATTTAAAACTAAAACTTAATCAGGAATCAAAATATTTAAAATATATTGATAATTCAACTAAAAGAAAATATTTAATCATCAAAAATAATAGATGAAAAATGGCTACAACACAAAAAAAATTAGCATTGAAATAATCAGCCAAACTAAGTCTAGTCTTTTGTGCCTCTGAGTTGAGTCCAGAACATTTGTATAGGTTTTAGGAAAAGATTCAGATATATTCCTTCTGTGCTTTTAATTTGCGAATTCAAATAACCAGTCTATATTTTCTTGGATATTTTTAGCATACCTTTTATATAAAAGCAGAACAATTCTTTCTCTTTCTGGCTTATATACGTCATACATGTTGCCTTATTTTCTGATGTACTAGAATTGAAGAGAAGGAAGATATGCAGTAATGAACTAAGGAGAGATGATAACGTTCTTAAAACAACTCCAAATTAAAAGCGCCTAAATGTGATAAGACATCATAGTGAAGCCATAAACAACCTAGAGCCTGCTCCAAAGAGGGACGGAGGGAAATCAGAGTGGCTTTCACAAACTTTTTCCAATTTACTCCAGTGGAAACCCTGAAACACTGGAAACCAGCCAATGTAATGCCATTTTTTGCGTGTGTTTTGTTTTAAAAGAAAGGCTATAGGGACACACCAGGAAATTACAGGCTGGTTAGTTTTGATTCAGTTGTGGTTAAAATCTTCAGAAACCATTTTAAGAAATCAAACAGAGGAAGAGCAGGAACTCAATTTAGAGGGACCCATGTGGTTTCAGGAAAGAAATAACTTGCCTCACTAACTGGATGGAATTCTTTGAGGCTGGATTATCAAAATGAGAATATTACCAATGACACTGTTGGATCTAAGGAGCTACAAAATCCAACAATTCAGGGTAAATAATAAATGACTCCCTGGCTGGCTTATCTATAAAGTAGAATAGTGCTTTCCTAATTGGGATGCTTTTAATTAATGAAAACTTTTTACAGACTTCAGGAAAAATGAAAAGAAACACACATATTTAAAATGGAGTAGTATTTTTAAATAGAAACAACTACAGTTGCAGCAGCTAATAATAATAATTAGCTACCATTATTGACTGGCACTATACTAACCTCTTTACACATGTTATATCATTTAATCTTTTAAATGACTTTATGAGGAGCAGAGTATTATTCCCAAATTGCAGATGGGGAAACTGAGGGTATGAAAAGGTAAGTAACTTGCCCAAGGCCAAGTAAGTACTCAGTGTTAGAGCTGGGATTCAAATCCAAAGCTGTCAGACTCTAAAGACCATGTTCTTAACCACTGTACAGAGCCCTCCCACATGTGTCTCCATAATTTTACACAGTGGTCCTCTTGGGTCACAATCAGTAGAGTGCCTGCTCAGGGATGTTTCCCTGTAGGAGCGATGGCTTTGCTCAGAGACCTACCAATAGCCCTCTGGTCCCACTAATTCCATTGCATACAATATCCTGAGGTTAAATGTGGCAACAGGTCAAGGAAAGGATCAAAGCTCACCAAAAACAAAGGCCACTCAACTAACCAACCACCAAGTCCCAGGGGAATCCTGACTTCATTTCCAGTCCTGCTCCCCTCCACACAAATGACCTGATCTCCGGGGGGATCTCCTAGAACTAGACTTCTTAAGATTATTTCAAGCATCTTCACCCCTTCTCTCTGCCCTTCTGGATGGTGAGGTAGGATAACACTGGCTAATTGAGTGCTTAAGTCTCTGAATCACATAGGCTACTGCAGGAGACAGACATCAGATAGACATCAGATCCACCTGCCTCCCTGCCACACACAGACATGGCCATACTCTGATTCTGTGAATTAGGAATTGCACCCCGAAGATGTCAGTGTGTCAGCCCAGGGTGTTCTGCAGCATTCTGAGAGTGCATCATTTGGTCAAGCGAACCCAGTGCATTCCTAGGCTTCCACAACCAGCAGCTCTCTAGAGAAGTAAGCTCCTACCTCAACCCCAGGCAGTACATTTTCCATTTGATGGGAGAGCAGTGAGGAGAGCAGGGGGAAAAGAATAAATATAAAATGTAGGAAAGGAAAAACAAACCATTCGTAGTGCCTTAATCCTATTTCAATTAATGTTAACATTTTGGTACATTTCCTTTCTGTTTCATTCTGTAGATTTATTTCTTTACATAGCTATAAGCATGGTAAAAAAATTTTAATCCAGCTTTTTTTCAATTAAAATCTATTGTAATTTTTACTTATTACCACAGCATCCACATCTGTCATTGTTATTAGTTACGTGATATTCTATTGACAACGATACTTTTATTAACCATTCCTCTATTGTTGAACATTTAGTTCATAATAAACAATGTTATGATGAACACTTTTATTTTGGAATTTCCTTGGCATAGGTTTATAGAAATAGAAATGGATTAATTGGGCCCCAAAATGTTCCCATAATCTTGTATTTCCAAAGTGAAAAAAAAAAGACACCACCCCCGCCTCCCAGCCAAATGAACGTGGAAATCACTGTGCGTTATATACGACTGTTGGAGATTTAACAGCATGTTAACTTATTAAAGATGGAAGAGTCTCATAAAAAGGAATCTAATATTGTTTAATCTACTGTCTCTCAAACTTATTTGACATGAAACATTTCTCTCAGCCCATCTATTGTCCTCTTATCATCTGTAACCAGCAGAATAGATTGTTTATGAGATCGAGTGATATCTTGAAAGAGCTAGTCAAGCACTCAGAAGACAGACATAGTTTCTCATAAACCACATAATAGTGGAGTGATTTAGTCACTGAACCTCCATGAGCATGTTTTCTTATCTATATCCTTATTAATATTATTATGGGAATCTTATGATAGATCATACATGAAACACAAAGTTATACACAAATATGTAGATGTGTTATTAACCATAAGGATAAGATGAAGTATAGCTATTTACCATCAGTTCCACTGACTTTTACCATTTACTTCCCTTTCATTGCAAGGAATAATGGAATAAATACCTGTCCAGGTATTTCAAAGTATTTGAATTTTGACATCAAGAAGTCACTTAGGGGCCACCCCCACAGCCTAGTGGTTAAGTTCAGCATGCTCCACTTTGGTGTCCTGGGTTCAGTTGCTGGGTGCAGACCTATGCTATTTGTTGGTGGCCATGTTGTGGCAGTGACCCACAGTAGAGAAAGATTGGCACAGATGTTAGCTTGGGGCAAATCTTCCTCAAGCAAGAAGAGGAAGATTGGCAACAGATGTTAGCTCAGGGTGAATCTTCCTCAGGAAAAAAAAAAAGAAGCCATTTAGTCATAGAATATAGTGTAAAATATTTTCAAGTATCAAATAACTAGGTTGCCTGTTACAGAGAGGAGAATTTTGTGTTTTTCCCTTTAGAAAGTGAAAGTAACAAGATTAAGAATTCTAGATAGGTGTCACCTGATATTCAACTGAGTATGCGAAATGTTAATACTGTTTTTGGTTGTTGCTATGACAAAAGCCTTCCACTGCTATGTAGCTTAACTGGTTAAGAAGTCTCTGTGCCTACCCAAGGCCATCTCACAGTGAGAGGCATCCAGATGCTTTTTGAACACACTGCATTTTAAGGAAAATGTACTCTAAAACAAACTTGACTCTCCCTTCATATGCTAGGGCATGTGTGCTCCCCAAACATAGTGGAGAGAGGGGCCTTTTGGACACACCTCTCCTAAATTTTTGTCTTGAATTGTCCAGAGTTCCCTCTGTTCTTTAAGTTGTGAGCAGATGACCATAGAATGGGAACATGCATGCTATGTTATCCAGAAACAAGAAAGGCCAAAGAAAAGGTCAGCGTGAACAAATTTTAGTTTATGATTTAGGAGGGGGTCACTTTTGCTGAATGCTCAGCTAACCTGGCTGACTCCCTGCCACCAAATCCCAAGACATAAACCCGTAGGTGGGAGGGGGCCTACTCAGAATATGGGAGAATAGAGGAAAAAGGAAAAAGATAGGAGGTGATTTTCCTATGATTGGGGCTTGATTGAAAAGGGTGTTTTGCCTTTGGACCAAAGTAGAATTGTAGGGGCCAAGTAGCCAATCACCGTCCAGAACCAGAGAGGCAAAGGAGCCGTCCTGGCTCAGCTCAAGTATGGAGGGTGGGAGGAGTGAGGAGCAGCCTGAGTAGAGGAGAGGAGCGGGTAGACTGCCATTGGAGCCAGCCATAGGAGAGTAGAAAGGCCGAGAAGGGCAAGGAACATGATCAGAAATCCACCGAGGACTTCTCTGCCTAGATCTGGCACCCGGAGGACCCAGATGCTTCTATTCACTTCTGTTCTCTACCATGTAGTTTCTCTGCACCAGGAAAGTGCATCACAGTTACTCTACCTGGGAAATTCGTTATATATTAATACTTCTTGAAATCTTACCAGTTGAAGATACATCATTGTTAAATGGAAAATGCAAAGCACTAAGTTATATAGAGAGAACAATAACAATTATGTAAAAATGATGCAGAAACATAATCTGAAAGAATGCATTAAATATCTTCTCTCATCTTCTCTAGGTGTAGAAATATGGTGATTTTTGTAAGTTCTTTATATTGTTTCCAGTTTTTCAATGATAATGATTTTTATAATTTAAAAACTTATTTAAACAAGTGAATCAGGATTTATAAGTATTTTAAAAATACTTTTGTGAAAGTGAGGGAGGTAGATATCGATAATTTCAGTGTTAATGGAAATTAGTTTAAAAGATGCTTTTCTCTAATCTGTCAAGTTTGACCTTACGAAGGAAATGCAAAGGGAAAAAGAGAGAGAAAGAAGAGGGCACTGAGCGGAAAGAGTAGCTGAAGGAGAGAGGCACTAAACAGAAGAGCACCAGCAAGGATTATTCAGCCCCTAGAAAGACAGAGAAGAGGGAGGGCAGACAGGCTGGAAAAGAAGGTGCAAGAGCGTCAAAGACTGAGACTAGCGGCAGAACCATAGAAATAAAATGAGTTTAAGGTGTGAGATCAAACCACCTTGTGTCTTTACCACAGCTGTTTGTCTGAGGGCAAATCGTGTGTCTTAATTTATACTATGGAAATAAAATTACCCAACTTGCAGGTTGCTTTGCAAGAACGAATTAAAGATGATGAATATGTCTGGAAAGCACGTATCTCACTATATCACTAAGTCTCTGCTACTAGAATTTGCGGCTTATTTTGAACTTTTGATTGTGATCAGCCCTCCCCTCTAGTATCCCATGAAACATCACAGAAGAAAGGGCTCAGGGAGTTCCTGACTTTATATAACTCCAGCCTTGCTAAAGAGGCTCCAGAGGAATGAGAGCTACATGGCTGCACAGGCTCTCATACCCGACCTGGGAGAACCTGCAGGGGTAGCGGGCCCTTTTACTGTTCTACCAGGAAAAGAAAAAAATGTTTTCTTAAATTGCCACTGTACTCAGCAATGTTTTTTGTAATGATGGAATAAAGGAATGAATATGTAAATGAATAAATGTTTATTCTTCCGGAAAACTTTAAAATAATTTAACCTGGGGCCAGCCTGGTGGCATAGTGGTTAAGTTTGCACACTCTGCTTCGGCAGCCTGGGGTTTGCAGGTTTGGGTCCTGGGCACGGACCTAGCACCACTCGTTAAGCCACACTGTGATGACATCTCACATAAAAAAATAGAGGGAGGTTGGCACAGATGTTAGCTCAGTGACAATCTTCCTCACCAAAAAAAAAAAAAAAAAAGATTACAGGAAAATACACCAACTGTTAAAAAAAGAAAAGGAATAATTTAACCTGAAACAGTTTCTTCTTCTCAGTTCCAAAGATCATCCTGAGATTTTACTTAAAATTGCAGTTGTGGAAGTTTCTGTCGGATTTTGATGGCAGAGTTGGGACTTCTCTGTGGCCAGCATAGCTGTCCACCAAGTTGCTGTGCAGGAGTGTTTCAGTTTAGTGCATTTGCTGTGATCCAAGTTGTGGCTGTTAGAGGGCCTGCATGAGTCTGGCTGGTGCCTCTGAGCTAATTAGACTCACAGGCACCGATTTGTGCTCTAGTTTCATTTTAAATTAACAATCTCAAAATTTCCAATAAGCTCTCAACACTGGCAGAGAGTTCTACCATATTTCTTCAATAAGCGTGAGCCTCCACTTTCTGAGATGATTCACATTATCTTCTCTATCCAAAACCTTCTACTTTGTACCTGCCCATTCTCAGTTGATAACTTAGGCTCATCTTTTGCTTGAAAAAACTGAAGCATTCCCTCAACACCATCAAGACCTCTCTCTTTCTTGCATCCACACCCAGCCACCCGTCCCCTCCTTGCTGCTCTTGTTAAATTGAGAAATTGTTTTTCCTCCTATCAAGGTCCAGTTATTGACACATTCTCTTGATCTTATCCCATCTTGCATCCTCAAGGACGTTAGTCTCTCCCGTATCTTCAATGTCTCCCTCTCTACTGGATCATTCCATCAGCCTGCAAACACAACATCTCCTGACTTGACAAACCTGCATAGCTTGACCTCATCCTCCCCTTCCGCCCACTTATCCATTGTACAACTTGGAGCCCTGGTTCCCCTTCACAACCAAACTTCTCAAAACATTTGTCCACCTAAGCAGTCACCGTATTGTTACTGCCTCCCTGTTTGCTGCCTCCACGCTGACTGCTCTCATTAATGTCACCTATAATTGCCAATACTTGTCTTTTTGCCTTCTTCGGTCCCTCGGTTCTCTGGCTTTCCACTGTATATTTTTTCCTACCTTTTTAGTCACTTCTCTATCTCCTTTGCTGACATCTCCTCCCATATCCAGTCGGTAAGTTTTGGAGTTTCCGGCATGATCCAAGGCTCAATTCTGATATTTTTCAAAACTCTTACCCAAAGGGATCTCATCTCTTCCCATTCATATATAATTAACCACTATGTAAGTGTTACCTACACCTGAATTTGTAACTCTAGCCAAATCTCCCTTCTCAGAAGAGAACGTGTTTATTCAACTGCCTCCCTGAGATCTCAGGGGTGTCTCAGATTTAACAGGATCACTCTGAGTAGTCTGCCCACCTAAGTAAAAACCATTTCTCGGCCCAACTTCTCTGTCTCTATAAGTGGCACCATCAACTACCCTGTTGCTCAAACTAAATCCAGGGCATTATCTTTGTTGTTGCCTCCTTAATCACTCCTCATCTCTAATCTTTCGACCTCTGTAATTTCAGTATCCAAAATAGGTCTCAAATCCATCTGCAGACAGTCCTCCACTGACGATGATTCAGCTTAACAATGTTTTGACTTTACAATTGTGTGAAAGCAATATGCAATCAGTAAAAATCAAATTTTGAATTTGGGTCTTTTCCTAGGCTAGCAATGTGCAGTATGATGCTCTCTTGTGAGGCTGGGCAGCGGCAGCAAGTCTTCAGCTCCCCACCAGCCACGCGATCATGAGGGTAAACAACTGATACACTTATGACCATTCTACACCCCTACAACCATTCTGTTTTTCACTTTCAGTGCTGTATTCAATAAATTACTAGAGATATTCAACACCTTATTGTAAAATAGGCTTTGTGTTAGATGATTTTACCCAATCGTGGGCTGATGTAATTGTTCTGAGCGCAATTAAGGTAGGCTAGACTAAGCTATGATGTTCAGGAGGTTGGGTGTATTATATGCATTGTTGATTTAATGATATTTTCAATTTACGATGGGTTTATCTGGATGTGACCCATCACAAGTTGAGGAAGATCTGTACTTTTCTCCACTCTGCCAACACCTTAATCTGAGTCACTATTAAGTTTTATCTGGACCGTTGCTAGAGATTCCCAGCTGGTCTACTGGTTTCCTATCTTGCAAAATCATAGTACTCTTCTGCTTAAAACCTTTATGGTCTTCCCATTGCATTTTTAATAAAATCTAAACTTGTCAACCCCACCTCCAAAGCCCTGGACCACCTGGCCCATGCCATACCTCCCCACCTCATCTTGGGCCCCTCTCTCCCTTGCCCACTATCCTGCCATACTCACCTCCTTTCAGTTCCTTGACCATACTTGTCTCCTTTATGACTCAGGGCCTTCACGCGCACACTTCATTCTTTCCCTGCTTCTCACATGGATGACGACTCGTTTCTCAGGTCTTCACTCAAATCACCTCCACAGAGAGGTCTTCCATCACCAACTGACTAGACAGGTCTCCTCAATTGTGTGTCTATTGCTACATGGGGTTTTATCCTTCATAGCGTTCATGAAAATTTGTAGTTATATTTTTGTCTATTTATGTGCTTTTTTCTCTTTCTTCCCTAGTTGGCTAGATGCTTAAGGGGACAAAGCCCAGTCCTATTTTATGCACCAATTTATATCTGATGCAGAAAGAAATACTGGGGTTTTTCAGTCCTCTGTACCTTGCCTGTGCACTCCTTCCTGTCTCCGCCCAAAGCTATTCGTGACATCTGCAGCCTCCGCTGATGTTTCCCTGTGCTGCTGAGGAGCAGGTGCTGGGGCAGCAGTTTCCCCACCACTAGAGCCGCAGGTGTTAGCATGCATGGAGAATCCACGTGCACCTCTCACACTTCCTCTGGGTTCTCTGAGCCCTCAACATCCAGAAGCCCCATGGAGTAAGAAAACACTCCTCTCCCCTTCTGTGTTACATCCCGTTAGCTGGGTGCCAAAGCAACCCTCCTTGTCTCTAATTTCTTAGAACAGAGGTTTTCAAATGTAATTTCATGACCTCAGGAAAATACAGAGCCCCCGATGTTGCCACAATAATTTGTTTAGTTATTTTTGTTTCCCATTTTGATGAGAATGGAAAAAATAAATAATACAAGCATTTGCTGGATCTTCTGTATGGCCACCTTATAATACAATACTAACACATCATTTCAATGAACACAGCCTATTTGTATTATAAACACATGAGTCAAAAGCATAATTCCATTGTGAAATAACGCGCAAAGCTTTAGGCAATTGTTTGAAAAAAAATCTTGGGAAAATTGAGTCTTTACATGGTTTATGGCAATCTAAGCATGCTCCAGAGTACTGTGTAAAGAATTAGCATTGCCAACTGATGTTATGTGTTGATCCTTTCTTTGAATGTATCAAATAGCAACCATTGATTGTGTCTATACATTTTTAAGTAGCATTATAATTTGTTAGTGCTAGATTCCCGAAAGAATCTTTTAAAGTTTAAAAATAGTCAATACACTACTAAAACTATGAAAAACTTTATCAAGAAGATTTTAGAGAAAACTGCACTTTCTGTTTTCCTTTTTATTTAAAATTTTTGTTTTGTTTTATTAACAACCCCACCTTTCTCTAAGACTCAGACAGAGACTTCTCAGGGTTGGGCTACTCCGTAAACCTAAGTTCCTGCTGTCACAATGTCCTCAGAATCCTCCACTTGCCCTGCCCCCTGATGACTGAGGTAGTTTATTAGGCCACACTTGGCTCTTCTTCAGGATGAGTTCCCTTCCAAAGACTGTTTGTGTGAACAGTCTCCTAGCATCCACCCCTCCAGGCCTCATGCACTGATGTGCGTTATCACAACAGGGTCAACCTGAGACCTCTACTATCCTGGCCTGGAGAATGAATAAATGAGTACATGGGTGACTGAATGAAATAAGGAATTAATTCACCTGACAATAGAAAGGCCATTGCTTTCTCCCTGTATGATTTGGAGAAAAAGTATTCTCTCTTTCCAGGTGACAGAAGACAAATTTAAGACTGAAAAGGATAAAGGGAAAGCGAAATCTCCCAAGGAAAAGAAGCCCTCAGGTACCAAGGTTGTCAAAGGAAAGGGAAAGGATCAGCCTGAGGCAAACACAACAGTGAAAAAGGCCACTCAGTTAAAACAGAGGGGAGAAGAAGACAACGCCAAACGTTACATTGGTCAGTAAGATGCTCCTTGCCGTAGCTACCTTTCACTTCTTGCCTTATGATCTGCAAAGTAACTTGAGAAATCATTCCACCAACTATGCTTAATCTTCCCCAACCTTTTCACTCTTTATAAAACCGTAAATCACGTACTACCCGTGATACCCTAATAGAAAAATGTTTTTATTTGCAATTCATTTGTTTTCAACAAATATTTAGTTAGTGTCTTGCTATAGGCACATTTACATAGAGGAAATGAAGGATGAAATAATGAACTTACTGCCTTGGTGGGAACATTTTTAAAAAGGCAGAGTAAAAAGTGGTTATCGTCATGAGTGGAATACAGTGGTAATAATATCAGACTGCTTAATTTGGGACTCATGCAGAGCACATAGCTTCCAGACCTCAACTTCTCTCACTATTAGTTTGTCTTAGATGGAGTAAGTAGAATTTTCTTTCATTTTATATTATGATATAAAAGTGATTCAACTCAGGCAGCTATGAGTAATTCGTTGCCTTCCCATGAACCCAAATGGAGCTGTCTGTTATTGTTTGCAACGTATTTAAATGAGATAGCAGGCCTTCACGTCCTTTACTAGTTTGACTCTCCTAGTATATTTCTGCTGTGAATGCACTAGACTTGGAAGCAATGATATTATGGATTCCATGGGCAAGATCAATACTGATGTGCTTAGTGATAGAAGAAAAATCATTACTTGAAAATTAAGTTTGTGCATCTATTGCATTATTTTTAAATTGATCTTAATGGACTATTGTGGGATGTAAGTTTTCGTGTACCATCTATTCTCAATAGTTGTTACATAAACCATACTCAGCCTTCACACTTATTGACATAAATACACAGAATAGTTTAGTAGGGAGCATGTCCATATTCAATATTTCCCTCTCCTGTAAACACCTTAACTTATAAAATACCACAAAGCTGCAGCTACTCGTAATTCAGGAGTAAAGCCAGATGTTGCTCAAAAGAGATTAGAACCAAAAAAAATTATAGCCTAAACTTTTTTTCAACAAAATCCCTAGAACACGTTTTCCATGACCACAGGCCCTGTATATGTTTGTCCTCCTGTTACGCCTCTGTCTCATTTGCAAAAGTGATTTAATATTTTGTAAAATGGCCACAGCCTTCTCTCTGCAAGGGCAATAATGAAAACCAGTCAACATGACTGCATTCCAGCCAACTGGACTGTTTTTGGCAAGCCAGAGGACTTGTAAACGCATGCATAATGTATATAGCCATTGAACAGGCTGTGTGCAACCTGTTCTCTTTTAAAATGACGGCTGCTCTCCTTTATGGTATTTTGAACAGATGATGAGCCAGATGATGGTGCCCAACATTACATTATAGTTGTGGGCTTCAACGATCCTCAGCTATTAGCGATTATGACTGAGCTTGGCATTCCCATAAGCAGCGTGATTAAAATATCTTCAGAGAATTATGAACCTCTGCAGGCGCACCTGGCAGCAGTTAGCCAGCAGCAGGAAGTTTCTCTTCAGCCAGAAGGTATGCAGTCTGCTTCACAACTTACTGAATCCTTCAGTGTTACCCAGCATCCTTAAAGTACAAATACAGCGTTCTGTCCAAAACATAGTCATACAATACGTACATTATTAAATCCTTTCAAGACTTTGATTTGCTATTTAGTCTGCTTGCACCGGCCAGGTGTTGTAAATTTTGCAAATTAAAATCATACTCTGTATTTATATCCCTGTGTAGCCACAGAGAAGATAGACTGCGGGTCAGAAGACTTGGTTATCCACCTACATTTCTCAGGAATATTTGATCTATAGCTTTTACCCAAAGCATGGCTGCATGGATCAACTGTAGATAATCTGTTGTTCCAGAAGCTACAGTCACCAAATGGTCCAAGGGAGGTTATAGCCTTGGGTGCTTGCTCTGCTTTGCTACTTGCTTATTGTGATAAATCAGAGAGGACATTTTGTCTTCTGAGCCTTAGACTGGGACGTGGTGGGATGAAGTCCCAACCACACTACCTTTCAGCCATTTGGAACCTCCAGGTCTTCATCGAAAGGAATTGTGCTAGACAACATCTGTGGGAAGAGACCAAAAAGCCACTGTACACTTTAGGTAGTAGAACTGGGATTCAGTTTAAGCCTGTGTGACCTAGAATCTCTTTCTGCCACATGCTGGTGCTTTTATTGTTATTTATTAATAATATCATTTCACAGTGTTTGGAACCTACACAACCACATCCCAATTTCCTTAACACTACATTTTTAAAATTGCTGTTAGAAATTAGAAATCACTACCACTGATAAATAATAATAGCTGCCATTTATTGGGCACATGCCTTGGAACTAGGCTCAATGCTGAGGGCTTTAAGTGCACTGATTCATGTAGTTTCCACAACGCTTGGAAGTATGTTTTGTTATTTCAGTTTTACCAAAAAGAACTCTCATCCTCAAGGCAGTCATTAAGTAAAAGAGTTGAGATTCAAACCCAGCTACTCCTGACTATCTCAAAGGATAGTTATACATTAATAATTTATTATTGAAGCCAGTGAGAAAATGCTGCATAAGCTCCAACCATAGTCTCTCTATAAAAAAATTTAATATATAAAAATAAAATTATGGAAAAATAGACTTTACAATAAAATTTTGAGATCTTAGTAGCAAAACCTATTTATTTCAGGCAAATATTCAAGTGTAACTTTACAGAAAACTATTATTTTGCAGTCACAGCACAAATGCCCAGAAAAGCCTATAGCTATTTTAATGTGACCAAAAGATAACTGAAGCATAAATCGTTGATCCAGTTTGTTTTTAGCCATGTGGGAAGGAGAACTGGATCAAATGCATTTATAACCAGTTAAGCAGCAAACAGACATTAAAATGATCAAAAAATGATTTGGCAGAAAAACTGCTCCACATGCAATCTAAGAGTGATGGAAATATTGAATATACATATAAATGTGTGACCTTATCATAATCTTTCTGGTCCTCAACTGTAAAATGAAAGAGTAGAAAGCTCATATTTCGTATCAATTTCAGAAGTAAAATCCTCTGATTTGATAATTGTATAGTCTAGATCCAAAAACTTCTCAAAATTATATTTCTTTATTTGCATTTTCTGGTTCTATACTGTATTGCAATACATAAGACTCGCCAAGTATCCTTAAAAGTAGGAAGAAATCCAACACTCTCATTTTGTAATATAAACATATTGCTCTTATTAGATATAGAAGCTGAAAAATTGAAGAATGAGAATACCATAAAAGAACTTGAAATTTTCTGGAAGTACTTGGAACCAATCCTGAATAATGAGAAACCTGAAACAAATCTCTTTGATGTTGCTCGTCTTGAATACATGGTCAAGGAAGATGGCTTTCCTTCTGACTGGTCAGACAGTGGGATGATGGTTAGTATATGCATAGTGAGAGTAAGTATATGCATTAGTGAGAGTGAGCGGTTTGAACACGTGACACTGTGGTTCCATTTACCCCATTCATTCATTCCACAGATATTTATTGGTCACTGACTACAGACAAGGCTTTGTGCTAAACTCTTTATCTTCAAGACAACAATGACATTGAATGCCCAGTAATGGTTATAGCCTAATTCTTTAGCTTTTGTGTGTGAATTAATGACAAAGAATAAGATGTAGATAAAGATAAACAATGATATTTCTTTTATTTGGTGACATATGGCTTTGTTTCATACATTCATGTTTTGTTTAGTAATGTTCTAGGCAGTAGAGTCTTAAGATATAATATATTAATTGTGGAAACAGTAAATTTTGTAGCTGGTGGAATTATTTTGTCTTTTTGAAATGTGTATATATCAGTTCGAAACATTGTTCTTCTAGGCCCCTGCTTTTATTGCCCAAATCGCATTTTTAATATATTTGGCCAAAGAAGTCTATCCTAACAAGATGGCTTGACCCCAGCCCAGCAATTAACAGGCATTTCCTAAGGGCATTTATTGGCTGCCATTGAGGAGTTCCTGCCATTGAGGAGCTTGCAGACAGGCAAGACCAAACCCATGGAAAAGAGAAGCAGAGTTCAAGAGGCCATATATCTAGGTGCTCAGTTATGTGAAACACACTCTCCGTTTCCTATTAATTCAGAAAAAGAAGAAATGGGATGCTTTTAAAAGTATCAAATGCTAGATACATGAAGATGTATTTAGAAAGAAGGTTGAGTGACTACTTATCACACTCTGTGTTGGGAAAGATATCCAGGCATCCTTGTTACAAAAAACCTCTCAGATCTCTTTCTGGTTGACTCCCTGTCCCAACAAACAGGGCCCCGGGAGTGTTGATCCTCACAGAGCAATATGTTTCGGCATCAAGGGAGCTGAACGAACTGAAAGCAGAGTACTGGGGAGGGACCACCTCAAGTGAGTTCTCTGAAGGGAGCTGGGCAAAGCAGGGTAGAGGAGGTGGATGGGTGTCTGTGCACAGTTCCTGTGGGTAGCTGCCAAAAAAATGAACTGACTATCTAAGAGGAGATTAGATCAAAGCCTGGAACAGGCTTTCTGAGCCAAAGGGTAGGCTGCCCACGGCCATTGGGTGGAGCCTGGACATTTCTCACTATGAGAGACCCTGATTCAATCACCTTGAGATGGACGTGCACTTGGTGAAGTAAGTGAAAACACTGAGGAGGGAGGCCCAGATTTGACTTGAAGGATGGGCAAGATTTGAATAAGTAACCATGGATAGATGAGTCTGAGTTATAAAGACTGTCAATATAAGGCATTAGATGTCACTAGATAGAAACAGGACTTTAAGTGTGATACTTTGCCAATAGTAAGAATAAATATCAGCCTTGTCCTGTAAATAGGAAATGAAGCTGAACACAGAAAAGCTGTAGATAAATATGGAGCTTGTTCTAGGCAAAACTGGCTACTCCAGACTCCCTTTGCTTTGCCTCTTCCTGCCTCTTCATCTAGATAGCTTTATCTTGCCTGCTTTATCTTTTACTCTCTTGTTTCCTAAACCTAAGCTCCAAAAAGAATCCACTGCCATCTGTCCTTGACTGCTTCGAGTTAAATTGGGTCAATATGTTTCCCCATCCCAGGGATACTGGCAGTCCAAGTAATATAGTACAGTCATGTGTTGCTGAACGACAGGGATAGGTTCTGAGAAATGCGTCCTTAGGTGATTTTGTCATTGTGCAAACATCATAGAGGGTACTTACACAAACCTAGATGGTATAGCCTACTACACACCTGGCTATGTGGTACTAATCTTATGGGACCACTGTTGTATTTGTGACCCGTCACTGACCAAAACGTCATGTGACACATAACTGTACTATGAATATTTTATCCTGTTTTATTGGAATTCTAGATTATGCCCCCAAAATATGAGATATGTTTGGGGAAAAGGCGATTTCCCTGGGATCCTGAAAATCCCACCTCAAAGCCAGCCTTCTACTGTTTCTCTTCAATAGATGAACTTTTCCCCCAAACATAAAATCCATGTCACATCCACAAATTTGTGTTTTGGAGAAACAGTCCTCCTCTCATTTGGGCCAAGTTCTAGCTGCATACCCTGTAAAGAACTTGTATACATCTTTGGTTCAATAGGGCACAGGAGATTCCAGCCATACAATTCCTGAACCATAATTCAGAGGAGGCAATAAAAAGAGTTTTCTAAGGCAGCCTCAAACGTAGTACCTTTTTTCTTCTGCTCTAACTAGGGCTCCCTTCTATGTGTCTTATTTACTCCCCAAGCATAGTCTGAGAAGAGCTGAAATGTATTGAGCCCGAGGTAGAGTACGTTCCACTGCATCATCAGTACATTGATGTGAACAGCAAGGCACACAGTCAGAGCTTCAGATAACCCAGCACCATTCCCAGCATCCTGTCTCCTACTCCAGTGTCCACAATTTTCCGCTCATTGGAAGATTTTAATCACTCCATTTTTAAAGCAAGTGAATGTGGCTATATTTTACTTTTTTAAAATGTAGAGTGGAAGAATTTAAATGGCAAAGTACAAAAAATTTGTTTTATGTTAAAAATGTGATCAGCTTGGTTGACATCCTAATTATGGTAGAATATTCTTGACTTCAGAACTAGAAAATGTCGAGGGTGTCTAGTTGGGCTGAAGGTAACTGTCAGGAATGAAAACATTCAGCTGCCTAAGGAGCCATTTAGGACTGTGCTTCCCAGTGGACACACTGAGCTCCTATCAATCAATTTGCAAATATTTATTGCACGTCTTCATGCCAGGGCTGTGGTCTGGGTCCAACTGAAGACGTCTTTTAGAGCCCAAGTGTGCCTCTACAAGGTACAGTTTGTGAGTGAATGACCCAGCATTGAAGATGATGAGGAAAGAGAGCCTTAAAAACACTTCAGTAACAGAGTTGGGTTCCGGAAGAAAAGGCCATTGGATTTAATATGGAAGACAGGTTCATTTTAAATTTAGGATCACGTTAGAAATGTAAAAGTAATAAATCTACATCTAGTAGAAATAGACTAAATACATGGTGCAGATACATGATGTTATATTCTCAGCTCTATCTGTAAGCTGGTAATGGCCTCCTATTCAAGGCAGGAGCCAGCCAAGGAGTCTTCTTCCTCTCTGGAAGCAGGAAAGCATTAATACCTTTTGCTGCAAACAAGCAGACTGTATTTCTGCTGAACCAGGGTAACGAAAGCTTTGCAGCAAATAAATGCCCATCAAGAAGTGCTAACTGCTCATGGAAGACATTTGCAACATCTCAAGCTAAGACCTTGGTTGCTGAAAAAATTTTCTGGCTTTTAGCATGTGATTTGCTGTTTGATCTAAAAATGAATTAACTAGTTAAGCTAAGGGACCACTGGGCAGAAGTTTTACTGTATTTCTTATAAATACAAACGAAAACCAAAAATAAGTTTCTATGCCAGAATTTGGGCAAAGAATACCAGGTTGAAGCTTAACTGAAGAATGCTCAGCCTTTGAGTGGGCACAGGAAGCCCAGATTGACAGCTGTGCTATGAAGATGGGTCGAGCTAGGCGCTTCCCTGGACTCCTGCCACACTGTGATTCACTGCCCCCCCCCCCCCCCCCGCCCCCACCAAGAAGCTATCTCACTCTACCTTACCTCTTCAACTCAGACATAGCATGAGCCTATTTAGTCCTTCTTTGCTTGCAGGCAGACAGACCCAGTGATAAGTGCTTTTCCACTTCTGGAAATGAAAGCCCAGGTAATAGGAGATATCTGATCTAGAACTTGCTTTCCAGCTCATAAAACTTGTGGGTATTACAGAAGTAGTAGTTATCAGGATTTCTTAGGCTTTTTTCCCTAAAGGAAGCACAGGTAACAGGAAAGAAGAGAGACAAGGAGGAAAGGAAGAATACTGATTGCACATATACTGCGGCATACTTGAGCAGGGATTTCCACCGTGCTTCTTGCACAGCCGAGCAAGTAATCATCCATAGCTTGTCTTGGGCTGAGGATATCACAATTACCTACCTAATGTGTGTTGTTCAGAAACTAGGACATCAGAATACGGCTGTACTGCTAAAACTAATGAATAGAGTGTTTTTCACTTAGTTCAAGTATTAATTAGACTCTAATAATACTGGGCAGCCATAAGGCCCTCCCAAGGGAACAGTCTGCAGTGTAGTGAAGAAGAAGGGCAAGAAATGTGCGGTCCCCATGGCTGGGATTCAGTGAGTGGGGGCAAGGCTTCCCTGGAAAAAGTGAAAGTTTTAGCTGTTAAGAGAGATACAAACCATATGTCGGATTCCAACAATATGATACTACTAACTAATTTAATTCTCTCACCTGTAGCTGGAATTGGGCACTGATATTTTTGAAAATATTGCCTGTTTGATGTACGACAGCCTGGATTGGAAAAGGCAGCACCGGCACTATTTAGAAAGCATGCAGCTTATTAATGTCCCACAAGTGGTTAACGAGAAGCCTATCTTAGAAGCTGTAGCCATTGCTGAGGTAGGCACGTGCTTCAGTCTCTTTAATGGGCTGAATGATTAACTGAACAGCTTAATTTTCATGTTCACAAAACATATGAAGAAAAAATGGCATAAATTCTTGTAGCAAGGTACCACTTCCTGCTGGGATTTAATGGGTGAGGGTGGGAACGAGGAAAGGCCCCCAGGCCTAGCATTAAAGGGCACCTATGTGGTGGAGGCTTTACGAAGCTTCCCGACTACCTGCCACATTCAGAGCTGATAACGGAACTCACTTTTCAGCCTATGATGCAATAAATAACATCTGGAACAAGGAAGGCTATTGATAAATTCATCACAATGTTTATTTAGCACCTACCATGTGCTAGCACTGTGCAAGGTACTGGCAATATATTAATGAACAAGGCTCAGCCCCTGTCCTCCTCATTGAGATTAACTTTTAAAGGGGATGGCAGTCAAGTCAACAGTGGTTTCAACATAGCATGATGAGTGCTAGGAGAACAGTCAGCTCAGATTGTAGTAGAAGCAGTAAAACATGGCGCCTAACCTGATCTGGAGAGGATCAGCCTGGATAGGTGCTGTGGTGAAGGCTGAATGTGAATTCCCTAGGGGAAAGCCTGCTGGGGGAAAAGGGACACAGGGATATTCTCAAGAAAGGGGCAAAGACATGCAAAGATATGGAGGTCAAAGGAAAGAAGTGTTACAGCACCAGCGAGGACCATGGGGTAGGTCAGTGCTCCCAGCCGGTACATGCAAAGTGGAGAACAGCAACACGAACTAGAGCTGGAGAGGCGGGAGCAAGAATGTCCTTTGGTGCTGAGTTAAAGAGTTGGGTTTTATCCTGAAGGCGATGCGGAACCATTGAATGATTCTAAGAGGGAGAATGGTGTGATTCTGAGTCACTCAAGGAGGAAAAACTTTTTGGCTCTCAGTAGCTCATCTCCCCATCCTTTTCCTGGCAATTCATCAGTGGGCTCTGTTAGGAAAATCTTAAAAAGTGTCCACACCCATTAACTTCTTTCCTTCCTCAGACAAACCCTTTTATTTGTGGTGTGAACATAATCATACAATCTCAGCATCATGTCAGATCCCTTCACACCAACGTGTGGTGAAAGCATCTCTCAGTTGAATATCTCAGTTGTTTCTTTTTAATTATTCTTCTTTTAGGCTCCACAAGCTGCTGCTCCAACCCCTGGGAAGAAGAAAGCACAAAATGAAGAACGGCAAGCCCCAACATCAGGCATGTATGAAACCCATCGCTGGAGGATCAACACCAGGAGCTGGTGCTCTAAGGAATAATGACTGTCTTTGATATTGCTTGCAGATATGCCTCCACCTACCCATCTTATATTTATTCGTTCATGGTCATAGTTTGAATTTATGGATGAAATTTTGATAGAAGAAATGGAGAACACGTTCTTAATCGAACAATGATATTTTGTATATTTTGCAGTGCCTTTTGTCATCACAACTGAAGCAGACATGAGATATTACAATGATTTGCTGAATCCGATTCCAGAAGAATTCATTTCTGTGCCCCTGATACTGCACTGTATGCTGGAACAGGTAGGCAGATACATTCTGAGGACTTTTTCCCAAATGAGTAAGCTTGAGTCAGTCACTTCATCTCTCTCTGCTTCTGTATTTTTTAAACTATTTTAAAATTACACTTGCAATGCCTGAATGCATTCTCCTTTACAACGATTAGAATATTTTAGATAAAACCCACGTTTGCTTTGATCCTCAGCTTCAATCCCGTTTCTTTTGCTATGTGCCAGAACAGTTTATGTAACATTCCCTCAGGTTTGGGTAGATGTGTCTTTAAAACTCTCTGTGTCTTGTGTTGTTTTCATGGAAGACAAAGAGAAGACAGACAGGTGGATGGGGTGGTTAATGGTCTTTAACTATCTTTAAAATTTCTTTTATACTTGTAGATTTAATCAGATTTTTCTATTTTTGAATCCAATTCTAGTCATTATTCTTTATATAAATATATCTACTTTATTTGCATTTTCAGTATCATATAAAGTTCTTTATTCATTTATGTGCATTTTTAAATTTTCTCTTTGTCTATGTTCCTTTTCTACTACTGATGTTATTTATTTGTGCCATCTCTTTTCTTGATCATAGATGTTGATGGTATATCTATTGTATTGGTCTTTTCAAAGAACCATCATTTTGTTTCACTGATCAACTCCTTTTTACTTTTCATTTTATTAATTTCTTCATTTATCTTTATTATTTCCTTCTTTCTACTTTCCTTGGATTTATTTTGCATTTCATTTTAATTGAAAGCTTACTTCATTTATTTTCAGTCCTTTTTGCTTTACTTAAGGCTATATATTTCCTTTTGAGTATTTCTTTGGCTGTGCCCTGATGCTTTCAATGTATTCAGATCTAAATCTTTTGTTTTAATTTCCACTGTTTATTGTCAATTTCTAATTTTATTGCGTTATGGTCAGTAAATATGGGCAAACAGTAAACATGCATGTCAAAAATGTTTTTCAATTTCCTGGGCTTCCTGTGTGACCTAGTGTACATGGTCAATTCTTGTGTGTGTGAAAAGAGTTTGTTATTAATTAACTCATTTAATTCTTAGAACAACTCTATGAGGAATTATTTTTATTCCCTATTTTAAAGATAAGAAAACTGAGACATGAAAAGGTTAAGTAACTTTTCCAAGTAGTAAGTGGAAGAAAATGCTTTTGAGCCTGGTCAATCTGAGTGGAAAAGTATTTTGATGGTATTGTTCCATTGTCGTCTTCTTTCTAATGTTGCTAATGAGAAGTCTGATGTCAATCTGCTACTTTTTCCGTTGTAGGTAATCTATTTTTCCTTTCTGGCAACTTTTAGAGTTTTCTCTTTATAATTGGTAACACAAGGCTATGTCTCAGTATGGCTTTATTTGTTTTATTATTGTCATTAATGGTCTCAGGATTATAATCTTGTTTCTGATCACATTCTGAGTAAAATCAAAATTCTGTATACTGGTCCATAAAGACTAAAAATATGGTTCTGGGCTGTATCTATCATCTCATCTCCTGCCCCCCACCTGACACACACACCACACACGCACGCACACACACACTTATTAGTCATCATCTAAATAGGCCTTCTGGTTTTTCCTCAAATATGCTACCTCAATTCTACTACAACTTCTCTTCCTAGAGAGTTTTGCTCTTACGTGTCTGTCTGGTGGATCCTCCTTGTCATTCAGTCCCCAGTGGAAGTGGTATTCCTTTGATAGGCTTTCTCTGACCACCTGATCTAAAGAAGGCCCATAACAACACAGAGCGCTCTCTACCACGTCACCTTGTTTTATTTTCTTAGTAACAACTGCTCTTTTAAAAGTGTATTTATTTGCTTTGTGCTTCACCTTCCTTCTCTCACTGGAATGTAAGCTCCATGCAAGCAGGGACTTAATCTAGTCTTTCTCATTGCTGTATGCTCAGTGCGCAATAACCACACCTAACCCACAGTAGACATATGCATTTGTTGAACTAAATTATATCTTCAGATATCATTTCTTCTATTGATTTATCCTAATTAGTATTAGATGGATATTGGAATTTCTGGTTTTCCTCCTTGTCTTTTAAATTTTCTTTCAATTTTATCCATTTGGGAGTGCCAGGTTAATTTCCAACTTATTCATTCTTCAGTGGAGTCCAGCCTGCTACTGAAGTTTTGTTTCAGCAATAATGTTTTTAATTCATAAATTCTCTAATTTGTTTTTTAATTCTCTAATTTGTTTTTAACTGTCAATTATTGTTCTTATTTCTTGGATGTAACACATTCCTTTTTTTTTCAGAACATTTAGTTGTTTATTTTTAAGTCCTTTTCAGACTCTATCATCTCTGTTACCTCTAGTATACATTTTTATGTTTTGTTGACTGCTTTGGTTTTCTACCCAATTAGGTAAGCACACTTATATTTGCCTTTAATTACCCCAGAAGGTTTTGGAAGACCAATAGTTTCATTATATCGATAAATTTGTAAAAGCTCAAAAGCCCTATGGGGTTTGCAGTATCATCGTTTTATTTATTTCAGTCTTTCTTATTGCATTCAACTCAACTCAAAGCAGCAAACATTTATTAACCATGTACTATATTCCAGGCACCAAAGGGGACAGTTCATGAGCTCAGTGCCTGACACTTAGAAGGCACCCAATAACAGATGCATGTTGGCTGAATAAATGCTTAATAATAAGGGGATTAAAAAATTGAAACATAAGAGGAATGGGATGGGATTTTGCAGGTTGGGATGTTAGAGTTTAACATTTCAGGGATGAGACAGTTTTTGAGAAATGCTGTGGAGGGATGTGGAATACCGAGGATGATTGTGAGAGTTAAGGTGGAGAGAAAAACTGTAAATTAGGTGCTATCTTGATTATGTTTCGACTTCTTTTGTTTACCACATAAAATTGAACAAGGCATTTAATCTTTCTAGACCTCACTTTCCCCAAGTAAAGAGACTGTTACCCTTTACTGATCTCACCATCTATAGCTTTTCTATCTCAAAGAAAGAATGAGGACTTGACCTGAAGCCCTGTTCTTCCCACTCAGTAGCCTTGGGCTTGAGCCAGTCACCTAACTTCACTCAACCTAGTTACTTCCTCTGTAAAGTGGAATATGGTATCTACTCCACAATATTGCTGTAAGGCTTAAATGAGATACAGTATGTGAAGATGCCCACACACAGTACTTGGCATGTGGTAGGCACTCACTAAATATTCATTACATCCAAGTTATGTGAGCACAGTTTGGAGTGCTTTGAGAGAAAGAGCAAATCATTGAGAAAAAATTATATTATATCATTATTTTTATTTCTACCATAGTAAATTTTCTTATTTACTATTTGTCTTTTGTGTTACCTATTTGTGTTATCAAAAGTATACCTACTTTAATGCATGGATTGTAAACATTTTTCCTTTTATTTTGGTAATCGCTGGTAATTACACTGCCACTTTGTGCAATTGCCATACTTTTTTGGTGGAAACTGCCTTGATTTTTCTAAAAACAGTGGATGTGCATGAATATCAGTAAAGAGCTGACCATTAAACTGATCCTCCCAACCCTTTATTTCAACAGGTTGTAGCAACTGAAGAAGACCTTGTCCCACCCAGTCTGGTGGAGCCGCCTCCCAGAGCAGATGGGTTGGACCACAGAATTGCAGCTCACATTGTATCCATCCTACCCTCTCTCTGTCTCACGGAGAAGGAGAAAAAGGTTGGATGGGCTGAGATATCAAAGAGTATGCATGCATTGCAGGGCCAGAGGGGAAAAAAAAAGAGTATGCATGCTTAGAAAAAGTATGGATTCTCTCTTTAAATCAATATTATTTCAATTTAAATAGAATCTCCAGGAAATATTTTTGTCTGAAGAAGAAAATGAAAGCAAAGCAGTGCCCAAAGGTCCTCTCCTACTGAACTATCACGACACTCTGGCCCACAAGAAGTACGCACTGAAGGTAATAGTAACCAGGTTACTCGGAGGGTATTTGATGCAAGAAAGTCCATTTGTAATTATTCAACTCAAGAAATCTTAATTAGATAGCTTTACCAATGCTAATTAAAAGTAATGTACAAAATGGATACCTGCTTGCAAAGTGAGATCTCAGAAAATGGAGATGGATAAGGGAGAAATTACGTCAGCAAAGAAAACTTGCCTAATTATGAGGTCTAATGAACCATTAAATTGATTGTCACTACATCAAATTTACATTAAAACGTTATAATTATTTGCTTTAAATATCTGCTAATATGAAAAGCTAGTGGAGGCCAGAAAAGAATCTCAGAAGGGAGAGATGAATATATATGAGACTTCGGCAGTTTGTCGCCGTGAATGAAGAATTTGTCATTTCTTTGCACCAGGAACCTCTGGCAAAGTGAGAACTAGCGGTTTTTTTTTTTTTTGACCTTCAGCAAAATACCAACAGTTTGTCTTCCCCAATTACCATTGATTTCCCCTGTTCCCAAATAATGAGAACGAAAGTATCATGTTTTGCCTTCTCCATATGCATAAGGCACTTGACAGCTTACTTTAATGTCTTCTGTCATGTTGCTCTTTTTTCATCAGGACCCAAAGAATTTCGACCCAGTTCAAATTGAGCAGGAGATGCAGTCCAAGTTGCCACTGTGGGAATTCCTTGAATTCCCTCTGCCCCCGCCATGGAACAGCACTAAACGTCTAGCTACAATTCATGAGCTCATGCACTTTTGTACAAATGGTGAGTACATTGCTTTGTCTTAGCTTAAACTCATTCATTTATGGTCACATGTGCCTCTTAATGTTACACCCCTATTTGCAAAAAGTATTTTGATTAGTGAAAGACCTTTCAGAGACTGAGCTGGGTATTTTGATTGACTGCTATTTTCTTATCTTGAAAAATAATGCCGTTAGCAATAGTTTGATAGGTATGATACATAAGCTTCTTCATTTGATGCACCGGGTTTTCTTTCTACTGTGTTTCCACAGCAAGAATAATCCCCTTCTTCCCTCTTTCTCCTCGCTCAACCCCAACCCCACCTGCCCTCAGTGACATCATTGGAGATGATGTCGTAATCCCTATCCTAGTTTAGAGGACAGATTAGAGGGCCCCCTGTCGGTGCTGTTCTGAGAGTGTGTTGATTCAAGTTAACCTCTCACAATGGGAAGGGCCGTTTTATGCTTTTTGAAGACCGTGGAAGGAGGGGTCATTAAGCGTATTTAAAATCAGCGTCTCATTGCAGAGTTCCCTGGGATTGTATGATAGAGACAATCATTTCCTAAAACAAAGACTGTGTCCACTTCAGACAGTATCACATATATTCCTACTGATAAGAAGGAATATGAAATTACATAGATAATCTTATTTGACAAGAAAGCATTGGACCTAGAAAAGAGAAAAGCGTGTGCAGATCTTCCTTCTCATTTCATTTCTAACTCTAAGCAAATTACAAAATATTTTTATCTCGAGGTTTTTTTCATTTTAAGTAGGCTTAGTTAAAATTTTTTATACTGTCGTGCCAACAGCTCATGGAAATGCGGGGTCCAGCCTCCTGGGCCTGGGTGTGTCACATTTGTCCCAACATCCCTGGGAACACCTGTCCTTTGCCTACATCCTGCCACGCTCCACTTCTCCTTCTGCCTTTTGCTGGGATTCCATCCTCTCTCCACCTCAGTTGGACACATAGCACAGGATTCTTGTTTCTGTTGCTGTCACTGAAGCTTCACACATATTCCACTTACATGTCCCTGCCAACCGCTTGTTCCTCCTGCCTCTCCTTCCTCTTTTCTCTCTCAGTACCTCATACTTAATAGGTCCAAAACCAGACTCTGGATTTTCCTGAAATTTGTCCATTCACAGTCCTCCTTATTTCAGTAAATGGCAACAATTTTCTACCAAAACCATGGAGTCATTGCTGGTTCCTGTTTTTTCCTTACTGTGCCATGACCAGTCCCACCACATCCCTCACTGCCATCCCAGCCCAGACCACCATCACTTCTCACTTGGACTATTTCAGTAGCTTCCCAGTTGGTCTACCTTTTGACCTATAGTCTTTTTGTTGCACAATAACTGGAATGGCCCTTCTGGGATAATAGTCAAATCATGTGCCTTCTCAGCTCAAAACCCTCTAGTGGTCACCCGTTCATTCGGGGTAACATCTAAACTGTTCCTTCTCAGACTTTTTCAGCCCATCGCCTACCAAGCTCTATTGTTTCACTCCACTCTATCTTCATTGGCCTCACTGTGATTCCTTGAACATGTCAATCACACCCCTGCCTCAGGATCTTTGCACTTTCTGTTTCCCCTGCCTTCATCACTTTTCTCCCAGATGTCCATCTGGCTTGCTCTCCCACTTCTTTCACATTTCTGCCTAATTGTTCACAGGGGTTTTATCTGGCTACCTTATATAAAATAGAAGCCCCTCCTCAGCCATTATTACTTGTTATCACCTCTCCTAGCTTTATTCTTCTTTTCATCTCTGATATAGTGTACACTCATCTGTTGACTGTCTGTTTCCAACCGCTGGAGTGGACACTTCATTAGATCGGGAGTTCACTGCTTTGTTCACTGCTGGGGTCCCAGCTTTTATGAGTCACTGACATCTAGTAGGTGCTCAAAAAACATTTGTGAAATAAATGAATGAGCAAACTTTCCCTAAGTCTGTAACTTTTACCTCTTCCCTGTCTCTCTTCTGAATTTCCCCATGTTTTTTCCAAAAGGAACCCTCCTGCTGCCCTCATCTCTGTTGGAGAGAAAGTGGAGGTGACCTCTGAATCATTGATCTACCACAATCATTTCATTTTTCCTCACCAAATTCCATGATTATTTGTTAATGCCTATCTCCTACCCCTCTACTTTGGAGTTCACAAATGCAAGAACCAAATCTTGTCTTTGAATCTTAGGCAGCTATGACAAGGCCTAATACATAGAAAACAAAAATGAGTGAGTGAGTGAACAGATGAATAAATGCTATAAAAGAATAAATACACAGATGCATAGAGTCCATCGAAGGCTGATAACCTTTGAAGTGCAAATTATGGAAAGTACCACACCGATTCATTGCAGGAAAGAGGCCTTTTTTGAGCCTGAAGGAATAGGAAAATCTACTGAATATCACAGCCTATATTAGACACACCTGAATAATTTTTGTTTTAAATTACAACAGCAGAAAAAGGTGCTTTTGCTTAAAAATGATAAGTTTTAAACATACTCCACAGATATGATACCCTGGAAAGTCCATGAGAATTAATCTGGGCGCCTAATATTGATTAAGCTATGAAGGAGTTCGAGAGCTTTATCTTGATAAATTATATCTTGATTATTTAACTTTTCCTATTATTAGGTACCTTTGATATTTGTTGCAGAATTGTGGAGCCCATGTTTAAGATCAGGTCAGCACCCATCATGGCGTGACTCCTTTGTCATTCTAGTGGACAACCCCTTGGTTCCCCACTGTCAGCCCTATGCTATGTGGTAATAAGACCATTCTTAGCCTCATGGGTCCTGCTTTCTTACAGAAGTCTTGAGCTGGAATGAAGTAGAACGAGCCTTCAAAGTGTTTACTTTTGAGAGCCTGAAACTCTCTACAGTTGATGAAAAAGGGAAACTAAAGCCTGCTCGGATGATGTATGGGACTGATTGTGAGATGTTCAACATACCATGGGACAACCCTGCCAAATTTGCTAAACAGATAAGGCAACAATACATCACGAAAATGAACACCCAAGAGGTCAAACAGAAAACAGGTATACTGCATGGAGGGAAAAAATGGCATTCTTCCATCTTATGATTCTTGATTTTTTTCTAGTATTTTATCTCATGGATCCTTTTTACACTGACTAGATACTGAAACCAAAGACAGAATTTTGTTTGTGGATCAGAATATGCCAGCGTCTGTGCAAGATGATGAGAGCAATAAAGAACCTTCAGACCCTAGTCAGGCTGATGCTAGCAATATGCAGCATTCTGACTCGAATAATAAGAAATCCTTAGACCCTGATGATAGAGAGCTGTCAGAGCAGGACGACAGCTTGAAGACTCAGCTCCAATCTGAGCCTTTGGGTAAGTAAATGTGTGTGTGTGTGTGTATGTGTGTAGTCGCTACTATAGAATGTATAAAACAAAAAATGATTCAAGATTCATTATTTAAATTTAAACACCCCCCTATTTAAACTGAAAAGCTGTTTCATATCTAAGTTTATTTGGTTAATTAAACTTTGTTACTGAATGTTGTTATTCAGTAAGTTCTCCTTATTTCAACCTTTGTTTTTCAAAATATCCTAAGGGCTCTTAGTCCATTCTTACCTTAGTAAATGTAGTGCAGTGAACATAATTGAAACCTTCATTGTTAGTATTTCACAACATTATTGTGATTCTATGCAAAAATTATGAAAAATTACTGCAATAACATAATGAGCTGCCCAGTACAGAGCTTAGTACACAATCAATGCTCAATGAACATCGATTCCCTTCCTCTACTCCTTGTAGCTCAGATAATTACTCTCATTCTAGAATTTAGCATCTGAAATATTGTTATATTAGGAGGTATAGAAACATAGAAGAATATTAGGCTAAATTTTTATTGTGCTGTCTTACACAATCTCCCGTCTGTGACACAACTATCAGATTAATTACATAAAATACTGCTCTGTTATTTCCCTGCTTATAACCTTCCATGGCTCCCTACTACCTGCAAAATCAAACCCGACTCCTTGGCTGCTTTACGTGCTTCTCCAATAGCACCAAATTACTTTCCCAAGCCTCTTTCCGCTTTTTCCATTTTGCCTACTCATCCCATGAACTAGCCAAACAGAATCAGGCCCTGTTTCCTCTACACAGCCTACTCATTTCAATCTCTGCACCTTTCCCCCACAATACCCTCCATGTGGAGTTCTCTTTTTGATTATGATTAGGTTTCTGTGGCACTTCCATGAAGCTTTGTTAGATATGTCCATCTGGAAATGCCTCCCTTAGCATTCCCATGATCATAATTAATCTACTCTTCTTTCATGGCATTAGTTATCATTTCCTACTATTTATTACAATTATCCATATGCCTATAGTAAAGCCTCCATAGTACTATAGCTTCTTAGAGGTCATGAGTATGTTTATCTTAAAAATATTAACCATACATTGGACCATAAAATAAGTCTCAACAAATTTTCACAGGATCAAAACCACTGTGGTATGTTCTCACACCACAGTGAAATTATGGTAGAGATCAATTACAAAAAGATAATGAGAAAACCCCCAAATTTTCAAAACTAACAAATACACTTCTATATAATAGCTAGGTCAAAGAAAAAATCACAATAGAAACTGGAAAATATTTTGAACTGAATGATAATGAAAATACTAAATATCAAAATTTGTAGAATACAGTTAAAGCAAGAGATACTCAGAAGTTTACAACTTGAAATGAATACATTTTTAAAAGAAAACTAAAAATTAATTAGCTAAACATCAACCTCAAGTAGTTAGATAAAGATGAATAAATAAATCCAAATAAAGTAAAAGGAAGAAAATAAGAGAAATTAAAGACAGAAAATATAGATGCAATAAGGAAGAACAAATAATACAAAAGCTTGATTATTTGGAAAGACTTTTAAAATTGATAAATATTTTTAACAAGCCAATCACAGAAAAGAGAACCATGAATAACCATATTAGGAATAAAACCATATCCGGAATGAAAATAATCAGGAATAAAGAAATAGACTTCCCTCTGGTCCTACAGAAATTTAAAAGACAGTAAGAGGATATAAACAACATTATTCCACTAAATCTAAAAATGAAATGAGCATATTACTAGAAAAGGAGAACTTACCAACAATGACTCAAGAGAAATAGAAAACCTGAATAGTCTTGTAACCATTTAAATAAATTAAATCAATAATTAAAAATCTTCTCAAATAGGGCATGCCAAGCCCAAATGATCTCATTGACTAGTGATAACAAACACTCCAAAAAGAAATAATTCTAATCTTAACAAAAATTATTCCGAGAAATAAAAAAAGGGTATCCTCCCCTACTCATTTTATGAGGGATAGTACAACAAAAGAAAATTATAAATCAAACTCATTCATGAACACAGATGCAAAAATCCTAAATAAAACATAAGTAAACTAGGGGCCAGCCCCGTCACATAGCAGTTAAGTTGCACATTCCGCTTTGTCGGCCCAGGGTTCACCAGAGGTTCAGATCCCTGGCACAGACCTACACACTGCTTATCAAGCCATGCTGTGGTGGCATCCCACATATAAAATAGAGGGAGATGCGCACTTATGTTAGCTCAGGGCCAGTCTTCCTCAGCAAAAAGAGGAGGATTGGCAGTGGATGGGCTAATCTTCCTCAAAAAAAGGAAAAAAGTAAACTGATCTAGCAATATATAAAATGATAAGAATACATCACAAAAAAGTCGTTTTTGTAACAGGAATAGAAGATAAAAACATATTCTAAAAATCAATATAATGTATCAATTATCACATTAATGAGAAAAATATGACATAATCATCTCAGATGCAGAAAAATCACCTAAAATTCTATAGCAATTTATGAATAAAAGATAGCAAGCTAGCAATAGAAGGAAAATTCCTCTACCATATAAAGGTTATTTTTAAATTACTACAATGGACATTATATATCAATATGAGAAGTTTAAAATTTCCTTTGAGATCAGGAGGCTATCCACTAGAAACACTTGTATTCAATATTACATTGGAGATGCTAGCCAACTCAGTAAGACAAGAAAAAGAGAGAACAGTATAAAGTTTTAAAAGGAAGAAACAAAACTGCTATTATTTGTAAATATTGTGTGTGTACAAAACCCAAAATAATCCACACACAAAAAATCAGGATGGATATGAAAGTTTAATAAGGAAGTTGTGATTATGAAAAGACACATAAAAGATGTCTGGAGTGCTAGGACTTTTCTTTATTATTATTCATTGTACCAAGAATTTATATTCTATGCACTCTTCTGTATGTGTTCTATTTCAAAATTTTTAAGAGCATAAAAAAAAATAAGTGGTCAGTGCCGCCAGAGAACAGGTGTTAAGTCAGTATTGACTGAACTGTCATCTTACCATTTTCATTTATCTAGATGAGGGTAGAAGAGTAAGTCATCGATGGAGTGGAATTAGGGAGAATCTGCTTTCCTATTAGTAGAGAGATAAGTGAAGATGAGGAGGATAGAGGAGGGAAGGAGATAACATTTGTTTAATATTGCCCTGCTATATTCCAAGCACTATGCTAAGATGTTTTACATATGTTAACTAAAACTTTATATAAACATCAAGCTATGAGGAAGATACTATTATCCCAGTTCGAAGGATGAGGAAATGAAGGCTCAGAAGGGTTAAGTAACTTGTACAACCACATATATGTAGGAAGTTAGGATTCCAACACAGGACTATCCAGCTTCAAACCCATGCTTCCTCCACTGTTCTTGTGGCTTACTCACTTCCAGAAGTTCCTTGTGATGTATCTAATGGTTTAACCACATTTATAGTCTCTTCTTCATGCTGTTACTTAATCTTGATTTTGTTGCCTTTGGATCTTCCTTCCTTCCTTCCCAATAGGGTCGGTTTCCTACTTCTCTGTTCTAAATATTCTTACCTAATAGCCTAACTCACAAAAAATTAAGCCAAATAAATTAACCTGGGATGTTATGGCATTACTGCATCCTTTGGGAATATAAACATATAACAAAGTCACTTTCAGTTAATATGGAGCCAGAATAAGCCAGGAGAGATATAAGGCCTGAGGGTTTTTTGTTTTGTTTTGTTTTGTCTTATTTTTTTCTTTAGAGCAATTGGTGTATAATTTTCCTCGGGCAACTTATGCCACCTGGTGGTCAAACCACATAAATTGGCATTCTGGATCCTGGTGGAATAGATACTTAGAGCACCTCCAGTTGGGGCTGAAAATGCTCTAATGGATAGTGTATCCCAGAGGCTGAGCAATCTTGAGAGCTGAACCCATGACCTGTAAGGGATTCTACATGGTGTATGTTGGCCCACATCAAGGAACTGTTACATTTGAATGGAAGAGGGCAGCTGAGCCTCGGTGCCTTGCTGTGGCTGTTGTGTGTGAGCGAAGTTTTTGTTGTTGTTGTTGATCTTGCGTTTTCCCCCTAACTCTGAATCACACTTCTAAAGCAGCCACTTTAAATCTCTTTAGACAAAGCAGAGATTGCTCATGTATTTCCTGCACAACCATCTTAGCATCAAATACATAGAAAAGCCTGTTTCTGGACATGAAGGCCTGAATATTTGTGCTTTTCTTAACCAAACACTGGATTTCCATCTGAGACTGTTTTTGAACTTGACAGGTCCTATTGGATATTTATGAAAAACCTGAGAGTTGATAACCATGAGGCTATAGGTTTAGATGTGCCCTTTATGCTTGTTGGGTGTTTTTTTAATAAAGTAACTGCTTTGCAGAGGGATCTTGTTATCTCTAAAGTAAAACAGATTAGGAAAGCTGTTTTTCAAAGGGATGGGAACGCATCCATTTCCAGATGTGTCAAAAACTACTGAATCACACTGTCAAAGGATTATGCAGTTGAAGGCAGAAATCAGAAAGAAAGAAAAAATGAGTTTTACTCTACTATTAAATAAAGAGTTCAGATTAGTTTTAGAATGTTCTTTCTTTTGACAAAATAACTGATGCACAATTATTTAAGAACATATTTTCTAAACTGGAGACTTTTTCTCCTGGATCCTCAAGACACAGGAGGGAATATCAAATCTCCCGGAAATCTGGCAGACCACAGAATAGAATAATTTTTGTTCCACAGATTTCATATCAATTGCTCCAAGGACACATGGGACATCATGGACTATTTAGAGTTATAGTTGGCCTGAGTTTTCTCTTGAGTAGATGTATTTATATAAATACTGAACTGAATTGACTTTATAGTTTTTCTCTAAATCAAAATGGAACATTCACGCTGTCACCTTCACCAGCCCAAAGCAAGATGGAACTAGTAGCGAAAATGTAAGTAGTTATGCTCCTAAAAGAAAGAAAAACATTGGCTTATTCTTGGCATGCATAATTAACTACTCCCTCTAGAAGCCCGGATGCGGTTCTTTGCTACAAAATGAAAAGTTAAATCTTATGCTTACCTCAAAATAAGCTTTTGTTGTAGGGTTTCTTCCACATTTCTGTTCTCTATATATGGCTCTATATACATTTCCACTTTCAATATGTGATGTAGATTGCCTCATTCCGTCAGAAAAAAAAATATTTACTGAGTTCCTACTACGTGCTGGGTGCTCAGTGTACAGTTAGGGAAAATAAGATAAAGTTCTTATTCTCCAGGAATTCACATTCAGGATGGAGAGACAGACACAAACAAATAAATATTGTCAGTCAGTGATAAATGCTGTGATTGAAAATAAAGCAGGGGGCTCTTGAGGAGGTGACATTTGAGCAACAATAGGAATGAAGTAAGGATTTGCAACAGGTAAATATCTAAAAGCAAAGCATGCCAGGCAAGGAGAAAAGCAAGTACAAAAACTTCAAGACCCAGCAAGCAAGCCAGTGAGTCTGGAGTGGAATGAGCAAGGGAGAATGAAAGAGATGTATTGGAAGAGTTTCATATGTATGACTTTGCAGGGATTAATTTGCTATTATTCAAGGGTAATAAAAAGTCAGGTTGGCTCAGTTATTCAGCAGCGTCGCAAATACGTTACCCCAAGACTCATCCTCCACTCCATTTCTTTGGTTGAATTTGCAATATGCTATATGTTTCATCCATTTCTTTATTAGAGACTCATGATCACAAGAGCATATTACAAATTCTGAGACATTCACAGTAAAGATGTTTGTTTATCCATGTTAAACTTATTTATCATGGAACTCTTCTTTTTCTATGCACCATTTGTTAACTTTAGGAACTACTAAAGCATGTGATGCAGAAATTAACAGCATGAATCTGTTCCCTCTCTGTCCATTCATATAGCTGTTTGCTCCGTAGCCAAGGATGATATCGTGATCCCAATCATCACATAAGTATACTCTTTGGTCACAAGGACAGCTAGTATGCATGACTCATGTTGGTCTATGTTATGGTGCTGTGGGCCCACTCATTTATTCATTTATTCATTTATTCATTTATTCATTTAACTAACTTTTGTTAAACTCCTATAAATCTGCAGGTGCTCATTAAATGGTTTTTAAATTAATGAAAGATTAACGTATGGAAGAAGAGCCCTGCAGGATGTGAAATAGAATCATTTTCTAATAGGCGGTGTAGTCATCTGGTAGTTCTCCTTTCCACACATCCCCTGCCACCTGACCTAATCTGTCACCCACAAAATGTGACCCACGGAAGTTCAAAAAGGTTTTATGATCATTGCCAGCAGGATAAGGCAAACAGTTGATATGGTTTAATCAGTAAATATTTGCCACTTGTAAAGGTATAGGTGCACTGTTAGACGTAAGTGATAAAGCCTGATGGCAGCATATCTGATGGGATTAAGGAATGTATCATCTAGGAAGCGGGCTTCTTTTCAAAGTGTTTAATGTGACTTTTCTAGGTAGGCACTGATTTAGAATTATTGACACAAACACCTTTTTGGACCCATGAAACATGCCTTTCAGGAATTACCTTTTCAGCACAGAAACATAGATCATACGGGTAACAAAAAGGCACAGCGCTGACAAAGGCAAGAACAAAGGGCCAACACAACTGGATGTTGGTGTCTTTGATTTACAGAGCAGACCACGGGCAATGAGATCAAAGATGAAGCAGTCACAAATGTTGATCCTCCTGAAAAGGTAAGGAATTATTTCCCTAATAGTGTAGATACAAGCAAGATGATCTGAGAAAACTGTGACCCAGAGTGAGACACACTAAATAAGTAAATACATACATACATACATACGTACATGCGTACGTACATACATACATATAAGGAGATGCTTAGCAGGAGAATGCTAATGCTAGAGGAGAGGGATTATTCAGACATCCCAGACCAGCTCCAGCTGGAGAGAAAGGAGTTAATTTCGCTAGCCGGCTTAAGCAAAACTTCCAAGCTGCATGCTCCTCTCTAGACAGTGTGGCTTGGCAACCTCACAAACACCTGCTGACCATACAGCCATGTAGAGCTAATGCTGGCTTGAAGTGAGTTCAGAAAACCTGCCTATAATTGCTAACAGGACTCAGAAGAGTATAACCTAACAATAAAAATATTTAGATTATGTTGCCCATAAAAAAAAAAGTCAAAGGCGTACTCTTTCTGGCAGCAGTTCTCCTAAAATGTTGCCATATGGATTTATACATATGCAGATTTCCCCAATTAGATGGAGTGCATGCTGCCTCGTTGATGGAGTCCAAGAGGGCTCCATTCAGACTTAAACAAATTAAAGCTGAGATTGTATTCCTATGATTTTTTAGAAATCCAAGAAGATGACTGTGGAAGCAGAGTTGGAGGACATAAAGAAAACAGAGCAACGCGGCCTAATGGATTGGAGTTTCACTGAACATTTTAAACCGAAAGTTCTACTGCAGGTATTAACGGCCTGTGAGTCTCCGGGAGACGGTCGGAGAGGCCTGGAGAGTCATGCTGTGCTTTAGAACAGTTCACTTCTAGGTCACTCTCTCAGATCTAGTTCAGATCAATATTCCCATTTACTTCAGCTATAAAACGAGTCTATTCCCAGATTGAGCTATGCATGCCCAGGGAATCTCCGAAATAGTTTAAAACACACTTTCCAAAAGGATGTGTTTATAAAACCTTTTAAGAAAAAAAAAAATGTTCATGACTGCTGCACATATTTTCTAAAAAAAAAAAAAGTAAGACGTTATTGGGAAGCACCTTCGTTTTTTCCCATATTGCCTGTCAGTTTTATTCAGTTTTCACCACATATCAAAATATGTTCTGATGCAGTTAACAGGGCAATGGAACCTGTGATAGCTAACATTTACTGAGCACTTACCATATGCTAAGCAATGACTAATATGTGTATTAGCTCATTTAGTCTTTGCAATAATCCTATGAAGTAGAGACTATTTGAATAGTAGGAAACTGAGGCACCTTGACCAATAGTAACTTTTGCCCAAGGTCACGTGGCTGGTAAGTGAGAGAAGCGGGATATGAACCCAAGAAACCTGGCCCCAGACTTGTGCTCTTAACCACCGTGCAAAAGTCATCCTGCAGCTAACTCCTTTTGTTGCATTTACATTTTACACAAAAACCCATACTCTTTTTTGTTTTATCTTCTTAATTTCGATTTTACTTTTATCAAAGTTTTACATCTACATATTTTTAAAGCCAGAAAGTTCTATAAAGTCTTATGAAAAATAGCAGCTCCCTCCTACTCTCATGCCTAAATTCCCAGAGGTAAAAATCTTCAAGGCATTCGCCTGTTTCTTTTGTTATTTACCTCAGCTATCTCTAAAGAACCAGGATATTTTGTTTAGTTTTAGTTTGTTTTGAGCATCTTCCTCAGTTGACTCCCTCTTGAGAATATAGCTCCGCCCACCCCCATCTAAACACACACACTTGCACACTCACTCATCCACTCCCACACTCCCACTAGCAGTTCTCTGGCACTGTTAACTCTAATATAATTTTTGGTTAGATCAATATTCAATATTTACTTTATTTCAACTGTATAAATGTTACAGCTGCACTGTATAGTATTCTAGGATTGCATTTCCTTTTTTGACACTATTTTTGTCTTCCCTGGAATTCATTTTCCCCTTTTTTTCATCTGTTTGGTTTACTATGCCTTTATCATTACTCATCCCCAAACCCTCTACCAAAGAGTAAATCTCCTCTTAATACATTCAAACCTAACATGTATTCTATCAGTTTTATTATCTAGGTGATGTCTCTCCCATATGCTCTGAACTCCTGCTTGCCCTCTAGGCTGCTGCACAGCTGTCATCCTGGGATCACCCTTTACAATCATCCTGGCCACATCCTTTGCCTTCTCTTTCCAGTTAAATACTCTGTTTGCTGAACCCATGTCTTCTCTCTTGGGTTACTCTCTGTTTGTAGGGGACCGTCTCTTTCAGGAGGCTCCTGAATTAAGATATGTCAGGCGAATTTTTGAGGCATTGGATGTTTGAAAATATCTTAATTCTACCCTTACATTTGACTGACGGTTTGGATTTACATAAAATGCTAAGTTAAAAAGCATTTCCCCTCAAAACTTTGAAGGCATTCCTCAATAGTCTTCTAGCTTCTTGGATTGTCCTTGAGAAGAAACAAAGAAATTCTGCTTCCTGATCAATTGTTTGAGTCTGTTTTTTTCTTCTCTCTGAAAGATTTCAAGATCTTCAAGTTGCTCCAATGTTCTGGATTTCCTGTTGACGAGCCTTGGTGTGGTTCTATTTCCTAGTATTGTACTGGTGAGCCCAGCACAATCCAGAAATTCCTGTCTTTATATTTGGGAAATGTTCTACAATTATTGCTTTGATAATCGTCTCTCCTCTGTTTTCTCTATTCTTTCTTCCTGAAACTCCTATTATTCTAATCTTAGACTTCCTGGACTGAACTTCCAATTTACTTATCTCTTCTCTCCTAGTTTCAACACTTTGTCTTTTTATTCTAGAAATATGGCTCAGCTTTCATCCAATTCTTCTATTTCTGTTACCGACATTTTAGTTTCCTAAAGTTCTATTTACGATTTCAAGTTACCTTTTTATAGCATCCTGTTCACATTCCCAGATACCGTATCTTCTCTTATCTCTATGAGACTATTAAAGTCCTTTGAAGTCTTAGTATCTTTTCCCTCCCTTGTCTCTTTTTCCTTAAGTTTTCTTTTTTTTTTGTCTCCATTTTTCATATTAGAGAGTAATCTCTAAGGATATTTACTTCTTTGCTCATATTAGTAATGAGATGCTAAAACTATGATGGGAAGTGCTATATGAGGTCAGGGCAAGGGGGAGTTGTCAATAACAGCTACTAAAATGTTGCCTTTGTCTCCTCTCCTGTGGCCTTCAACTTTGTGATATTAAAAACTAACAATTTTACTGTTCTTTTAGTAGGATGTTATGGAGCACATATGTTTAATCCTCCCTTTTTAACTGGAAGCTCATTTCAGACTTTTTTTTTTTTTTTTTTTTGAGGAAGATTAGCCCTGAGCTAGCTACTGCCAATCCTCCTCTTTTACTGAGGAAGACTGGCCCTGAGCTAACATCCGTGCCCATCTTCCACTACGTTATTCGTGGGATGCCTACCACAGCATGGCTTTTGCCAAGTGGTGCCATGTCTGCACTCAGGATCCGAACCGGTGAACACTGGGCCACCAAGAAGCAAATGTGCGAACCTAACTGCTGTGCCACCGGGCAGGCACCTCAGACTTTATTTCAATTTGCCTCTGTCCTCACCATTCCATGAAGCTGCACTTTTCAAGATCACTGATAACTGTCCTGCCAAATCTAGTGTACACTTATCTTTCTTCACCTACCTTGACCTTTTAACAGCAACACAGAGTTGATCACTTCTCCATGAAACACTCTCCACTCTTGGCTTCCAAGACACCGTACCTTCCCCAGTGCTCCATCTGGAATTTTGTTGAATATTTCTCCTCCGCCCAACATCTGAATATTGAAGTGCCTCAAGGCTAAGCCCTGAACCATCTTCTCTCCTCTATAAACACTATCTTTTAATGATTTCATCTATTATATACTCCTGGATTTTTATCTTCCAAATTATCTCTCTCTTGAGCTCCACGCTAGTATAGCTAACTCCAAATTCCACTTGAATTTCTGACAGGCATCTCAAATTTAGTGTCCCACATGAAGCTCATAATTTTCCCACCTAAGCATGTTTCTTCCCTCATCCATCTCAGCAAATGTCACTGTGACGCCAAAAAACCAAGGGTCATCCTTTATTTCAGCCTTTCCTTTGTCCTTATGTCTGATCCATCAACAAGTTTTGAGGGGTATACTTCAAAATATGCCCTCACGCTCTTCACCATCTCCGCTGTTGCTACTTTAATCCAACTACCATCCTCTCGTTCTCCTGGAATATCCTCCCAATCATCAAGCTGCTTCTGCTCTTGCCTGCTCCAGTCTGTTCTCTGCATATCATTGTTCCATCAATTTCAACTTCTTAGAACACCTCTCTGAACTCCAGAATGATCTATAAAAGTCTTAATCAGATTTTAGAGGAAAATCTTGTCTCTCTTGTTCAATTTTGTTTTCATAGAACCTACAGTGCCTGACACACAGTAGGTGTTTATTTTTAATGAAATAATTAACTAATAATGATACCAACAATATTAACATGCAAGAATAAATAAAAACCAAGTAGTGAAAAAGGAGAAAGATATTATATGAAAACTTATCAAACATCTATTGAAAGCAACTGTAGCTCTGAGAAACTTGGTGCTGTGTGTCCGAGCAGCCAAAGTAAACGTGAAAACATGAAAATTGAAGAGCTCTCGAACTGAAGGAAGGGTACATGCTCATCAGAAACAAACATATTTGTTTTTTGGATTTAAAGTCTGAAGGGAATTTGCCTTTCAAAAAAAGTAATGTATAGTGCCCTACATAGAAAAAACTTTTCACCACATGTATGTTTTCTGTAATGGCTTTCAGGGAACAGATGTAAGAGTTTAAATGCCGCTCCATAAAGACACTCGTACATGGGACTAGATTGGGGAAGTAAATGTGTTATTTGGGTTATGCTCCCAGTGTCAAATGGAAAGCAAAAGTAAAGCGGTCCTTTCGCAGCATGATACGCAATTCCACGCCTTCAGATCATCCAGACAGCAGAGAACTGAAAGCTGCTGCACCAGATTGATATTGAAAAGGAAAGCAAAAACAAAACCCCACAGCTGTCTAATTTATTGTCCTATGGACATATTTGCTTATGTTGATTGGCAGTAAATAGGAAACAGGACAACAATGTGCCCACTGTGCCCCTCTATTGGTAGCTGTAATTGCAGTGCATGCTGAGGGTAGAATGTTTGGGGAAAGGCCAGAGTTAGAAGTCCTATAGAAACAATGTGTATCAGAAAGAGCACTTGCCTCGTTCCTCTGTCCTACAGCCTGAGTAGTGGAGGGCACTCTGTGGAGTGCGAAATGGGGACATTTAGAGTTGAAAGACCGCTATGAGCCCTGGCACCAGACCTCAGTGAACTCTGTTCTTGAACAAGTTTCTTATCCTCTCTCTTTGTTTTTATGCTGTAAAACAAAGATTTTAATATTTTGAAATGGGAAAAATAATTATACCTATTTATCTGATGTTTTTAATGATGATAAATGAGATGATCTGTATGAAGGCATGGAAAATGTTGAATAAGTAACCGCTGGACTTCATTATCACCTCCCAGCCTTAATGAAAAACACTTGAGTAAATGCCTTTATGCGTGGAGCCTAGTATTTGTTTTTCTATAAGAGTTGCTGAAATGCTCCAAAACATGGTTACTGTTTATGCTCTCACCTTGACTAACAGTGTGGAGATAAGGGGAGGAAAAGGAGGGAGCAGAGAAATGCCTTAGCAGGAGACCCTGCTCTTGGGAAAAAAAAGATACAACACTGCAGTTATTTTGATTTTCAGGTTCTTCAAGAAGCCAATCAGCATTACAGATGTATTGATTCTTATTACCACACCCAAGACAACTCTTTACTATTAGTCTTTCATAATCCAATGAATTTACAACGTCTGCATTGTGAATATTGGAATGTTGCTCTTCACTCCAATGTTGGATTCAGGTAACCAACTTAGTTTAGTTAGCTAGCTATCTTACTTTAGTTAGCTTGTTAGTTACTTAGTTACTCAGTTTTTAGTTCCGTAGCCTAAGCTAGGTGGTTCAACTCAATGAAAACATTTGTGTAGTACTATAGATTCAATTCAGCTCACCAAATTGAAGGTCTGCTGAGAGCCAGGCACTGTGATAGGCGTTGAAACTACACCACTGAAGAAGATAGATGTCATTCCTGGCCCCATTGAGTCTAGAAGGGATATTATTAAGCTACATTTGATTCATTTAGACTCTAAGAGAACCGCCTCTGAAAGATTTCAGGTAGGAACTACAAAACATGGCATTCTGCCTGCTGGTTTGGGTAAATCCCACTTGGTCTAGGGAAGTACTCAAATGTGGGGCAACTGGGGTGACATATGCGGTGACGTTCCCAGCAAAGGGACCTCTAGGAATCAATGATTTTTTTTCCTTCCCAGCTCCTTAGTTATTTCATTGGTATCTTAATACTTTGCTCTTTCTTCACGTTAATAACGAGGACATTTCATTATTTTTTCAATACTGGTTAATGTATATTCAGTATTTGTTATTTGTATAGCATTGTTTTAGTCCTAAAGGATACAGAGAGATATGGAGAATGGACATACAGAATAATTGGGGAAACAAGTTGTGTGCATGCACACACACACACACACACACACACGAACACACACATTTTAAAGTCAAAATAATTTTTTAAATTAAGGCACATAATAGGCACCTCAAGACATTAAGCTAATATTTTTCTTTGTTTTATTTCTCCTTGCCAATAATTATACTTTTAATTTCTTTTCTGGTCTTATTTGCTGACTAGGACTTCCAATAAAATTTTGAGAGAGCGCCTTTATCTTGTTCCAGATTTTGAATATTCAACTATTAAGAATGGGTCTTTTTTGCAGTAGGATTTATGTGGATACCCTAGGTTGAAAGAGTTCCTCCTGTTACTAGTTTGCTATGCGTTCTTAATCACGAATGACTGTTAAATTGTATCAAACGATTTTTCTGCACCAATGTGGTTGTTCATATTTTTTCCTTTAATCTACTAAACTGCTAAATTTTATTAACAGATATTCTAGTGTTCAACTTTGCATTCTTGTGAAAATCCAATTTGTCCATTATGTTATCTTTTTCATAAATTGCTGTATTTGGTTTGCTAATATAGTGTTTAGAATATTTGCATCTGTATTCATGGGCAGGAGTCAGCTGTAATTTTCCCTTCTTTAAGTGTTCTTTTCTGGCTTTGGTATTGAGATTATATTAGCCTCATAAATTAACTGGGGAATGTTCTCCTTTTCTATTTTTTGATTTTCTGAAAGAGTTTGTGCAAGAGTAAGATATATGTTCCTTTGGCATTTGGGAAAACTTACAGATAAAAACATCTGGACCTGGGAAGATGTTTAATTATTGATTCGGTTTCTGTCATGGTTATTAGACTCTTTGGATTTTCTATTTATTTTTGAAGTAGGTTTGATAATTTATGTTTTTCTAGGAATTTGGCCGTTTCGCCTGTTTTCAAAGTTACTGGCATAGAGTCGATTGCAATAGTCTCTTGCTTTTTAATGTGTCACGTCTACATCTGTAGTCCTTTTAATTCCTGATATTTTAAATCTGTGATTTCTCTATATTTTTCTAGATCAATCTTGCCAAAAGTTTACCAATTTTGTTAATATTTTTAAAAATCAATTTTTTGCTTTTGATCCTTTCTCCTTTTTATTTCATTTATTTTGGCATCTTTATTATTTCCTCTCTTTTAATTCCTTTGGATTGTTTTGATCTTCTTTATCTAACTTCTTAAATTAGAAGCTTATCTCAGGATTTTGAGTTGTTTTTTGTTTATTTGTTGCTTCATAACCATTTACAGTAAAATCTCTTTCTAAGTACTACCTGAGCAGCACCATAAAGTATATGGTTGATAGTATTTTTCTTATCTTTCATTTCTAATTTCCATCATGCTTTCTTATTTTGCCCAGGGATTACATAGAAATGTGAATTTTAATTTTAAATATTTGGTGAGTTACATTTTGTTACAGTTTATAGATAATAGTGGCCAGATAACATGCTCTATAGAATACTGATGCTATGAAATTTGTTGAGATCTGCATCATTGTTTAATATGTGGTCAGTTTTTGTAAATGCTCCAAGTTTGCATGATAAGACAGCATATTCTCCAGTTTTTGAGTGCAGGGTTGTACTTTTTTAAAATCTTCCACACTCTTTCTGATTTTTGAAAACTTGGTCAATCAATTAATGAGAAAAAAGATTTTTAAAAGCTCACTATGTGATGGTAAATTTGTCAATTTCTCCCTATAATTTTATCAATTTTTGGCTTCATACATGTTGAGGTTTTGGTATTAAACAAATACAAAAACAAAATTGCTATGTCTTCCTGACTAAGCTTTTATCATTATGCAATGTCTCTCTTTATCGCTAGGATTGCTTTTGGTTGTCAAGTTTATTTTGTCTGATATGTCTACACAGATTTTATCACATGTATTTTATCTGATTGTGATAAATTATATAAGCCTTTTTCTTTAATATTTTGTCTGTTGTATCCTTTCCTATCCATTTACTCATTACAGAAACTGGATATAGGGGCAACCCCAGCGGTGCAGTGATTAAGTTCCGTGCACTCTGCTTCGGTGACCTGGGTTCAGCCCCTGGGTGCGGACCTACACAATTCATCTTTTGCTATGGCGGTGGCTCATGTTGGCAATCAATGTTAGCTCTGGGTAATCTTCCTAGGCAAAAAAACAGAAACAAAAGCAAAAACTAAATTTGCCTTACTTGAGAATCTAGTTCATATATTTGGATTAATTTCAGCCATTTAATTTTGTCTTTTTCTTTTTATTTTTTTCTTTTTATTTTCTTTTTATTTTTTTATTTTCTTTTTATTTTTTCAATTTCTTTAGTTTTCATTCTTTTATCTTGTTCAGATTAATTTCACATTTTACTTCAACTAGAATGACAGTTATATACTACATCTTTTAACTCATCCTTTAGAAATTCCAATATTTCTAACAAGGTCCAAAGATTAGCAAGGTCCAAAGTCAGTGACTTTACTTTCCTCCCAAATAGTATAATACAATGCTTTTATTTAAGATGTCCTTATTCCACATTTTGTATTATTGTAGTCTAAGGCTTTAGTTTTATTTTGATGTTTTTAACCTCACAAATTAGACAGTATTATTATTTGCTTTTACAGCTGGTGTTTGTATAAATTAACATATGCTTACTGTTTTATTTTCCTTCTTTCTGAGGTAAGGGCTTTAGAAGTTCCTGTAACGAGGATTTTTAGTGATAAAATCAATTTTGTTTCTTGAAAATGTCTGCATTTTAATCTTGTTCATGAAAGATATTTTTACTCAGGATATAGTTCTTGACTCACACTAAATTCTTCTCAACACATTGAAGAAAATTATCCCATTGTCTTGTGGATGCCTTTGAAGCTGTTAAGATGTAAACATCATTAATAGGAAGTGTTACGACTGTGCTCTGTGAAATCAGAAAAAAGAAATGGCCACTGTCACCAATTCTAATCAACATTTAATGAAGCCCTAAATCAGTACAATATATTAATAAAGGTAACTTAAAAGTAGGGGCCAGCCCAGTGTCATAGCGGTTAAGTCTGCACGCTCCACTTCAGCGGCCCAGTGTCATAGCGGTTAAGTCTGCACGCTCCACTTCAGCGGCCCAGGGTTCATAGCGGTTAAGTCTGCACGCTCCACTTCAGCGGCCCAGGGTTCTCGGGTTTGGATCCCAGGCGTGGACCTACGCACCATTCTAAAAGCCATGCTATGGAGGCGTCCCACATACAAAACAGAGGAAGATTGGCACAGATGTTAGCTCAGTGACCATTTTCCTCCAGCAAAAAGAAGATTTGCAATAGATGTTAGCTCAGGGCCAATCTTCCTCACAACGCACACCAAAGTAACTTGAAAGTCTAACAATGGAAAAGAATAGAAGGAAATGTCATTATTAACAGTTGAGGTTGTTATCCACACAGGAAAATCTCAAAGGAATCTATAGAAGAATTATGGAACAATGGGATAAATTACTGGAGATCATATTTTTTAAATTTCATTTTTGTGAACCACAAGAAATTTTAAAAAGGAAACAATACCATTGATAATAGAAACAAAAACTAGAAAGTACTTTAAAAAGCCAAACCCCAGGGTTTGTTATGTACATCCCTACATTCACCAAAGGGCAACCATGCCTTTTCCCATGCCTCATCCAAGTAAAAATGTTAGCTACACTTTGCTTCAGATTAATACAGATTAAGTAATAAAAACTTGCGTATTGATTTATTACCTAGATTTTATAATTTATTAAAATAGATAAATTACTTCTACCTATACAACTTTTTCTCTCAGTAATCTATTTTATGACTTGTTCCATAATTTACTTCTCAGTGATTTTTGTAATATTCTCCCAAGTATGCAAAACTATATCACTTAGATGTGCATCAATGTTATGCTAACCTCTTAGAATACATTGGCAATTATGTATTATTTTTATGACCTGATTCTCCAACATAAGGTGGTTGTGGGTTCAAATTAACAACCAGACTCACACAACGCAGTAGGCTTTAATCCAGTTCTGTGTTTACCTAGCTTTATGAAAGAATACAGGGCAGGAAATACAGCACGACCAGCATCTTTACCGTATCAGGAGGCTCAGCAGATACCCCAGTACACAGTGTCTTTTGCTTCCCTCACCAACACTGGTTGCGTATGGCTGCCAAAGATGAGCACCAGACACTGTGTGGCTCCGCTTCACGCAGAGAAGCCACAGCCTCAGTTTCCCACCAAGACCTACATGCCAACTCTCAACTGCCTTATTAAGGAGCAAGCCCACAGAGCTGGGGTTCCACAGCACACAAGGCAGTCAAAACAGTCCACGTTTATCTTAACTCTGTAGCTTCCAAAAAAAACAGTACAGTCAGAAGTTGGACTATAAGGTTATTTTCCAAGGCCCTGTTGCTGACCATTTACTCACACGTACTGTAGCTTACATAATATAGCGCATTGTCTATTTTGCAAAGGGTAAGAATGCTTCACGTGGAAAACCATTTAGAGCTAGTGGCTTCCTAGGGGCTGAAGAGCAGGGCCCACTGGGAGGAATGGCAGTGTGAAAGGATGAGGAATGGATTGCCTACAACCTTTTCAGTTCTTCTAAAGTTAGTACTCTATTCAGCTTTTCTATTTCGTCTTCAGTTAGTTTTGGTAATTTCTATTTTTTTAGGGGATCATGCGTGACATCTAGATTTTCCAGTCTATTGGAATAAAATTGAACAGAGTATTCTCGTGATAAATGCTCACTTCTGAGACGTATTAATGTCTGTCTGTATGATTATAGCTCTGTCTACTTCTCCTTTCTGTTAGTTTGGCGTGTGTACTGTGTATGTGTGTTTGTATAAATTTAGTTTTGAATCTGTATTCTTGGAGGCATCCTTCCTAATGGATTGTAACTTTTATCAACATGATAAAACGTCCCTGTGTGTTTCCTTTAATGCTTTTCACCTTGAATTTAACCATGTTTGCTATTAATATTGTTGGAAATCTCTTTTGTATAAGAATTTACTGATACAACTTTCTCAATCATTTTACATGTCAGCTAGAAATTGCGTTTTACTATATTAATGGAAGACAGACTACAAGGGTTAAACGAGTAAAGGGATTATTCTTCTCCTGGAGTAAGAAATCTGGGGTGGCGTAGTGGTGCAGGGTTAGCGCAGCTACTCACAAAAGTCTTCAAGGAGCCAGCCTTCTGGCTTCCTAGTCAGCCGTCTGTTACCTCTTATTTTTCTGCGTCATTTTGATTTGTGGATACATCTCTTTTAAATATCAACTTGAATTTTTTCAGCCATTCTGAGATCCTCTGTCTTTTTAAAGGTTTTAATAATAATTATTAACAATATTAAAGATCTTTAAATTTTACAGAAATTTAATCTATTCATTTTTATTTTGTTAATACTATGTTTGACCTCATTCTTACCTTTTAATTTTATAGGCCTAGTTCTGTTAAAAGGGATTAAGATTAATCCCTTTCCTTCCTTTTGTTTAATTTTCTTAGTTTATTCTTAGCGTGTGATTTTTTAAAAATTATACATTCTATTTATATTCTTCTAGAGATTATACCTATCTTTTTAAGCCACATATTTAAACATTTTTTATGTCATAACTGGAGGTAATGAGTCTTAATATCATTTTGCAGAAAATCTTAAAGTTTTTAACATATTTTCGCTTACTCCCTACAAATCTCCTACCTCCCGTTTTGAAACTGTCTAGAAATTTGTTTCCAATTATAAAGTAATATTTTTTAATTACAAATAAATAGTATACTTATTTACATTTAATTATAAGTTTTACTGTTTTTTTCCTCAACCCTTTTACTTATATACCATGTTGTCTTCTTTCTTGGATTTATTTTTTTAATGCAGCTGGAATATTAGTGAGTAATTCTTTCAGAAAGTGTCCATGGGTGGCAAACTTCCTGAATCATTGCATGCTGAAATGTTCTTTATTTTTTCCTCTCATATGAATGCTGATTTGGCTGTATAAGTGAGTGTGTATTCTCTCATCACAGATCAATAGCAAGGATTCTGGGTTTTGTTTGAAATGGAGATTCATTGAGAGGGTCTGAGCAGAAGACAGACACGATCTGATTTAAGAATGAAAAGGACCTCTCTAGTTGCTGTGTTGAGAATAGACTATGACAGCGGGGGGTCAAGGCTCAGAATAGGGAGACCCCTTGGCAGGCTATTGGAGCAATCCTAGCAAGAGGTGATAGTTTAGACCAGAGAGACGGCAGTAAAGGAAGTGAGAAGTGATCAGATTTGGAATGTATTTTAAATATATGTTTTAAAAAATCATTTGGAATTCCTGACAGATAGGAAGAAGAGTGTGAGAAAATAAGAGTGGTCGAGAATAATAACTTCAGGGTGTTTGGCCTGTTCAGCTGAGAGTGCAGCCTTGCCCTCAGCTAAGATGGGGCACTTTGGGCTGGAAGACCAGGAGTTCACTTAGGGACACGCTGAGTCTGAGATGCCTTTTACCTTCCAAATGAAGATGTTGCGCACCCGTACTTCATAGTCTACAATTTTTAGATTCTTTAAAAGGGACCAAGAATTAAAGAAAACTGTGAAGCAACCTGAGTATAGAATCCATCGAGCTTTATGTTTTCAAAACTTTCAGCCTTATTTTTACACGATTTGATGATATCTAATCTTTATTGTCAAACCTAAATATTTCACCTTATTTCCTCAGAAGCAACTCTCTTTGGACATTTATATGTTGTAAGTATACATAACATTTAGTTTAAAAATAATTAGAATAATCAGTATAAACAGGATGAATGGATTTGGGAACAAATATGACTGACTCCCGGTAAGCAACAACTTGCTGCTGTGAGCATAAGTGCGGGAGCGGCTTAGGGCATACTGTGTAGGATGTGGCTGTTCACAAGACCAGGAAGTTTTACAGCAAGACTGGAGTGTTTCGGTTAATCTGCTGAGTCAATTATCTGGCAGTCAATTTAGAGTTTCCATTGTGTTATAAAATTGCCCTAAAAAGAGATTGTACCATAATACTCTCCAACTAACCATATTGAGAGTGACTGTTTCTCCAAACTTTCGTCAACTCTTGGTATTATCCAACTTTTTAATCATTAACTTGGGTGGAAATATCTTATTTTTAAATTTACTTGTCTTTAATTGTGAATGAAGTCTGGCATTTTTCATATGCTCCCTGGATATACGTATTTGACTACTTTGTACAAAATGCCTCTAGGATATATCTGAGTCTATTACATTTATAATAGGCAATTTAGGGCCTATTTAAATGGACAATTTAGGATCAATTCATTTTTGAAAAATTCATTTGCATAGTCAATATCTTAAGCATTGTTTAACTAATAATAACTCAATTGTCAGCTGCTCTTTTTTGCTTTTTTTAGGAATTATTTGGAACTTGTTGCACAGTCCATTCAAGACTGGATCATAAAAGAAGAAGCTATATATCAGGAATCTAAAATGGCTGAGGAACTCAGCAGGAGCAAGCTTGAGCAGGAAGTGAAATCTCCTGCTAGTGGCAAAATTTCTTCCCCTAGCAAAATTTATTCTGTTAAAAAATCTAAAAGTAGGTAACCAGTTGAACTTATCCATGAAGTTCCCCCAAATTCTCTTACTTCTTAGTTTAATCAAGACTGTGACTATTTCAGGATTAAAAAAGAGTTACCCACAAAATTTCTGTGACTCTTCACTTTCTATGAAAAGATAGAATAGCTGCATTCCACATGTGATTAAGAACTTACCTGAGTGGGATAATGGAAAGTTTGTCTTATATTGACCCCACTTCCTGCCAGATCTGGAAGATACAATCTGTTATGCAGATCAAATTCGATGTTAGGGAAATGCCAGATGCCTTTCTTTTAGTAGGAGTGAAAGTTTCAGCTGTCTAAGAATTGTTGACAATGTATGAGGTAAATTCAGAGTCAGTATGTCTCCCTTAGAATAATTTTAGATTCTGAAAGACAAGATCTTCCTTAGACGGCCAACAGAAGAGTCCCAAGACTGAGGGAAGGAATCTAAAAACAAAGGAAAAAGAGATTTTGGGGGCCCTATGGCAGGGACCTGACAGGATGTTGGATCAATGCATCTTTGTTTTGTTGTCAATTTCCATGGCTTTGATGCTCTCAGGGGAGAGGAGAAGAGGGTGACAAAAAGAGAAAGGATAGTTGATAAAGAAGTGAAACAATGAGGTAATTCATCTGGAAAATAAGGATATTCCCCTGGGTTTGTGCAAAGGGAATGGATTTCATGTTGACAATATTCATTATTTCTGATAGCCAAAGTTGAAAGTGATTCATAAAGAAGCAACGCTATATAATTTCCAAAGTTTTTGTAACCTCTATCAATTACCAAAAGAATTAGTGCTTGGCTTGATTCTAAAATAAAACTTACAAAGCCAAGTTGATGATGAATCATTCACCATCCACCAAAATGGTTATATAACCCATCCATCAGCGTGGACTTCCTTGTGGTGGGAATGCAACAGGACAGCACTAAGTACCTGGAATAATGGATGGGGCTGTATGAGAAGGAGAGGGAGGGCCACCCCCTCACAATTGTGCCTAGGGCCATACTTGCCTATTAGCAGGAAAAATTGTAGGTTAACCTGCCTTTTCTTTCTGCTTCTGAACAGAACCAAAAGCTTAATAACTATCTAGGTGCCTATGGAAATCCAGAAAATGGTCAGTTTGGGATTGGAATACACTGGTAGGTGTTGCATTCTGTTTGAGGCCTCCCGTGTCAGAAAAGATGTAAATCTTCAAAACTGAATGACTACAATGGCAAAAGGAAGTCTTTGATATAGAAGGAAAAGATGGATTTTTTTTCTGTGCAGTCATAAGGGGTTGAACTAGGAGTAATTAGGTTAAAGCTCTAGGAAGAGAATCCAGTTCAATAAGGGCTTAAAAGTCTCAACACGCTGAGAACAGAATGCCTCCACCACCAGTGAGCTCCTCATCCCTGAAGGAGCTCAGTTCTACTTCAGGTGTCCACCTTGGAGAAGGCAAGAAAAAATTCAAAGATCAATAAATGGGGAGTTGAACTTCATAACCTTTGAGATCCCCTACAGCCCAGAAGTTTGGTCCTTCTATGAAACTTTATTTTAGGGAGTTACTAAGAAGTTTCATTTTCTCTGGTTATAGGTAACAAAGGAATGAGCAAAACAGAGTTAATAGATCAAGAAAAAGAAAAAGAGAAAGAGAAGGAAAAGATTCCTTTCATTTTAGAAGGCTCTCTCAAGGTAATCCAAAGAAAGGCAAATAACATTGAGTAATCACAAATTCAAAATTATTTTGTGACGGGGAACTTGTGTGGTATAACAGAAAATAATCATTTTGTTAAACTCTCAGAAATAATTGAATTTGCAATGAAAGGACAATCTCTCCACGAAGATGTCTCTTCCACCAGATGATAAGCCATTAAGGGAAGCTGTGTCATTCATTTTTATATAGCCCAAATCCAGGGCAGTACCTTGTCCGTACCTGGTATACCCTCTGTTTCTGCTGCAGGTGGTTATTTTTGTTTGCATATTTTAATTGGAATTTTTAATTACAAAAGTAATATATGCTTTTATAATCAATCAGAATTACCCTGGTTCTCCTAAGTCTTTGAAATAAGAAATACGAACAATTTGGTATGTTCTATGCTCATACAAGCATTCATGTACAAATATAAAGAGGGTTTTCGTTTGTTTGGTTTTGGTTTAGATTTGGTATGCTTTTTTTACTGTGCCACATGCTTTTTTCTCTTAGCTATATATCATGAATATCACTTCCAGACAATATCTAGAGATCTGACTTATTTTTGTAGCAATATATCAGTCTTTAATTTGGATGTACCATAATTTATTAAATAATTTCCTTATTAGTAATTATCACTTATGTTTCTATTTATTCAGAAATATTTACCTTTTATGTAGTCAAATCAATTATTTTGGGCCAAAATTTAAAAGACACAATGCCAAATTTTGGTAAGAAGGTGAATTCTCATACACTGCTGGTTGACATATAAGTTGGCACTTCCACTTTGGAAAACTGGACGTGTCTACAAAGTTAAGCATACAATTTCTGTTTATCTAACAATTCCACTCCTAAGTATATAATAGAAATGCATGCATGTGTGCACCAAGACACATGGACAGAATTGTTTTTGCAGCATTATTTTTAATCCTTCCAAACCAGGAACAATTCAAATATTCATCAGTAGAGTGCCTACTATGATTTAGTCATGTGATGAGATACTATGCAAATCTGGAAATGAATGACCTATAGCTACATAGAGATATATGCATGGATCTCACAAACGTCATGTTAAGCAAAAGAAGAGAGAGTCAAAAGAATATATGCATTATGTATAATTTTGTTTGCGTAAAGTTTGAAGTTTCATAAAGTTTCGTTTATGTAAAGTTTAAAAACAGGCAAAGCTAAACTAAAATATTACAGATTAGGACACTGGTTGCCTTTGGGGCAGTAGCAGTGGGTAGTGATTGGAAAGATGCTTGAGGAGACCTTCTGGGGAGCTGCAGAGAGCTGAGTTCCTGACCTAGTGGTGGTTACAGGAGTGTTTACTTGGTGGTAGTTCATTCAGTTATTCACTTAAGATTTGTGCTCTTTTTGTATGTGTTATAGCCTATCAAAAAGAAAAAGTTTAAAAAAAATCTGTCATTCTCTTTATGGTTTCAATGCTTCTGTGTTTTTGGTTCCATCAGGTTGATTCCACCCTGAGGTTATACAGTAATTTTCCTGCACTCCCTTAGAATTTTTCATAGATACACTTTTTATATTTAGATATTTAATCTATCTAAAATGCATTTTTTATAATCTAATGTAAGGTTCTTACTTTTTCTTTGCCCAGATAAACTGTCATTTTACTAATAACATTTAATTAAATGTAACATTAATCACCCCACACACACACAGAGTTGGGACGTTGACTACATCACATCTATCAGGTACCCATTCTTTTTTTTTTTTGGTAAAGAAGATTAGCTCTGAGCTAACATCTGTTGCCAATCTTCCTCTTTTTGCTTGAGGAAGATTGTCGCTTAGCTCACATCTGTGCCAATCTTCCTCTGTTTTGTATGTGGGATGCCACCACAGCATGGCTTGATTAGCAATGTGTAGGCCCATGCCTGGGATCTGAACCGGTGAAGCCCAGGCTGTCCAAGTGGAGTATGTGAACTTCACCACCACGCCACCCAGCCAGCACCCCCATTCATTTTTTGAATCCGTGTTTGAATGCTGTATTCTGTTTCAGTCACCTACCTAATTATTCACTTTGCTAGTACCATGCTATTTTATAATTACAGTAGCTTTTTTTTTTTTTGATGAGAAAGATTGGCCCTGAGCTAACATCTATTGCCAATCTTCCTCTTTTTTTTTCTTTCCCCCCAAAACCCCCCAGTACATAGTTGTATATCCTAGTTGTAGGTCCTTCTAGTTGTGCTATGTGGGACGCCACCTCAGCACGGCTTGACAAATGGTGCTAGGTCTGTGCCCAGAATCCAAACTTGAGAAACCCTGGGCCACCAAAGCAGAGCACATGAACTTAACCACTCAGCCACAGGGCCAGCCTCTAATTACAGTAGCTTTGCTGTAAGCTTAAATATTGGGTAGGCAAGAACTGACTTCCCCACACCCATCAGCATGCAATAAACCTCAAAACAATGTTGGCTAATATTGATGAGCTTCCCTGTCTTCTTGGTCTTAACAGTAAAGATAATTACGTGGCAAATCTTTAAGTTTATTGTTAATTGCTGCTTAATTTTATTAAAATTTTTTTAATGTCTATTGGTATTGAAATGTATCTGGGACTGGCCCTGTGGCCAAGTGGTTAACTTCGCCTGCTCCACTTCAGCGGCCCAGGGTTTCACCGCTTTGGATCCTGGGCACCGACATGGCACCATTCATCAGCCATGCTGAGGCGGCGTCCCACACAGTGGAACTCGAAGGACCTGCAATGAGAATATACAACTATGTACTGAGGGGCTTTGGGGAGGAGAAGAGAAGAAGAAAAAAGATTGGCAACAGATCTTAGCCCAGGTGCCAATCTTTAAAAAAAAAAAAAAAGAAAAGAAACTAATATCTATTAGTTTTCCTCCTTTATTTTGTTGATATGTTGAATTATGGAGATTGATTTAATAATATGAATAACATTTGCATTTTTAAAACAAACTCCTCTTCAGCATTTCCTGTAGTTTAGTCCTCATCCCACATAACCACGTATGTCATAATTGCCTAGGGGTCTCTGCAGGGAGGAGAGACTTAAAATACAGATGACTTCACTCCGTCCTAACTGCATCTTTGGGAGTAGAACCTCAGAGTTTTTATTTTTACTACGCTCATTTACTTACATTATAGACAAAAAATTATAGGACTTCTTTATGATGTTATTTTAATAAACAACTGAATTTGATTTGATGGCATTTTATCTAGAATGTCTACATCTCTGATGACTGAAATCAGTCTGTAGACTTTCATGTTGTTATTAACAAGTGTCAGTGTTAAGGTTACGTTGGCAAAGTTGCTGTATACAGGATCAACAGAGAAAAAATCACTGGAGTTCTAATTCACCAGCAATAACCAATTAGAAAATGTAATAGAAAACAAATGTCATTCACAAGATCAACGAAAACTATAAGGTGCCAAGAAAAATAAATTAATAAAATATGTGCAAAGTCTTTATGCAGAAAATTGCAAAATGTTATTGAAGGATATTAAACACCTTAATAAGTGGGAAAATATACCATGATCATGGATGAGAGGATTCAATTTAGGAAATGAAATATACTATAAACTCACTGTAATTCCTATGAAAATCCCAACAGTGTTTTTTATGAACCTTGGAAAGCTGATTCTAAAATCAATAAAGAAAAATAAAGTGATAAGAGCTTTCTTTCAGATAACATTTGACTGGCAAATTCCCTTTCACTATTTTCACATTTCTGTGCCTTTATATTTTAAGTGTGTCTCTTGTAAACAGGGACTATAAACTAGATTTTTAAAAAAATCGCATCTGAGTATCTCTCTTTTAGCGGGATAGTTGAATCCATTTATATCTATTCTGATTAATTGCATATTTGGAATTTCTTCAATCAATCTATTTTGTATTTTCTATTTTCCTGCCTGTTCTGTGATCCTTTTTTTTCTTCCTTTCTTTCATATTGAGTTTATTTTCTCTTTTCCCTTGCTGGCAATTTAATGATAAGGAACACTAATTTTAACTCTAATTAAGTGAAATGTCATCCTCCCCCCAAACAGAATTCTATTTTCTTATTAGTAGAACTGTATTACCAAAAAAAATTGTATTTAATGATTTGTCAATAAAATATTTGCAGAAATTACTTTTCTCACTTGTTACATAAGTACCTATATAATATCCTTAATTTTGTCTCTTGACCCAAAAAGCCTAAAATATTTATGATCTGGCCCTTGATAGGAAAAGTGTAAAATGTATACACTCTATTTCTATTCTACTAGTGGTTGCTCCAGAAATTCAACTTGTATATATAATTTAATGAAGTCTAAACTTAATTATATATCTTTACTTTCTTTCAGAACAATACAAGGAACTATTAAGTTATTTAAAATTTGCTTCTCCTCTCACAACTTATGTTTAAGTTTTATCTTGATTTTTCTTGTTCCCACAAATTAGACATTAATATTGTCATTGTTTTATATAGTCAATTTATTTAGATTTAGCCCATGCTAACCATTTGTTTTATTGAGCATTTCTTCCCACATCTTATATTTTGGGAGTGTTTTCTTTGGAACTCCCTTTAGTGAGGGTTTGTTGCTATTAAACCTCAGTTTTTACTTATCTGAAAAATGGTTTTGTTTTACTCTTATTCATTAAACATAGTTTTCACTTATAAAATTTTTGGTTGACTTTTTTATATCCTCTTACTACTCTCAAGATACTGTTCCACATTTTCCTGGCTGACATTGCAGTTGTTAATAAATTGATTGTCAATCTAATGTGTTCTTTCTTTATAGACAGTTTATCTTTTCTCTCTAGCAGCTTTGAAAACATTCAATGGCATGCTGGTAAATGTTTAGCAATAGCTCTCTGGGGAAAAAAATATATGTATCTACATATATATGTACACACATGTGTAAGTGTAATCTACATTTTACTGATATATAGTATGTATAGCACACAATTTACAAATAATAAAATATATAATACTCTTTATTGTGAATTCCATTTAGCCAATGGATTCTCACAGAATGCTTTCACTGATTTTTACTAAGCTCTTGTATCCTTAGCCAACCTATGGTTACAACTGACAAACAAGTATAGTTCTAATATAATGTTGACTGATATTTTCGTTGACATGATCAGGTAAGGCAAAAATTAACAACAAAGGGATATGTCTCACTCATTCATCAATGACAGGAGCAACTTCGCTGAATCAGACAATAGTTTTTGAATACTGGAAGAATATTTCCTTAATTTTTTGTGCTAGTTGCAATGTCACAGCTCCAGATGTGATACACTTTTAAGTTTAATCTGCAGTATTAACATTCTCTCCATCGCTTAAGTCTAGATAATCAGCAGTCAATCAATCCCTGATTTGTAGCATCTGCTGGTGTCTGCAGTGTAAATATGCCTATCATGGCTGGTTTCAAGCTACCAAGATGACATCACTGAATATGGAGTTGGAAGCAATATACAGTAGCACACCATTATATTGTATTTCTATGATACAGATACAATTGACATGAATAACCTCACCAGTATAGATAATAGTGAAATATAACAAAATAATTAGGAAGGTGGTAAGTTTTGAGTATTTATTGCATTTGTTTTTAATATGTTATTTAATTATTATTAAATAATATTACTTAATGCATTATTAACAACTGGATCCCAAAATTCCTGAAAATTGAAGCATAAAGTCTTTCAAGCCAATATGAACCAGGTCCAGCATACCACTGTTATTTCCTGCTTTTGATTCATTGGCCTTCCTGAATGTTAGGATTAGTGTCTCTCTTCAACTCTGGAAATGTCTCAGCCGTTATCTGTTCAAATACTGCCGTTTCAAAATTCCTATTCCATTTCGAAGAGGGCTTTCAAACTCACCTTATTTTTGATGCTATCTTGATTCTTATACTTTTGATGCCTCCTTTTCTTTATCTAAGCATATTAAACTACTTATTTTATATTCTGTATCTGATAATTCCAATATCTGCAATCTTTGCAGATAAAATTTCACAGTTTTTTCTTCTTCAGGTTTTTGCTTTTGGCTTATTTCTCATGTTTTGTAATTTTTATTTGTGAGCTTATATCAACCCACAATCTTTTCAGAATAAAGTTTTAAGGTAATGTTCACTTTGGCCACAAATCTGTATGAGGACAGGCTTGTTAGGTTAGGAGTTCTCAGGGGTTGCTTTTCTACTCCCACCCTCCCTTTAACTGAGGACAAGGAAGCAGGCTAGAATTCATGATCTTTCTCTATGGGGCAAGACTTTTTTCTAGTTCACGCAATGAAGGTGTCATTTTTTAAAATACTTGCTCTGTTCAGAGGTGTCTGGTCTGATCTCCCAGGTTATGTCTCTAGTCCCCATAAGCCATCAAAAGCCAAGTCTTAGGGGGCCAGGGATAGACAGATGCCCCTGGGAAATTGCTGCCCTCAGTGCCCACCTGCCACACAGGATTAGTGCTTTCTCAGATCCTTTACTTTGCTGCCAGCCCTGCTATGCATTACAATGAGGATTTTTATATTTTATTCATAATTTCTGAAATATTTTATGCCAGGAAACATCTAGTCAACCATGTTTCTGACTAACCATGTTTAGGACCTAACTTGGGGGTTGGACTTGTGTGGGAGAGTATAGGAGACAGGGAGACCAGCCTAGAGGCTAACGCAGTAGTTCAGGCTAAGGATAAAAAGACTTACCGGAGGATGAGAGAGGACACTGAAGTGAAGAGAGATCTCTGAAGAGAACTGGCAGGATTTAGTACGCAGAAGTTGGGTGAGACAAAGAGAAAATCAAGGATGACTCCAAGGTTTCTGGCTCAGGATTTTGATTTGTCAGATACACTTACAAATATCATGTTAACTAGTCTCCAAAATGAACCTGAATGGAATCTAATTTGTTTCAAAATCCTGTTAAATTTTTTTAACATGTTTGCAGGCATGGAAAGAAGAGCAAGATCGATTAGCAGAAGAGGAACGCTTAAAGGAAGAAAAAAAAGCAGAGAAGAAGAGTAAGGACATTGGTAAAAAGAAAGGCAAGGAAAAGGTAGAGAGAGAAGATGGTAGGGTTTTGAAGAAAAAATCTTTTTTCAAGGATAAAGCTAAAGAAGAGCAAATCAAGATCTCAGACGTAACAGAGGAGCCCCTTCAACAGCCAGAACCTGAGATAGTTTACCCGGTAACATCAATTTTCTAAAAAGCTTCTTTGAGTCATTCCTAATTGTTTTGAGAAAAACACAACTTCTGTGGAAACATAAGGTTCCCAGTCTTCACTGCGACCACAGAAGGACTTGGGATTTCTTCTAGCATAGACGGTCTCAGACCTGTATTCCACCCTCTAATACCTTGGACCTTCTTTGTAGTCAGTCACCAAGATAGGAACAGCCTCAGGCCAGTTTTCCTTGAATGCAGCGAAGCTGGGTTACTAAAGGCAGTAAAGACGGAAATTTGACACAAAAGCATTTATTTAGGTTTATGTAACTAAGCCACTGTAATAGGTCAGTGTGGACACAGAATGGCTTTATCTGTCTCAGATGACAGGGCTTTCTGAATACACTCCATTGCCTCTCTGTAGGCACCCATGTTTCTTGCTTGTATGCTTTTGTAAAAGCTTCTCTGTCAATCTCTCCCTCACCCAGTTTTACGAGGGAAACTTAATGGAAAAAAAAAATGGAAAGAAATGTAACAGTCCTTTTCCTTTCTGGCTACTGCTCTAAGTCAGTTGTTCTCAAGCTTTAGAGCAGTATCAGAATCACCTGGAACTCTATTAGCAACACTTAGTAAAAAAATGTCTTTAACGTATGACCCCCTAAAATGTAAAGTGTCCATACTCCTCAATATATCAGTTCACTTTAAACAGAAAATTAACAGCCAAGGAAAGAGAAATTGATTTCTTCTCACACTGCCTTGGCAACAGTACAGTGATTTGATTTGCACCAGGTTATGACGATGCTCCAGTGAACGGAATTTAAAATTGTGGCCCTCCTTTAATTCTGCCTGTCATTGTTAATACCACAGAAGTTGCTAAAGATAATATGGACACCGGCCTCTGAGTCTACAAAGTGACAGACAAATCATTTAGCAGAAATTAAGCTTATAGCAACTTCATTTGGCGCACACTGATGAGTTGATTTTTGTCAATTGCAGTTCCACACTCAAAGCATGATGCTTTCTCTTCTAGTTTTGCGGATACAATATGGGAGATATACCCATCCAAATCTCGGGAACAAATTGTTATCTGTATCCTTCAGATGGAGGGCAGATTGAAGTAGAAAAGACAACATTTGAAAAAGGTACGTTTTGAAAGCAGCTGATTAATGGTTTGAAAGATATTAATCCATTTCAGGTCACCTCAGGGCACTGTACTCTTGAGTGTGATAGGTGAGAATGGTAATGTGTCCACTGCAATGCATTTATGTGCCACGTTCAGCATTTTCAGACTTCACATTTTTCTATTATAGCTGACTCTGCAAGGCCTGGGCCAGCTGAGAGGTTAGCTGAGACGCACTAATATGAACATTCCAGAATTAAAATATTAAAATATTTCTATACGATTGGAAAGTTAGTAGAAACTGCAATAAGCAAATAGCTAATTAGTAATATTAATTACAACACATGGTGATATCTCAGAAACCAAGTATTTACTCTGAGTTTAGAGCAAATTTCTGGTTTGGGCTCTGAAGGACAGAGCTTGGGGGCCTGCTGCTGATACCGAGTGATTTTAGCTATAGAGAAATTGCCTCTGGCTTCAGAAGTCTTTAATAGGAGAGAGGTCTTGCAAATGAGCTGAAGAGGACCTAGTCTGGAAAAACCCTAAAGGAAGTGCTTAAGCCTTCCCAAGGGAAGAGCAGACCTGGGCTCTAGAGAACCTATCAGGAACATCTCGGAGGGCTTATCTTTTCATGGTGCCTTAAAGATCCCTTAGGTGGGTTTGAGGACCTGGGCTTTATTTGACAGCTTGCGGTCTGGTAGGGAGCAGTGGTCCCCAAGAGCAGTGAAGAGGTTATTGTGGAGGGAATGTGAGCGGGACCCTGTTTAATATCCACAAGATTGTGCACCCCAGCAAGGGACAGCATGGGCTCCTTCTGTCCCCACACTCCACCTGTGACCCCAGTGCACCCCTCTCACCTCCTGTCCTCTCCCTCCCTCTCTCTCTCAATTTCTTTCTTCCTTTGTTTGTTTCTTTCTTTCTGTCTCTCTCTCTCTCCTTCTTTCTTTCTCTGCCATCTAATGACTATCAATGTAATGAGGAAATCATTACAAGAATTAGATGCTGGTCCATATGTGAAATCACAGCTAAAGTGGAAGCATCATTAGATAGTATTTGCCACATCAAACAACAATCACCCAATGATTTTTAAAATAAAAAGGCCAGCAAGTTATTCACATTATTTAAAGAATGGTTTTGTAGTAAAACTTATGGCAAATGACAGACTGTTTTATTATACAGGGTTTATTTATTTAAAACATGAAAGGGATTTTTATTAGTGTATAGGTATGTACATTTACTTATACTATCATGTTTTAATATTTAATATTTTGAAGATCATCCCTGGGCATGGGTTACAATTGGTAGTAGTTTAAAATGGGGCTCAGAATCACATAACTGAGAAAAACACTGGACTCAAGTTTTGTAATGCTTTGTTCTATTTTCAATAACTATTCCTTGCTCTTACCAAAATTTTCATATGCATACGATGTATATAAGTTTCAGATGGTTCATAGTAAATACAGTATTTTCATTCTGATCCTACCAATTTGGAGAGATGATAATTCAATCGAAGTTGAAAAGAAAAAGCTAGATTAAAAAAAGATGAAAAAAGCTGAGAGAAGAGACAAAAAAATGACTCAGAATGCTGGAAGAGAGAATATGTTGTTATGAAAATTCTTATATGTTGCTACTAACAATAATAACTACTATAACTAACAGTTATGTAATTCTTTATATACATACTTTGCAAAACTTTTCACATTAACTATCTCATGTGGTTAATCATAAAGTTGAGTATGGCTATACGTTAGTCTCAGCCTATTTATTTTCTCTTCTGTAATTTATTTGCAATGTGACTAAAAAGTCTGTAAACATCTCCCTGACCCACCTGCCTTTTACTCCTGGAATCCACTATCACTTTAGTCCTTTAGGCATCTTTTTATAAAAATGGCGGCATCCCTAGGGATTTCCATTCCCTGGCTTAAATTCTATGCTGCATTATTTATCTAAATAACGTCTTGTCAAGGAGTTTAATGGGGCATCATAATCAGCCTATCCTCTATCCTATGATTCTTCCCCAGGTCCAACTTTTATCAAAGTGAAAGTGAAAAAGGACAAGCACAATTTTATAATTCATTTAAAAGATCCTAAGAAAATTGTGAGAAACGAAAAAAAAGAAGACGATTATTCTTCAGAAGATGAGAAAGATGAAGGAGAGGAAAAACGAAATCTTGAAATGAGTAAGCAGCTGCATCTTTGTGGCAGTGGTGGGGTTAATACTTCAACAATGTGTCAAACCCATCCACCTGCCAGAATCACAAGTGCATCCTTTGCACTTAGCATGTGTGATTTTTCCAGACGGTAACTAATGTGTTCTGCCTGTTCTGCCATTCTGCTTATTTACATTTTCCCTAATGTAATGTGTATATACATTGTATACATAGTCCATCTATAGTGGGCTGCTTACTAGATTTTTCCCCTTCTGGGCACCCAACTCTTGATTCCAGTTGTCATACAGAGTCTACCCTAGCCAGGCTAGCTTTATGTAGCAACGCCGAGTTTGCAATGTACATTCTGGCCTGAATTTTGTTTTACGTGTTTGTACCAAGTGTAGTCTCTAGGACTCAGGTCCTATTAATTGATCTCTACTGAAGGTTTAGCTTCTCTCCAGTATTCGCTGCAAATGATGGGGTTTCTTTCTATGCTCTATCACTTAGTTCTTCCTATGGTATCAAATTTCTTAGGTTGCAAGGACAAGAGGAAAATCCTAAATTTGGCCATGAGAGCCTCTACCTGCTTATAGACGAGAGCTCCAAGTAGATGTCCATTGATTGTACACCATGAAACTTCATGATAATACCATGTAGCATCTCTGGGCAACACCACCTAGGGAAATTAATTGTTTCTTGCCCATGTGACATGGTTTATACCTGCAAAAGGAGATGAGTTAATTAGTAAAATGTTTTGGACTAAAATTAATGATAATATCAGTAACTAAATCTTGCTAATAAATTTAGTTATAGTCTCAGTATTTTCCAAACTCAAGATAGGAACTCAATGTTCGACAAGTTTGAATGTCCCCAAGAACTTAAAACAGAAATTTTAAATTACTTTTCTTTGTTTTACCTGATATAAAAATATATGGTTTATTATAAAAAATTAGGAAATATAGGAATATTTAAAGATGATAATAGTTGCCCATATTTCTGCCATTCCGGTGGTAACCACTATTCATAGTGTGTTTCTATCTCACTTTATTATCAGGAGCATTTTTCTACTCATTAAATATTCTTTGAAAACAAGCTTTTTTAATGATTTCATAATTCATTGGTATATACATATATACCATAATTTACTTAATCATATCCATGTTCTTACGTATTTAGGTGATTTCCACTTTGTACTGAGTTTTGCTTACATTTCTTTTTAATAAAATGGAAATGTCCTTGATTGGATTTTGTCTTTTAGAAGAATCAGATGCAGAGAATAAAGCTATCAGCAAGTTTGGATCTTTTTCTGCCACCTTGGAAAATGGAATCTGCCTCTCAATAAGTTACTACGGATCAAGTGGAATGGCGCCAGGTGAAATAAACACAACAGAAAGGATAAGTGTCCCATGACCAAGGGTGTCTGCCTATCCTCAGTGTGCTCACTGGTTGATAAACATGTTCTGATTTAATGCCCTTCAGTTCCTGAAGGGTGGGAATATATGTGTGTGTCTACATGTATATGTGTGTATATACATGTATATACATATATAATTTTTAATACATAGAAAATAACAGTGCTTTGACATTTTAAACAGCATTTATCATATAATAATCTTACATATAATCACATATGCATATAAGATTATATACATACATATATATATTCCAGTTATCTTTGTTAACTAGCCCGTGAAAGTAAGTCTGTTAGTTGATGCCAAAGAAAGCATGACTCGCCAAGAAATCCTCTTGGTTTCCTACAGAATAATATTTTTATGAATCCTGTGATTGTGGAACTGCTCAGTGTGCTTCAGTCTTAATGGAGCCATTCACTGGACATCTTGAAGAATTTCTTTACCCTACTTTTAATAAACAAATTCTCCAACTGGAATCTATTTCCTTACAAACCACAAAATAATATGTCACTTTACCAAAAGCCAATTAAGAAATCTTGTGGGTTCCCCTGCATTTTTACAGGGATCTAACCACAACAGATTTTTTTTTGAAGCTTTACAAAATCCAAAGGTAGTCCCTATGCTGTCTAGCCATAAAACTGTGTGTTCATCATGGTGATCTAATTATCTGTCTTACTATGTAGTTCCTTTTCTGCAGAGACAACATTCCCATCATTCTAATCTCATTTCTTACCTTGTGCCAAATATTGTAGTCCTCTAGTGAGTTAAAGAGCCCATTAAATGTGTTAGTATTTTTGCTTTATTTGAGGTTTTGTCTTTTAATTTTGTATTTGATTTGTTTTTAAATCAGCACTTGGAAAAGTCATCTGGTGCCTAACAAATTATGTATTAAAATCCGTTACCACGCATAGTCACTACAAAGTCCTGTCCCATCTGAACATAGCTTATCATCATTTTAGATTAAGATATTTGAGCTCTACATTCTTTCAACTGTGTTGCTGCTGTTTCCTAAGTGATTTACTTATTCTTGATTTAATCCTTAAATTAATACGCAATCGTTCCATTTAAAACAAATGTTCCTAATTTCAGGTTGTAAGTAACTGCATTAAAAGATGTTTATAGTGTGAATAATAAATAATGCTTTACTTCCTATATATTAAAGAAGTTGAAGGCATGAGCCTTTGTAAAAAATATATTATAAATTCCTAAGGATGTATGTAACACTAATATTTAAGAACTGTTATCTGCTAATGGATAAACAAATTTACGATCCAATTCTCCCCCCTTAATTGAGTATGAACGGCCCTCTAGAGCTTATTCATCTTGCTTAACTGAAACTCTACGCCCACTGATTTTGATTAGTAACTCCGCATTTCCTTCTCCCCACCTAGCCTCTGGCAACCACTATTCCACTCTTTTATTCTATGAATTTCACTATTTTAGATTTCTCATATAAGTGGAATCATGCGGTATTTGTCTTTCTGTGACGGGGTTATTTCACTGAGTGTTGTGTCCTCAAAGATCATCCATGTTGTCACATATTGCAGAATTTCCTTTTTATTTTTTAAGACTTAATAGTATTCCTTTGTATGTATGTAGTACATTTTATTTATCTATTGATCTGTCGACGGACACTTAGTTTATTTCTATATCCTGGCTACCCTATTTTTTTGTGCTTTTCAGTTCCTTGAATGAACTATGCTTTCTCTTGTCTCTGGCCATTTTCTCATGCTGTTCCACTTGCTCACAACACTTTCTCCTGAAATGCCTCACACAGCAAGTGGCAGTAGTGGGTGAACTGGTCTTTGGAGGTGAGTGGGAATTGCTTAGGCAAAGAATCAAAGGAAGGAAATTGTAGATACCAAAAGTAGTATACACAAAAGCTCAGTTGTATAAAAGCATGGCATGCTTATGGAAAGCCAAACCATGTAGTATAGCCAAAGCACAGGTTGTGTGGAGGTGTTTTGTGTTAGATGCCCTTCTCCTGGGTTCCTATGGTGCTCTGTACTGCCTCTGTCACAGACTTAACACATGACATTGTACTTAAAGATTTCTTCACCTGAACTACCCATTACATTGTAAGTTCCTTGCAGTCTTATTCATCATTGGCTATCCAATTTATAGTACATAGTAGTAGGTACTCAATAAATATTTACTGAATGAGTAAATGAATGGAGATGAGAGGGAGGAGCTTCTAGCTGCCTGTAACTGGATGCCATTCACTTATTTATATATTGTACTTCCTGTGGATCAGGCAGCTTGCTGGCACTGAGTCACTAAGATGAATAAAACCATGCTACTTCTGCTCAACGAACTCATTGTCTAATGGGAAAAGAAAACATAAATAGACAAATAACTGCATAAGTGCTAGAAATTACATATAAACAGAGTCCTGGGACCAGCTAGAAAATATTTCAGAGAGAAAGTATAGTATCTGAGATGGGACTTCAGAGATAAGTGAGCACTATCCAGACAAAGCAACAAGGAAAGGGAATCTGTTAGTAAGAACCATTTGTATAAATACACAATTGTGTGAAAGCATGACATCTTTATAGAAAGGTGAAAAGTTGAGTGTGGCTGGAGTGGAGAAAGGTGAGCATTGTATGTCCTATATGATTAGTGTGTGGCAGACATCTTTAAGTAAGGAAAGGGAGATGACATGGTCAGATTTTATTTTAGGAACATAATTTTAATGATAGTTTGGAAAGTACACTGAAGTGGGGGTGCCATGATAACAGTTAGGAAACTACTGCAAAAAATGAATCAAGAGATAATGAGAATCTGAGCTAAGGTGGTAGGTAGGAATAGATAGGAGAGGCATGGTCTGAGAGAAATTTCTGAGGGCTTGGTGACTGGTTGGATGCATAGGCTGAGTCAAAAAGAGAAAATGTGAATGATCTCAGTGTCTAACTTGAGAAATGAGGTGCATGATTGGTCATGGCATCAACTCAGATTGAGGACTTGGGAGGGCTACCCTGCTTGGGAGAAGAGAGACTTATTGAGTCTGAAATGTCTCCAGGACCAGAAGCAGGGGGAGATATCTAAAAGCAGTTGGAAATATGGACCTGGAGCTGAGAAAGAGCACACCTTGAGATGTAAAGCTTGGAGTCATTAGCACAGAGATGACAGTCTGCACCCCAGTAGCAGATGAGACACTTAGATGTGATATATATCATAAAGCTGCTCAACTCTGGCTGTGTATCAAAATCACAAGTGATGCTTCACAAATATAAATGCCTGGGCCTCATCCCCAGAGTGTCGGATTCAGTAGGTGAAAGTGCAGGCCTGAGCATTTTTTTTTTAATTCCATGACTAATTATTATGGGTAGCCAGAGTTGAGAACATCTGTTGAGTAATGATGAGGGGGAAACCCCTGGGACCTAACAACATTTAAGGGATCGATCAAAGAGGAGGAGTCAGTAAAGGAAACTGAGAAAATACTTGACTGGAGAGGTAAGAGGAGATCCAGGTGGTAGTGTTATCCTGGAACCCGGCGAAGACTAGAATTCAAGACATAGGGATGCTCAGAAACTTCTGACATAGTTCCTCCACAGATCAGCTCTCCTTTTAGATTCTGACAATCCTTTAAACCCCAGAATAAGATCCATCATCTGCAAGAAAACTTCTTTTATCATCTCAGCTAGAAATAATCTATTTCTTTTCAGAATTTCTTTGTTTGTAACCTTTATGTTTCTATTTAATATGTCCTTGTATTGAAGCTATTTGACTGCAGATATTATTTAGACTATTTTGCCTTCATAGGTCTTTTATATTTTTTTTCATTACTGCCCACTGCTCCAAACATTTTGCATATAAGAACGTCTTAATAAATATTTCTCAAATAAATGAAGAGATGGTTTACTATCCTGTCATTAGAAGTTTACAATCTATATGGGAAGGCAAGAACATATGAAATAATGACTAAATCAAATATATCAAAATATGAAGTACCTCAAATTTTTTAACTACAATCCTGATTTTCAAATCAACTACATTACCCCTGAAATCTATCCAAGTTGATAAATCATATTCAGAAAGGTAAAAATTGTTGCCAACTTGTGTAAATGTTTGAGATGTAAACTTTGTTTAACAAACAGATCAAATATAAATGTCTAATTGTTTTCTCCTTTTTCTCTTTATAGAGGATAAGGATCCTAATTTGGAAGCAATGTTGAATATCCCGTCAGCACTCACTCCAACAATAATTCCTGTGGTAGTGACTGTTCCTCAAGGCAAAGGAAAAGGGAAAACCAAAGGCAAAGAAAAGCCCAAAGAATCTATTAAAGAAGAGGAACATCCAAAAGAAGAAGAGAAAAAGGTTAGTGGATCTTGCCATGAGTCCCAAGCTCTTCTTCTGCCTCAACGTTAACTTTTTAAAAATCATGAGTTATGTCAATAGTGTTATTATAGTGCATACATTTTTATTGTGCAGACTCACTAGCATTCCTTTAAGTTTCAATTTTGCATGGACAAGAAGAGATTTGCGCACAAGAGTTGGATTCCATGCCAGGAAACATATCGTCATATACAAACTGTCTCAGGTCATTCATTCTAAACTCAGAATGACTAGTTCAACATTTTTTCCACCCAGGTTCTTGAATGTTCTTTGCTTTTGGTTGGTCAAATTTCTACCATTCCTTATTTTGAATACCTTATTTAGTTCCATTGAGATAAAGAACAATTGGAACAGGAGGATCTCTAAGTAAATAATAGAAACACTTGCATTTGGTAGACTTGGACTTAGACATTGATGTGCTGAGAATTCAGCAAGACTAGAGGACAACTCGCTAGACCCCCTCTACCTCCACTCCCGCACCAAATGCAGACGCACACACGCACACGACGCAAGCCTTGACTCTAAGCATTTTCCTAGTAGAAGAATATAGATCAAAAGACGTTCTAAAGGAGGGGCAAGAAGGAAACTACCTGCCTAATTTTGACTCTTTTGGTATTTACTAATATAGTGGTACAGTTTGTATAATGTAAAACTGCTCAACTTATTAGAAGAAAAAAAATGTGTGAAAAAGTGATCAAGAACCTGGATTTCAGACCCCGGCCCTTTAAGTGTTATGAGGTTTGAAAGTTGCTTAGCCTCTCTCTGCACTATATTTACATGGCTACACTAGAGGAGTTTTCTCAGGCTAGGACATTTGACCTTGTTAAGTAAAAATGTTCAAGTATTGAACAGAATAACCCCAGGTAATTCTTTAATTTGTCTGAAAGCAATTTTGTAGCAAACCAATTGGTTCACCCAACATTTTTAAAAATTGACAATAATGGAAGGGTGGTAGATCATTACTGAGTTTGTGTGTAATGATAGATTTGTCATGGCATGTTCATGTCTTCAAGCATTATTGTTCATTTTAGAGAATTTCATAAGCTTTTTGCTTTGTGTTTTTAACTGAGTTTTAGCTAATTATTCATATTTTATTCTCCCTTAGTAACAAAGGCAAAACAACCTAAATGATCAACAATAGAAGACTAGTTAGAATAAACTAAAGCTCCAGCAATGGGGGACCAGTTGAAATGATTTTAGTTGCTAATAAAAGAGAGCCAGTTGGAAAAATTGAAATGATTATCATTAGGGATTGGTTGGAAGTAACCAAAAAGCTTTCATTCTAGAGTTCATATAACCGAACAAGGGATTCAGGCATAGTTAGCATGAAATTAATTAAGATTTTTTAAAGTAGACACACCCAAACCCTCATTAATTTATAAATAACCTTTTTATTGTCTATTTTCTTTTATTGTTTTTTAATTACTACAAAAGCAATGCATGCTCATTATAGAAAAATAAGGACACATATCCTAATAGCATAATGTCTCTAGCATCCAAACTGTAAGAATTACACAAAGAAGGTAGTGGGAATGTTGGCCAGCCCTTACACCTACCATGCAGACAGAGGCATCTTTCAGGGCCTAGCTCAAGCCCCACCTCCTCCCTGATCCTTTCCTAGTTATTCTCATTAACTTTGATATCTCCCTTTTCTGAGGAAAGATGTGCCAACAATTTGGTACTATTATTTAACTGTTTCACATGTCTGTGTGCTACTCTACAAGCAGAATAAAAATTGTACAAAGAAAGAAACTCATGAATCCTTATAAACTCCATGACAGGGCCCTCTAGTCCTGAGCAAGTCATTTTAAACACTCAGCAAGTCCTTGCTTAGTCATAATAAATCAATAACTCATTTAGAGAATGACAAGCGACTATTCACATGTTAAATTATTTACAGGAAGAAGTAGAACCAGAACCTGTTTTACAAGAGACTGTTTATGTTCCCACCTTCCAAAACCTAAATGTGTCTTGCCCCAGTGGGCTTCTAGTGACCTTCATTGGCCAAGAGTCTGCAGGTGAGTGCTAGCTGGGGTGGGTTGGTGAGGCAAGGGGGCAGAAAATCATGTAGAAAACAGTAAGGCACCACTGAAATTGTGTATTTGCCTACCAGTTACACATACTTGTTGCTGATAATGAACAATAGGCTAATAATTATGATAACCATATTTTGAGCACTTACTGTGGGCCAAGTACTTAACATACAGGACAAAATACAACTACGCTAAGCTAAGTCCTAATAATTCCATTTTACCAAATAAAGAAATCGAGGCTTCAGAAGGTTCAGTAACTTACCAAGTCACTCAACTCCTAAGTGGCAGTGATAAAATGCCATTTTTGGTCCAGTGATGGCAAAGCCAATGCTCTTACTGTGTGACCCTATCTTGCTGCCTCTACAAAGGCCAGAGGTATGGTGCTTTGCTGGTCTGATCAAAACCAAAGACAGTGAACGCAAAGTAGATAGAGATAATTGCAGGCTAAATAGATGAAGAAAGCTGGTCTTGTTGCCAGGTATCAGTATATAATTTTAGAGGATCTGTTATTTCTGTGAATTCTGTACATAGCTACTAACCTATTAAGATGAATAAATAAGTACAAGTAGGACTTCTTTAATTAATCTGATGGGGCATCCACATTGGTGACTGAATGTGAATATCATTTAAATGGAGACCCACTATTGCAGTAGAATTAGGGAGGTGGCCACAAAGCAAGCCCTGAACTAGGACTTGAGTTCCAACCAACTATATGGCCCTTTCAATTACTTACTGTCTCTAGACCATGTTTCTTCATCTGATAAATGTTATATGATATGAGTGGATCCTGATTTTTTTCACAACCAAATATCCTCTTTATTATGGTTCCCTTATGTACACCATATTTGAAAAGTGTATCTATCACAGAAAAAGCATATGTATTTGAAAAATAATTCAATGTCATATTTACTTCCCAGGCAAAGAAAACTGAATGTTGTAATCTATTTTGTCTCAATTTTGCTTTTCATTAGGCTTTCTGAATTATGAAAAATAGACCATGGACCCTTGCTTCAATTTCCAAGGATTGCTAGTGGTCCATGTTTTCATGGGATCGACTGTGTGTGCTATTAAGACTGATGGCCACTAAGGGTCTTCCAAAGTTGAAGATGCTATGAGTGCACTGAGAGAGAGATTGTTTTCAAGTTCAAAGACATATTTGTTTGTTTGCTTGCTTGATCCTGTTTCAAAACCCAGCTTGATACTTGTTTCACCTGTCTTTTCTATTAGTTTCATTGTCTAATCTGATATTTTCATCCTTATGTCAGAGAAGACAATGTGGTTAATAATAACTCTGCCTGGAACACATAATCTTTTTTAAATCTTCCGTATATTATAAATATCCTAATTCATGTCTGAACATAATTACAACATAAATACCAAAGTAGCAATATCTTTATCAGGGTCAGCCATGGACATAGGGAGAGAAGGTCACATGGTGTAAGGAGAAAGACTTGAGTTCTTTCCTGTGTGATCTTGGACAAGTCATAACCCCTCTCCACCTAATTTCTTCATTTATATAATAATGTCATGTACTAAACATAGTTTTAGAAGTATTAAATGAGAAAATACTTTCTATTCTGGAATATATTATTCCAATGTTACGTTTTTGGTTTTTGGGTTGTGATAGAGGTGGTTGTTTCTACGGCGTAAGAAAACGGTTAAGAAGAGACCTGGTTCAAATCCGGGGTCTGACACTTGCTGGCTGTGTGACCCTGGAGAAGTTATAATCCTTCCAAGCCTCTACTTATTTATTCGTCTGGAAACTCTGGAAAGTGAAAGTGTCTACCTTAAAGGGTTGCTGAGGTGGGCTGACTAAAATACACATACAAAGCATTGAACATGTAGAAATATCTCAGTAAGTGTTTGTTCTATCATTATTATTACTTCTGTGACTTGAGGAGTATCATGAAAGGCCTTCATTCCAAAATATTTTCCCATCAGTGTGATATAGGCCTTGAAGTGCCATCATTACATGTTAATAAGCCACTTTATAAATTGGGAAAATTATTGTTAGCAAAAACTGAGTAGCTACTCTGTGCCAGATATTCTCAATAATAATAGTGCTTTCTTTTGGAGGAACTTATTAGGTGCTTTTATCCTTGATTGCCAGCTAAGAGTAGAACCCTGAAAAAACTCTGGATTTGGTTCGGGATGGGGATTATGTTAACTTTGGAAGATGATGAATGATTTAGGAAGGGCAAGCCTCAGTGAGTGACTTCCCCTGGGGCTCCAGGCAAGCAGAGGACACCAGAGGAGCATTGCGCATCCAGGAACAAGAGCTTACTCAAAGTGACAGAAAAGTACCAATGGGGAGCAGAGGGAACATCTAAGACAGCAAAGCTCTGCTTCTTGCCTCGTTTTCTCCTGGAATGTCCTGGACTTCATTAGAGAAAATGGCTGATACATGAGAAGGTACCTAAGAAGTACATGTAGATGATCTTGTCTACTACATTCGACTATAACAAAGGCAGCAAAGAACCAGTACACTGAGCCATCTGTCATGACGTGGAAACTGCCCTATTATTCATATGTGGACAAAAGAATGAAAAAAATTAGGCAAGAAAATAAAATCCCAGCCACATAGCGTTGTCCAGTTCACAGTAAGGTTATTTTTGTTGTTGTTTATTTAAGATCACCATGTTATGGATGAGGAACCCACTTGGGACATCATGGTCCGACAGAGCTACCCCCAGAAGGTGAAGCACTATGAGTTCTACAAAACGGTGATGCCACCAGTGGAGCAGGAGGCATCGAGAGTTATCACTAGTCAAGGCACTGTCGTCAAATACATGCTGGATGGATCCACACAGGTAAGAGAATATGTTAGACAAAGTACTCTCTCCTGCTGCAAAGGAAGGAGCTGTGGAAGGAGCTGCTTACAAACAAGCTACGGGTAAGGAACAGTATTGTGACAGGGGGGAGGAACAACCCACTTGAAAATGAAATGAAACTTTAAAATGACAAATAAACAATAGTATAGGTGGAAGAAAAAAACACTATCTGTGCAATCCAGGATCCAAATAAACTTATCTTTCTACATACGATCCAAGATTACAGACTGAACACAGTGTTTACTTCTGCTCCCTCTCAAGGCACCTTAAAATGATATAAAAATACTTTTAAATAATAAATTCATAACAGTACTAGAGAACAACAAAATGTGTCATCAATCGATCAGAAGATTGGGAGAATTCCTAGAAAATGCAAGTCGGATGGGATAAGACTGATGGAGAAACAGGGGCAAATATTTAAACACATGAAAGAAAAAAATCCCGCAGCGAAATTAAAAATCAAAATAGGAGTTCTAACACAGACATTTCACAGATGGAGCTCTGAAAATCAGGCGAGTGCCCCAGGCAACTCACTACTACCTAGAAGGTGGGAACCAGAAACCATAATATCCCAAAGCCATATGCCCTGCTCCATCCCTCCCCAGTGATCACAGAGAAGGAGCTCCTATGCCCAGACACCACACTACCAAAAGGTGAAAAGGGGTTCTTGATGAGAAATATGACCATGCACCCGAGGATCATCAACCTTGGAGAAAAGCCAGTCCTGTGAAAGTAATGTACAAAATTCAATAAGTTAAAGAAATAGCATCTAAAAACAAGAGTAAATAGTGGCTGGTCTGGTGGTGTAGTGGTTAAGTTCATGTGCTCTGCTTTGGCAGCCCAGGGTTTGTGGGTTCAGATCCTGGGCACAGACCTAGCACCACTCATCAAGCCATGCTGTGGTGGTATCCCACATAAAATAGAGGAAGACTGACACAGATGTTAGCTCAGCAACAATCTTCCTCAAACAAAAAGAGGAAGATTGGCAACAGATGTTAGCTCAGGGCCAATCTTCCTCACGAAAATAATAAATAGATAAAAACAAAATAAATATGTGCTAAAGTTCTAAAAAGTTCTAGTTATTAAAGTTATTAAAGTTCTAGTTATTAAAAAGATTGAAATAGAGTGGAGAATTCCCCAATTGCATAGGGGAAGGGTGAAGAATAGGAAAAAAACCAAAAAACCTCAAATCAATCCAATAAAAGACAAGAAATAAAAAGAAAAGAAACAAAATGGAAAGTAAGTGGAAAACATAAAATAATATTATTGTGCTGGTTATTAAACTATTGTCTTTGAGCTCCACACCTACCCTTCTATCAGATGCTTTCTGATGCCGTGTCTGGAGGTGGAAATAGTATTTCTTCTTTGGATTAATTTTAACCTATGTCAGTTTGACACACAGTGTTCATTGTTAACCAGTCTGTTCCTTGCTTCTGAGAATACCGACAACTTTTGCTTTTCCTTCAGATTCTCTTTGCAAATGGCGCTGTGAGCAGTAGTCCCGATTCAGGTCCTGTTTGTCCTCCTCCTGAAATGCCAGCGAGCCCTCATAACGGAGACTTGATGGACAGTGTTTCTCAGCAAAAATCAGAAACAGCACCGTCTGAGACTGTCATCACAAAGAAAGGTAATAATTGAATCCTCTCAGTTTATAGTGGATTTAGTGAAGTGCTTAATTAATGTTCAATATCACTGTTATTATACTTCTCAATGAATATATTCACATATATCACATGCATATATGTGAATTTGAATCACGACATTACAGTTTCTTGAACTGCTTTTTCTCCTAGTAGTAAATAATGAAGATTTTCCTATGCGTTATGTACTCTTACACAACATTAGCTCTAGTGCCTGGGCTGCTGTTTGAGGGTTAGTTGAGCAGATCAATGATGTCAAGGTTCTGCATGGTCATCTCTCTAGTTCTCTGACCTTTTCCTCAGGGTTGCAAGAAAGCCACACAGCTCCAGGCATGAGGTCCTTATATAATAACTTCCAAAGCAGAAAGGAAAGAGGGTGAACCGAAAAGTTTTCAAGCATCTCTCTTTAGCAGGGAAGAAACTATTTTCCAGATCCTCCCCACCGGCAGACTTCTCCTCATACCTCATTGGCTGGAGCTGGCCAAGTGGCCAGGGACCCAGGCTGAGAAAGAAAGTATCTGACATTTTTGGCTTTTTTTCTCAGGAGATGAGCACTATTATTAGGGGAAAAAGAAGGTGGATAACAGTTGGCTGAGCAATCAGCTGTGTCTGCCCTAACCTAAATTGCACAGATGCTCTCCTCGGAGACATTTCCAGCTTACGCCCCTACCTCCAGCACAGTATGAAAATGTCTACTTCCTCATACCCTTGCCAATACTGGATTTTCCTGTTCTTTTAATCTTATTCAATTTGATAGACAATTAATACACCTTATTATGTTAATTTTCATTTCTTTGATTACTGGGGAGTCAAACATTTGAAGCCTTTTTTTTCTTTTTGTGAATTTTCTATTCACATCTTTTCTTGGTTTACTATTGGAATCTTCCTCTTTTTCATATTTATTTGTAAGGGTTCTTTATATATAAGTAATGTGTGCTTGTGTACCAGCACAATCCTAAATACTTTAAAATTTTAAATCAGCTCATCCTCACAGCAAACCGTTGAGATGTATATTTTAATAATCTCAATTTACAGATGAGGAAATTGAGACACAGAGAGGTTATGTAACTCCCTTGAGGTTGCTTAGCCAGTAAGTTGTAAAGCCAGGATTTGAGTCTGGGCACCTGACTCCTAAATTACGCTGTATCTCATGTGTTACAATTTTTCTCAATTTCTCATTGCCTTTAATGATCTGAGACCAATATTTAATCTTTTTTGTCAGTTTCACACATCTCACCACAGTAAACAGTAACCTTGGATGGAGGCAAACTGAATTCCTTTTTTTTTTGGTTACTCAAAATTTAGTGAAATAGATTTTCCTTTAGTCCTAGCAGGAGGTTCCTGGTTGAAGTGAATGAAAGTGTCCCCAAAGCTTTCCAAACTTCTCAGCCCGAGGCTTCCCTCTGTGTTGAGACGAGAGGATTTGATGTAAGGGCAGCCACTTCTAGAGCCTAACCCACTTCCGAGAGACTTCTGCCTCCAGCATGGTGCGTTCCAGATTTCTTCACAGCCCTTCCATCCTAGATGATACAGTCACTTTTTAAAAATCTAATAGATTTTATTTTTTAGAGCAATTTTAGGTTTACAGAAAAAAATGAGCAGAAAGTACCGAGTTCCCATACACTCCCTCTCTTCCCAGCTGGCAGTTTTCCCTATCATTAACTTCTTGGATGTGCGATTTGTTTGTTTCCGTTGCTGAACCAATACTGATACATTATTATTAACTGAAAGTCATAGTTTCCTTTGGAGTTCACTCTTTGTGGTACAATTCTATGGGTGGTTTTTTTTTTTTTTTTTGAGATTGGCATCTGAGCTAACATCTGTTGCCAATCTTCTTCTTCTTCTTCTTTTCTTCTTCTTCTTCTTTTCTTCTTCTCCTTATTCCTCTCCTCCCCCTCCTCCCCCTCTTCCCCCTCCTCCCCCCCCTCCTCCCCCCCACAAGCCCTCCAGTACATAGTTGTATATTCTAGTTGTAGGTCCTTCTGGCTCTGCTTTGTGGGATGCCTCCTCAGCATGGCCTGATGAACCATGTCGGTGCCCAGGATCTGAAGTGGCGAAACCCTGGGCTGCCCAAGGGAAGCATGCGAACTTAACCACTCGGCCACGGGGCCAGCCCATCTATGGGTTTTGATAAATGTGTGATGTCATGAATCCACCACTACAATATCATACAGAACTGTTTCACCACCCTAAAAATCCCATGTGCTATTTATTCATCCTTCTCCGGTCCCCTATCCTGAACTACCCCCACCGTGAACTCCTGGCAGCCATTGATCATTTTGTTGTCTCTATAGTTTTCTTTTTTCCAGAATGTCATGTAGTTGGAATCATACAGTATGTAACCTTTTCAGACTGGCTTCTGTCACTTAGTATTACGTATACATTTAAGATTTCTCCATATCTTTTCATGGCTTGATGACTCATTTGTTTTTATCAAAGAGTAATATTCTGTCATATGGATGAGCCACAGTTTGTTTATCCATTCACTTAGTGAGGGATATATTGGTTGCTTCCAGTTTTGGGCAATTGTGAATAAAGCTGCTTATAAACATTTGCATGCAGGTTTTTGTATTGATGTAAATTTTCAATTCATTTAAATAAAATACCTGGGAGAATGATTGCTGGAATGCGTATGTTCAGCTTTGTAAGAAACTGCCAGACTGTCTTCCAAAGTGGCTACACCACTTTGCATTCCCACCAGCAATGAATGAGAGTTCCTGTTGCTCCACATTCTTGTCTGCATTTGATATTATTAATTTTTTGGATTTTAGTCATTCTAATAGGCATGTAGTGGTATCTCATTGTTGTTTTAATTTTAATCCCTTGTGATATATAACATTGAGCATCTTTTCAGATGCTTATTTACCAACCGTATACCTTCTTTGGTGAGGCGTTTGTTGAGATCTTTTGTCCATTTTTAAATTAGATTGTTTTCTTAGATGCATTTACTTTTAGAAGTTATATTTTACTAGTGCTTTCTGAACCTGCTGGGTAAGGACCACCCCTACCCATACCTCTGGCACATTCCAAGCCTTCTCTCTCTATTTCATTTGGGATCCTGCTCTATTCATTTTAGGTACTGCCCACACAATTTTCTCCCAGGATGAGATACTGTCCTTTTGGAATTTTGCTTGTTGGAAAATTCTGAGAGCTATGAGCTCCTACACTTACCTCCTCCCTGTTCATTCCAGTAGCTCTTTCACATCTATCCCTGTGGGCTTGCTCTTCAGCTCTGCTTTTGGCAGCACTGGTGTTCAATTGAAGTTTGATGGTTTCCCTAGGTTTTCTACAAATGTAATTTCTGGATTTTTTCCATTGTTATTATTGCTTCCTATGATTTCTAGAATGAGAAGAGGGAAAATTCACAACTATCCTACTGCTACATACCTGAAAAAAATAGGAAGTCTCTCATATGTCTTTCAGTTTATTTGCTATTCCTTTTTATCTTTCTAAGGTGGATACTTAGTTCACTAATTTTTAGGCTTTCTTCTTTCCTAATATAGGCATTTATGGCTATAAATTTCCTTCAAAGTATTGTTAGCTTCATCCTAGGAATTTTAATACCAAGTTTGTTGAGATATGATTCACATACCATAATATTCATCCTTCAAAGTTTTAGTATATTCACAGAGTTGTGCAACTATATTCACTATCTGATTCCAGAGCATTTTCATCACCCCCACCTCCCAAAAACCAGTACCATTAGCAGTCATTTCACCTCCTCCCCAGCACCTTGGAACCACTAATCTACTTTCTGTTTCCACGGATTTACATATTCTAGAAATTTTATATAAATGGAAACATAAATATGTGGTCTTTTGTGACTGGCTTCTTTCATTTAGCACAATATTTTCAAGGTTCATCTATGTTGTAACATGTGTCAGTACTTTGTTTTTATGGTTAAGTAATATCCATTGTATGGATATACCATGGTTTGTTTATCCACTCATCAATTCATGGACATTTGGGTTGCTTCCACTTTTTAGAAGTCACAAATAAAGTTGCTATAAAAATTTTCGTGCAAGTTTTTGTGTAGACATTTGTTTCTTGAGTAGATACCTAGGAGTAGAATTTGCTAGGTCATATAGCAACTGCGTTTAGCATTTTGAGGACCTGACAGACTGTTTTCCAAAGCAGCTGCACTGTTTTACATTCCCACCAGCAACAGATGAGGGTTCCAGTTTCTTCACATCCTTGCCAACACTGTTATTGTCTCTCTGTAGCCATCCTAGTTGGTGTAAAGTGGTATCTCCTTTTGGTTTTGATTTGCATTTCCTTAATGGTTAGTGATGTTGACTGTCTTTTTATGCGCTTAGTGGCCATTTGTTTATCTTCTCTGGAGAAATGTCTATTCAAATCCTTTCCCCAACTTTTCACTGGATTATCTCTTTATTGTTAAGTTGTAAGTATACTTTGTTTATTTTGGATACAAGTTCCTTATCAGATATATGATTTGTGAATATTTTCTCTCATTCTGTGGATTGTCTTTCCACTTTCTCCATGGCATCCATTTTGATTAAGTCCAATTTGTTTGATGCAGTCCAACTCTCATTCATTGCTGGTGGGAATGCAAAATGGTGCAGCCACTTTGGAAGACAGTTTGGCAGTTTCTTACAAAGCTGAACATATACATTCCAGCATCATGCTCCTAGGTATTTTTTTCCTTTGATTGCTAATGCTTTTGGTATCATATCTAAGAAACCATTGCTTAATCCAAAGTCACAAAGATTTATTTCTGTTTTCTTCTAAGAGTGTTATAGTTTTAGCTCTTGCATTTGGGATTTTTTAATCCATTCTTATTTAATTTTTATATGTGGTATGAACTAGAGATTCAAATTCATTCTTTTGCATTTGTTAAAAAGACAATTCTTTCCCCCATGAATTGGTTGGCACCCCAGTCAAAAATCAATTGGCCATAAATGTATGGGTTTGTTTTTGGACTTTCAGTTCTACTCCACTCTTCTATATGTCTATCCTTATGCCAACAGCTCACTTTCCTGATTACTATGGCTTTGCAGTAAGTTTGAAATTAGGAAGTATGAGTCATCCACCTTTGTTATACCTTTTTAATATTATTTTGACTCTTCTGGTTCCTTTGCATTTCTCTATGAATTTTAGGATCAAGTTGTCAATTTCTAAAAAAGAAGCAGCTGGATTTTTTATAGAGGTCCCATCGAATATGTAGATAAATTTTGGGAGTACTGCCATCCTAACAATATTGTCTCCCAATTCACGAACGTGGAATATCTTTCCTTTCATTTAGGTCTTCTTTAATTTTGTTCAATGCTATTTTGTAGCTCTCAGTGTACAATTATTACACTTGTTTTGTTAAATCTCCCCTAAAATATTTTATTTTTCTTGATGCTACTATAAATATAATTGTTTTCTTAATTTTGTTTTTGGATTGCTCATTGGTGTTTACTAAAACAATTGATTTTGTGCGTGTGTGTGTGTGTGTGTATTGAGCTTGTATCCTGAAATCTTGCTGAACATATTTATTCTCCTCTTTTTTGTTTTGTGGCAACTCTGGAAATAAGATCCCCACCCTCAGTGTTTGTTGTTGTTGCTATTATTGCTGTTTGTTTAGTCCCTGTCCTGAACTTGTTCTGGCAAGTCTGTTTCCTTTGTCCTGTGTGGCCACTGAGGTCTCTGCTCAGTCAGTTTAGTGGTCAGCTAATGATTGGACAGGGATTTCCTCAGATGCCTCAAACGGAAGTCTGCCAGCCTTTGCCAAGGGGCTTTGTGTGCTTATTGGGGGATGCCTTTATCACTCTTGCAGTTTAGACCCTATCTTTAGCCTCGGCCAGAGGCGAGAGATTTGGTATTTCTCAGGTCTTTCCTGGGCATGAGTACAGTCCTGCATGCGCATGCATCCTTCTAGAGTCCCAAGCAAATGTCAGAGTTTTTCAAAGTCCCCTATGGACATCTCATTCTTTAGTTTTTCTTTTTAAGTTTTTTAGTCAGCCCCTTGTTTGCCCTATTATTGCTGCCTCAGGCGGTCACATTGTAAACAATTGCTACTGATTGTTTCACCAAGGGACTCAGAAAAAGACTGTTTATAATGAGTGAATTCTGACTCAGGTCAGAATGAGGCTTTACAGGAAGTTTTCAGACAAGTCAAACGACGACAATTCTCTGGAAATGGAGCTTTTAGGGAGAATTCCAAGTCCATCTGCCCCCTCCAGTGGCTGCTAGAATATTGGTTTTTACAGCTACTGTGATTCTGAGGCTACTGTTTTTTCAAGGCTACAGAGGAGCTGGAGATGGGGAAGGCTGGAGGCTGGGAATAGGGCAAGTTATAACACCACAAAGCAGTTGCTCTTTGCTGAGATTCAGCTGTTTTCTTGAATTGTTTCTCAGATTGTTGCAATTCTTTGGTTTATTTCCAGAGTTCTTAAAAAGTTGATTTTGATCCTTTTTTCCAGTTTTCTCGTTTTGATGGAGGAGTGACTTTTCAAAGGTCCCTACTTGCCATTCCAGAAGGGCTTCTCCCATCTCACAAGAAATAATATGTAGTACTTTTGTTATTTTTTAGTTCTAAATATTTTCTAATTTCCTTTATGACTTCTATTTTGGCCCAGAAGTTATTTAAACTTGTTTCTAAATTTCCAAGCCTATGTAGTTATTTCTGGGGTTTTCTTATAATTGATTTTTAGCTAATATTTTGATATTTGTTGAAACATGATATACAGCCTCATATGTGGTCAAGTGTTTAAAAAATTCTGGGGGTGATTGAAAAGGGCATGTATCCTCAATTTATCGAGTACAGTATTCCTTTTATATCTATTAGATCAAACTTGTTAGTTGTGTTGTCCAATATATAGCCAAGTTCAGCAAACTCTTCTTTAAAGGTCAAGATAGTAAATATTTTAGACTTTGTGGGCCATGTGGTCTGTGTCACAACTACTCAACTCTGCCCGTGTAGCATAAAAGTACCCATAGGCAATACGTAATCAAATGAGCATGCTGTATTTTGTTGCAATAAAACTCATTTATTGACACTAAAATTTGAACATCGTATAATTTTCTTGTGTCACAAAATACTATACTTCGAGTTTTTAAATTATGTAGAAATGTAAAAAGAATTATTACTTCACAGAATATACAAAAACAGACAGTAAGCCATATTTACCCCACAGGACAAAATTTGCCAAACCCTATTCTATATCCTTACAGATTTTTAAATCTACTGTATCAATTTATTCAGCAGAATTATGTTTAAATTTCCTGAAAGGGTAGAATAGTTTATTTAGTGCTGTGCTCCTTATAATTTAATCTTTATTTTTAAAATAATTATATCTTTTTTATAGTTCTGTCAGATTTTCCTTTATATATTTTTAGGATATGATTTTAGATACTTACAAATTTAGAGCTGTTATATCTTTATGGTGAATTTAACTTTTTATCAGTGTATTATGAATGTTTATCCTAGGATTTAGGATTCTTTTTTGCCCTAATGTCTATTTTGCTTTTATTAGTATAGCTACACCAGCTATTGTTTAATACTTTTACAGTATAATTTTTTCCGCACTTTATATTACTTTCTGTGATTTATGTTTAAATGCTTCTCTTGTAAGCAATAAGAAGGTGGATATTTTAAAAATTCAGTTTGACAATTTTTGTCTTTTAACTGGAGACTTTAGTCTATTTATTGTATAACAGATATTTTCCAAAAATATCTTTATATTATCCTCATTCTTTTTTTTTTTTTAAGATTGGCACCTGAGCTAACAACTGTTGCCAATCTTTTTTTTTCTGCTTTATCTCCCCAAACCCCCGTACGTAGTTGTATATCATTAGTTGCAGGTCTTTCTAGTTGTGGGATGTGGGACGCCACCTCAATGTGGTCTGACGAGCAGTGCCATGTCTGTGCCCAGGATCCGAACCCTGGGCCACCACAGCTGAGCGTGTGAACTTAACCACTCGGCCATGGGGCCAGCCCCTTATCCTCATTCTTGAAATATGATTTTACTGGGTATAGAATTCTAGATTGACAGGTATTTTCTCTCAGTACATTGACAAAAATTCTCTATATTCTTCTTGCTTCCAAAGTTGCTATGGAAACTTGGTTGTCAGTCTAATTGTTGTTGCTGTAAAGATAATCTAACTGCTTTTAAAATATTTTCTTTTTTTATTAGAACTTAAATATGATTTAACTAATTGTAGATTTATTTTTGTTTATCCATATGGGAATACACTGGGTTTCTTGAATCTGTAGATTACTGTCTTTCATTGATTCTGGAAAGTTCTCAATAATTATCTTTTCAAATATTGTTTCCAATCCATTTCTTTCTCTTCTTCATCTAGAATTCCAATTAAGCATATTTTAGAGATTTTTTTTACCTGTCTTTGATTATTTCTATCACTTTGGCTCTCTGAGCTTCATTCTAAATAATTTCTGCAGATCTATCTTTCATTTCATTTTAATGCTCTGGAAATATAAATAGGTCCAAATTAAATCTTAGGGCAAAAGAAAGGCTTAGCTTGAGGTATCTATCTTCTTTGAGTCCCTTCTTAGTTGAGTCTGTGTCTTAGGCCAAGATCCATGCCCTGATGCACATTTCATGGTGTGAATCTGAAGAATCTTCCTGGAGTTAATAATCCTTCACTATCTTTGCTTGTAATTTCTGGGTCTGAGTTTACCTCATTGTTGAGGCTTGATAACACTGGCAAATCTCATCTACAGATTACTCATTATTATTCATACAAAAGGAGTAAATCTATCCTGATAGGGGCATTGAGATATTATTCACAGAATTCCATGAGAGTTTCTTCAGTTCTAACTTTCTGTCCCAAATGTATGGTTGTGAGAAGGGATAGAGAGGGAGTATGTATCAGATGATTACCAATATAGTAATTAACTGTGAAAATCCTCTCTCCTGGTGAGAGGCCAAGGATATGCCTCCTTATTAAGGTTCTCCAGATTCAGAGCTTAAGAAGGATGTTTCTTATCTATGACTGACAAAAATGACAAAATCAGAGGAATGAAGAGTTAAAAATTTAGCAAAATGCTAGAGTCCAATAAGTCAAAAAAAGGAGTCTGAAAGTTTGACAAATACATGAGAGAAAAGGTAGGCTTTAAACACCAGGGTACAGAAGTCAAAATCTGGAATCTAGGGAGATATAAACAAGACTGAACAGTGTACAGAAATTGAGCAGAATAGGTATTGCACCATGAGAGTGAACTGTGTATACATGTGTTATGTTTAGGGGGAAGAGGGGGGAATCTAGCCAAAGTTCAAGCACCAAGATTAAGATATTCGTAACCTGATATTTTCCCTCTTTAGAAATAATATAGTTAGTGAATACTACTTAGAATTTCTATGCTGCAGTGTCTGAGGTAGCTTACGCTGTATCAAATTTAATGAATAATTTATATAATTGATATTATAGTTATACTGTTGTGTTTCATTTTACTTGAACTTCCACAGGAAAAGGTCACAAAAATCAGTCATCAGTGCCACATAAGAATGAAATCCATGAACCTCCCCCAGAGGTAGTTCAAATAGTAACACCTGTGGAGGTTCATGTAGGCACCTGGTTTACAACTACACCTGACGGAAATCGGATTGGCACCAAAGGATTAGAAAAAATAGCAGACTTGGCCCCATTCTTATCCTTTCAGGCCACAGATCCTGTCAATGGAACGGTATGGCAAACTATTGTATATTGCAGAATTTTCTAAATCATGAGAGTTTCAAAACAATGCATAGAAGAGTGCCTGGAAAATAATAAATTTTCTATAACTATTTGTTAAGTAGTGGATGGATGGATGGATGGATGGATGGATGAATGGATGGATGGATCCATCTTCCCAAATATAAAAACATTGTGTTGTTTATTTGACCAGCATAGTGTATCATGAAATACTAACTTTTGAAATGAGAGGCAGATCATGAATTTTCTGTACCACTTTTAAGACGTGTAAGATTACTTGTGTCATATATCTCTTGATGATGAATGCATTTGTCTTATCTGCTAGGAGTGAAAGGCTGTGCCTTATTCCTACTCCTTTGTGTGCACCTGAAGTGAGTGATAGAAATTTGTTCATGATCCTTGACTTTGAAGAAATTATGATATGTCTAAGGAGTTTCTCACGTTAAATAAGTCAAGAATTCAACAACACAGAACAGCTATACAAAATAATTTATTTGCAGTCTAAAAATAAGCAACAAATGAGTGGTATAGAAAATAACGGTTTTGTTTATGATGTGAAATCAAAACTCCTGGGATGACCAATAGTACCTTCTACGCTCCAGGCTTTCTGTTAGGGGTTTGGCATACATGCTCTCATTCAGTCCTCACACCAATGAACGTTTTTACACAGATGAGGAAATTGGGCCTCAGCAAGTTAAGTAGTGTGGTCAAGAGTAAACATCCAGGAAGTGCTGGAGCCAGGATTAGAACCAGTTGTTGTTGACCGCAAACTGGGCTCTTTCCATTCCTTGGCTAGTCCTCTAACATCTCATGCGGAGCTTTGCAGCACCCTCTGAATCTAAACAAGATGAAGAATTTCCTAGGTGCCTTAACTCTGGTTTCTGGACTTCCTACCCTTGTTTATAACCACGTGCTGCTGCTCAAAAGCAAAATGTCTGCTTATTATTGAGATAAATTACATTATCTAACCAAAAGTGTTTCCTTTCTTCTTCAGTCTACTTCTGAAATAATTTCATAGTCTCTTACCTGGTTTGCTAATTATTTTTTTTGTGAGACTCAAAGTACATAACATGTCAGGAAAGCTTTTTGATCACTCCAAATAATTCACTTTAATTCAGCCCCTGATATAGATTATTTGGCTTAATATGCAAATTTGACTACTATTTCCTAGTTAATAAATCTCGGTTTCTCTTATTAATACCTATCACCATTATGGAAGCATGAACCAACACCCAAGAGCCTGAATTCAAGCATGGATTAAACATCAGACACTTGACAGAATAGTAATAACAATAATAATAGTATTTACTGAGCACTTGCTGTGTACCAGGCAGACCCCGTTCTCATACTTTCTACAGATTTCATCATTTAATTCTCACAACAAACTGTTGTTGTTTGCATTTTACAGATGAGGCAACTAAGCTACAGAGAGGTTAAATAATTCTCCCAAGATCACACAGCAAGTGGTAGACTCAGAATGTGACCCCAAGGTTGCATCCAGATCCCACGTGTTTAACCACTATGCAAATAAGGGCCAAAAAAACTGCAAGATTATATGAAACAAAATTGAAAATGGACATTTTTTTCACACCTGACATGAAGTATCACATTTTAGAGGACTGACCTCATGGTGAGGCAGACCTGGATTTGAACCTGAGCCACACTTCTCACTAGATGTGTGATTTTGGAGAATTTTCTAATCTGAGTTTCATTATTCATAAAACGGAGATAATCATTATCTGAAATGGCTGGGAAGATTAATACCAGCTCCAGCACTATCAGGTGTTCAGTAAATATTCTTTTTTTTTTAAGATTTTATTTTTTTCCTTTTTCTCCCCAAAGCCCCCCAGTACGTAGTTGTATCTTCTTCATTGTGGGTCCTTCTAGTTGTGGCATGTGGGACGCTGCCTCAGTGTGGTTTGATGAGCAGTGCCATGTCCGTGCCCAGGATTTGAACCAACGAAACACTGGGCCGCCTGCAGCGGAGCGTGCGAACTTAACCACTCGGCCACAAGGCCAGCCCCAGTAAATATTCTTGCTACTATGTTCTTACCACCACTGAGAATAATTATCATCCCACTCCATGGTAACTAGAAAATGTCAATGTTATGTGGTGTTATGAAATGTTTGAATAATTCTAAATAATAATGTGTAAATGTTGGGGCCGGCTCCGCTGCGGCGGCCCAGGGTTCAGACATGGCACCGCTCGTCAGGCCACGTTGAGGCGGCGTCCCACATCCCACAACTAGAAGGACATGCAACTAAGATATACAACTGTGTACAGGTGGGGTTTGGGGAGACAAAGCAGAAAAAAAAAAAAAGATTGGCAACAGTTGTTAGCCCAGGTGCCAATCTTACAAAATAATAATAATAATAATAATGTGTAAATATCTATACCAGACAAAGAGCTAGTATTAATCATTGTTAACTTGATGACCAAGTGTTAAGCACTTTACCAGCATCATCTCATTTAATCCACACACCATCCCTGAAGAAGATACTAGTGTTGGCTCCATTTTGCAGATGAGGAAACTAGAGCAAAGAGGTGTTAAGCAACTTGCCTAAGTCACCCAGCCATCGCGGAGTCAGGATTTCAACTCAGGCAGCTTAACTCCAGAGCTCACGCTCTCAACCAGGACCTGCTACAGCAGTATTTCTCATTATACACACCTGGCTGAGAGTGGCAATGATAAGAACCTAAAATAATGATCAACATGCATTTCTCTCTTCAATATAGTGATTTCTGCCTACCATAAAGAGAAAAGAAGGTAATTATCATCTGCTCCCAATAGCCCTAGACATTGAGTCAAAAAGTAGCTGGCAAACTCACTCTTACATCCACTCAGACTCTTCAGTGCAATATTGTCCTTTGCAGTTAGGACAGTACAAGTTAGAAAATACTCAGTAATTCAAATATGCATTATATAATTTGCAATACTATTGTTGCTGGCCAGACTCCAGAAGCAAACACTGAGATGGAATTTGGGGTGCAAGATATCTATTAGGGACCGTCTGTGAAAGGAAGGGAGGGAAGCATGAATTGGCAGAGGCAGAAGCTGAGCTGTGGAGCAGACCCGACAAAGCCTTGGTCAAACAGCAGGTGCTCAGTATCACCTGTCCCAATGTCCCACGTCTCGTAACAGGAACCAGATCGGTATACCCCACCTCATTTGGTCACTGGACGGAGCTGCCCTGAAATGATGTGAGTCAGGCAAAACATCGCACCACAGCTGAGGCAGACGCTGCAAGAGCTGAGGGCTGGAGGCTGTTTGCTGACTGTCCTCCTTACAGCTGGGGGCAAGTCCTTAAAGGGAGATCTGGGCTGTGCTTCTCCATGTCTGCCACATCTACACACACACGCACAACCTGGGGTTCAGAGCTTCATTGCTAAACCATTTACCTACAGTCTTCAAGGGCCTGAAGCACTTGCCAGGACTGACGAGTTTTTTCTGATTCCTACTCTAGTCCGCATACATAAAACCCTTCAGTACTTATTTGCCTCCCATGGGATAGAGGCTGGATTCCCTAGTAGTGCTTAAAGCCCTTCCCAGTTTCGTCCCTCACCTTCTGGCCTTGTGTCCCATCACTCTCCCCACTGCTTCCTGGGGTCCTTTGTGCCTGACATTCCTTTTACCCCTGCTGCTTCTCTGCGTCGACACACAAAATCCAAGCTCTGACACCGCCTCCTCAGAGGGGAAGCCAGACCACGTCAGAACCCTCACTGCAGTCAGTCCCTTGAATCGCTCCTTTAGCAACTTCTTTAATGACTGTCCTCCCTCTGGTCTGTAACTCTTAGAGGACAGCGATTGAAACTAGTCTTGTTCATCACTGTATCCCCGGCACCTATCATAGTTCGAAACACATAGCACCCCATAAATCTGCATTAAGTTGAATTGCATTGGAATAGACCTGGAACATATGGGCCAACAAAGTGACCACCCTTGGTCTTCCTGTCTGGGATAATACAGCTATTTTCCTTCTCAAACTTTCTATCCATTTTCCACAGTGATACTCTCTGCCAGAACAGAAGGGATTACAGGTTAAAATTAACAATCAAATTAAGGGGACACAATAGGCTTTTATCTACGACTACATTTCCTTGGCTTTAGGGAGGAACACAAGACAGGAAATACAGCATGATCACTGCAGCATCCCCATCCAACTGGGAGGTCCAGCAACGACCCAGAGGCACAGCTTCTTTTACCCCTCAAGTCCACACAGGGCATGTATGAAGCTACAGACAGGAACGTGTGAATGCGTGGATCGACTAGACACAGAGAAGCCATAGCCACTGTTCCCCACCAATCTGCATGTTCTGTTCGGATGACATTAGGCCGAGACCTGCAAGCCAACTCACATCGCATGCAAGGCAGCCTCAGCGTGCTATCTTCTCTTAAACCTGTAGTTTTCAAGGACCTGGGATCATTTTCCCAGACAGACCTGGGTCAGGCCAGTCCTGGTGTTAACATTTTACTCACAAATAAATGACGATGGAAGGAGCATCAGTTTTGAAGTCAGACAGCCTTAGTCCAACACCAGCTCTGACACTTGCTGAGTGACCTTAAGCAAATTTCTGAACTTCTCTGAAGTCCAAAGTTGCTCTTCTATAAAATGAGGATATCATTGTCTGCCTCCTAGGATTGTTTTAAAGGTTAGATAGATCAAGTAGATGAGTACAACTTTCACTTATAAATAAATAACAAGGATTTTGGTGGTATTCCTCAGAGCATAAAAATAAACGCACCTGACCAAATGGTTGTACTCTGCCTTTGTATGATCAGGTTATGACAACTCGAGAGGACAAGGTGATCATTGTTGAAAAGAAGGATGGTACTCGGATCGTGGATCATGCCGATGGTACCAGAATCACAACCTTTTATCAAGTTTATGAAGATCGTATTATGCCTCCAGATGATCAAGAAATACGTAAGTTTTGTTTTTCAAATATGTGACTATTTTGTAAGTCTTTAGAATAAGATAAGTAGAAACGTTACTGATTTTTGAACACATAATAAGGACAAATAATTTTTTTAAGAACTCGATCAATCAAAGAATACTCATGCAGTCCAAAGCTGGGCCTGTGAGGCCCTTTTATTAGGATTTTTTTCCTCCACAGACATGGGAGTGATAACAGCTCTTGTTGGCTGATGGATGATAATAGTGCTTTTCCATTTTTACCACTAAAAATCTACAGTCTGGATTGGTGATAACTGAAAGTCAATAATCATGACTCAACTGTCCTGGACATTAGCTCCTTAAGGAGTCTTATTTGCATAAATAGGTGACCTCAGATAGATCTTCTTTCAATTCCGAGCATGGCTCTCATTATCAGAAAGGTGGTGTGAGAGAAAAGCAAGCTGCAACTGCTTATTAACTAAAACCTGTTCAAAGGATCTAAAAGCCTACCACCCTTCCTAACCTAAATGTATACAAGACTTTTAAAGAAAAAACATTCCCTGACTACCTTTTCTTTAACTCCAGAGTGTATTTGTTCAGTGCATTAAAGGCTTCGTTGTCAAGTCAAGTGCAAATGAATTGCCAAGTGTGTGGAAAAAGAGGAAGCTTCATACCCTACTAGTTAGAGGGAAAATTAAAAGAGCCGCTGGGAGGACAATTTAACAATATCTTGTAAATTGAAAATGTCCACTTCATATGATGCACTAACTACTTCTGGGTATATATAGAAACACACTTTTTACACCTTTACACATTTGCACAAGGAAGCAGGTGCAGAGGTGCTACTTGAAACACCAAGTATAATATTAAAATATTGGGAAATCATAAATGTCCGTCAACAGCAGAATAGAAAAATAAAATGCGGTATATTCTTACAAAGGAATGCCGTACCTCAGGGATATTGTGGGTTCAGTTTCAGACCACCGCAATAAAAACAAATGTCGCAATAAAGTGAGTCACACAAAGTTTTTGGTTTCCCAGTGCATATAAAAGTTATGTTTATACAAAACTGTAGTCTATTAAGTGTGCAATAGTATTATGTCTAAAAAGGCAATGTACATACCTTAATTAAAAATACTTTCTTGCTAAAAACTGTTAACCGTCTTCTGAGCCTTTAGTAAGTCGTGACGGTTTTGCTGGTGGAGGGTCTTGTGAAAAACACATTATCTGTGAGGTGCAATAAAGCGAAGCACAATAAAATGAGGCATGCCTGTATAGCAGGTAAAAGGAATGAAGTACACACACATTTGTATATACACACACGCATATATATCAAGATGGCTAGAGGTCTCAAAACAATGTTAAGTGAAAAAAAAAGATACATAGAGTAATATGTAACACGTAAATTTAAAGCACAGAAAATATTATACATTGTTTTTGATACACATATTTAAGTAAAAGTATAAAAGTGGATTATGAGAGAAAGGAATAAACTCAGACATAAGGAGAAAAGTAAACTTCGACCTTATCTGTAACTTTTCTCATATGCATATTAAAAATGTTGAAGCAAATATGGCAAAATATTAACAACTGTAAATTAGTGGGTATATGAGTAGTTAAATTATATTTTATGCTTTTCTGGATGTTTTCAATTTCCCTAAATAAAAAGAAATACTGAGAATGAAACAGCACACTAAATTAAGTAAGAAGAGTTATTCTGGAAGAATTGCTCTGCATTGACAGAGTAGACCACACTCCAGCCCCATGGAGTGAGTTCTCAGGCCTCAGTCTCGACTTCTGGTCCAGGCAGCAAGGAGACAGGAGCAAAACCAGCAGGCAGGCATGTTTCTCAGCGTGTGCATCATATTGGATCTGCTTACCTTGTATTTGCTTGCAGCCGAACATCCTCAAACTCTCACCAGGCAGGTGAAGTGCATGCGCATAGAAAGCTCACACTATGCCACTGTCATCACCAACTGCGAGGACAGTAGCTGCTGTGCCACTTTTGGAGATGGGACGTCTATTATTGCAAAGCCACAGGGAACATACCAGGTAGGTATAGGGGGAAAATGAGGAGTGCCAAAGATAATTGTCTGTTTGACTAAGAAAACCCACTCGTCTGTGGCAGGGAACATTCCTGCCATGTGGACGGCTATTGCTCTCTTCTCTCATCTGATCTTAGAACACCCTCAGTCAATCTCACTCATTTCTCAATCTCTTTTTACTTATCCACCTTCTTTTTACAATCCTTTCCAGAAAAACATTGTCATGCTTCTCTTAAAATGCTTTGGTATTTTCGGATCAAGATTATAAACCAGATGTATCTGTTGGGGATCCTCTCTGTGGTAGGTGGTAGGCACTGTGGGAGTTAGAGCACTCAGGTGATCTGGCCTGTGCTTATCAGAGCAGCTTCACCTCCTGCCACCTCTACCCTTGTTCTCACTCTCCCATCCTTCCCACCTCCATCCATCCCCAGTCTACCTAATGTCCTCACAGGATGGGGGGAGCATTTGGTCTATGTGGTCCTGGGAGGGCAGCTCACCCAGCTGAAGCAAAGCCTTGTCCTTGGAGGGTTGGGGAGGAACACTGTTAGCGACTCCTCTATCTCCCAGCATTTTCCTATTAAACAAAACCAGCTGGTGTCAGCCTGCAGTCTCTTTAGGCTTAGAAGGATTTGCCTTCACCTTTCCACTTGCTGGAGAAAAGGCACAAGTGCCAGGATGTCACATATAATGTCACAGGATACTGAGAGCTCAAAGCCAGCAGATGATGGACAAAGACCTAAGTGACAAACATTTGTTACTGTGAAAACTGCTGAATCCAGTTCATCCCTCCCATCTCTCCAGATAATGTTATCCTATTGCCTCTTCATCCAGTGTAGATTGTTAGGGGGCAAGGAAGGTGCTGAGAGTGAGAGATGAATGTGAAATGTTGCAGTTGGAGAAGGGGGGCTATTTTTCTTATATGGCATTCAGAATGTCCATTTTTTAGGTAGATGGACAGCATCCATATTCCAGTACTATGTGTCCTACTAGATATCATGAGAATCTCCTAAGGTTCTGTGATGAGGCCAGCTTTTGCCTTATTTTTTTCATAGCCCCAAACCCTAATGGTTATGACTATGGGGGTAAATGAATTTTAGCATCAAAGACAATTACCACTGAAGGAAAGGCCGTAGACAGAAAAAAGATCCAACTTGGAGACATATAGTGTCTGCCACTATTGTGTAGCCACCTGTTCCTTCCAGGTTTGCCAGTCTCCTGAGACTCAGCCCAAGAAAGGATCAGAAGTTTGACTGTTCCTGGTTGAGAAACACACAGACCCTAGTTCCCAACTAAAAACCAACAACAACAAAACTTCAAATAAGTTTACCAACACCTATTTTATGGTTTTATAGTTTAATAAAACTGAAAGATGACATTCAAAAATACCTTCGGCCCATCCTCTATTGGTTGGTCTTGACACATACTGTCATCACTTTCTCCCTCATCAGCATGAGGACATGGGCAGTATGATGAGTGAGGCTGGATTTTAGGCAACATACTAAAAAGAGAGGTAGATCTCGGTATTGGCCACTATTGTACCTTGGCAGCACTAGAAAGATTAACCAAAACATCAAAAAGGAGGTGGGTATAAGAATTGTTATCCTCTAAGATTATAATGTGACAGAAGTGGATGTGGAACCATCCACCCAGCTGGAGGGTTTCAGGAAGACAAGATGACAAATAATGGGTCTGTTATCTTCCATGAGGGACCTTCTTCTGTCCCTGGTTCTAGGAACTGAAACAGGTTTCCACAGACCAGAAGACCTACTGTCTTTCTGGGAATGGTGTGTGTGTACGTATGCACTGGAATAAGCTTCTGACTACTCTTCCATGCCAGTCTGATCCAGGCTAAGTGATTCCTTACAGATACAGAAATGTAATAAGCATTCATAAGAATACTGCTGAAAAGGACTTCAAGAGTCCTTGTCTGTATCAGCGGTACCATAAACAAACATCTTCTAGTGGAGTGGCTCATCCTCTACTCAGTATGTGAAATCTGCTCTTTGGGAGAGGCAAATTTTATAGTAAACTCTGAACAGCATACGTATGTAAAATCATGAGAATTCCATTTGCCAAGTGGCTATCAGGTAAGTCAAATACAATCTCTAGCAAAAAATACAGGTCATTGCTGTATTTGCTATGTTGAGTCTCTGGACTTCCACATCGATGTTTTTCCAGGTTAACTTCCTAGAAGGAAAGGCACCTCCTGTTTATCAGGTTTTCTTTTTGGCATTTCTACATGGTTACTTCACGTGGCCTATGGTATGTGTCTTAATTCTGGAAGTTACAGGCCATCTTTTTCTGTCCAGAGCAGCTTTTAGTAGGTTACAGATTAAATCTGCCAGTTTGGATCGATTTTGATGAGGACCCACGGAGGCTGGGAAAGTTGCAAATTTAACCAGCCACGACTGCCTACTCTAAAATGTGCCTGAAACCATACAAAGGCCTCAGAATTAGCCAAGGTCCAATGGAGTTCTCTTGGCCTGGGGTATGGTAAAGAGTCAATCTGAGAGACTTTCAGACTGGTGGAGTAAAGACCTCCGAAAATCCACTTCTCCCTAAAAACAACTAGAAAACTGGAAAAAATTTCAAAATCAACTTCTTCAGAACTCTGGAAATTAGTGAAAGGATTACAATAATCTGAAGATTTTTTTATTTAAAGAAAAATTTTAAAAAGACTGAGTCTTAGGAAAAACAGCAAGATTCATGGTGATTTCACTTGACATATTCTCGTCCCTTCCCCCAGCTCCTTGGTAGCCTTGAAAATGAACACGCTCACATCCGTGATAGCAATGAAAACCAGAACACCAGCAACCATTGAGAGAGAAAGAATAGATTTAGAGCTCCCCAAAAGTCCCATCACAATATATTGTCATTGTTTGACCAGAAGAAACCCCCATTCATAGGGCTTGTCTTCGTTTGATCTGAATCTGACCTTACTCACTACAAACAGCCTTTTCCCCAAACAGAGGTGCATATTTAATATTACAGCTGCCTGAGGTTGCAATAACAAAGAACAGGCTGAACAAAAAATCTAAAAGGAAAGGTTGGGGAATGAGAAGTCCATAGGGGACTTTGAAAAGCTCTGACATAGAGCCTGGAATCTAGAAAGCCACATTCATATGCTGGGCTGTGTGCAGGCCCAGAAGAGAACTCAGAAAGCCCTAATCTCTCACTCTTGCTGATGAAGGGGCTCTGCACAAGCAAAGAGAGAAGGCTAAGTTTATCACCTTATAAACTTCCTACTGGAGCTTTAAAAAAATACCCCAACATGCAAAAAGAGCCCTCTGTGCAGAGGCTGAAAGACCTGTTAGTTTAAAGTGTTTAAGGAAATCTCTGGCCCATTATAAGCAGGCCACTAAGCTAACCAGACATGTCAGTGCCCACACATGACAATAAATATAAACTTTAAAGAATTAGTTAAGGAAAATCACTAAACAAACAAACAGCAACAACAATAACAAGCCCTGGGACAGGGATCTAATTTACAGAGTTGTACGTTATACTACTTAAAATGTCCAGTTTTCAACAAAAAATTATGAGACATCAAAAAAAAAAAAGGAAATTATGTCCCATAAAGAGGGAGATGAAGGGAGGAAGTCACCAAAAGAAACCATCCCTCAGGAAACCCAGATTTTGCACTTAGTAGACAAAGAATTTAAGTCAGCTATTATAATATGTTGAAAAAACCTAAGGGAAATCCTGTGTACAGACCTAAAGCAGAGTGTGAGAATGATGCTTCACCAGGTATGGAATATCAATCCATACAAATTATAACAAAAAAAAGAGAACCAAATAGAAATTCTGGAGCTGGAATGCACAATAACTGTAATAGAAAATTCACTAGAAAGGCTCAATATCAAATTTTAGCCAGCAAAGGAAAGAATCAGATAACTTGAAAATAGGTCAATTGCAATTAACCATTCTGAGCAAGAGAAAGAAAAATGAATGAGGGGAAATGAACAGAGCCTCAAAGACCCCTGGGGTACCATCAGGCATACTAACATATGCCTAATGAAAGTCTGAGAAGGAAAAGAAGGAAGGGCAGAAAGAATATTTGAAGAAATAGTGCCTTAATATTTTCCAAATTTGATTAAAACAATCTAAACATGCAAGAATCTCAACAAATTTCCAGTAGAATAAAGTCAAAGAGATCCACACCTAGACACATTATAATCAAAATGGCTAGGGCCAAAGACGAACAAAGAGTCTTGAAAGCAGCAAGAGAAAAGAGACTCATTACATATGAGGAATCTCCAATAAGATTAACAGCTGATTTCTCATCAGAAGCTACTGCATCCAGAAGACAGTGAGATGACATATTCAAAGTGCTTTTAAGAGAGACCATCAACAAAGAACCCCTTATTCAGCAAAATTATTCTTCTAAAATGAAGAAGAAATTAAGGTATTCCCAGATAGACAAAAACTGAGAGAATTCATTTCTTTTATACATGCCCTACGAGAAATACTAAAAAGACTGCTTCAGGCTGAAATGAAAGGACATTACACAGTAACTCAGACTCAGAGACATAAAGAGCATTACTAAAAGTAACTGCATGGGTAAATGTAAAAGATATACGTGTATTTTTTGTTTGTGACTCTTTTTTTAATTTAAAATACAACTACACAAAGCAACAATTATAAAAGTGTATTTATGTACTTATAATGTCTAAAGATATAATTTTTTTAAAAAAAGATTTTATTTTTTTCCTTTTTCTCCCCAAAGCCCCCTGGTCCATAGTTGTATATTCTTCATTGTGGGTCCCTCCAGCTGTGGCATGTGGGACGCTGCCTCAGCGTGGCTTGATGAGCAGTGCCATGTCCGTGCCCAGGATTCAAACCAATGAAACACTGGGCCACCTGCAGTGGAGCGTGCGAACTTAACCACTCGGCCACGGGGCCAGCCCCTAAAGATGTAATTTTTTGACAATAGTAACACAAGGAGGGGGAAGGACTAGAGCTATATAGGATCAAAGATTTTATATAATTTTTTTTTAAAGATTGGCATCTAAGCTAACATCTGTTGCCAATCTTCTCTTATTTTTTTTTCTTCTTCTTTTCCTGAAAGCCCACCAGTACATAGATGTATATTCTAGTTGTAGGTCCTTCTGGTTGTACTATGTGGGATGCCACCTCAGTGTGGCTTGATAAGTGATGCATGTCCACACCCAGGATCCAAACTGGCAAAACCCCAGGTCACCAAATCAGAGCACACAAACCCAAACACTTGGCCATGAGGCCAGCCCCATAATCTTACATAATATTGAAGTTAAGTTAGTATTAATCTAATCTAGATAGTTATAAATGAAGATATTATTTGTAATTCTAAAGAAACACTAAGAAAGTTACTCAAAAATACATAGTAAAAGAAACAACAGGGAATTAAAATGGCACATTAGAAAATTTGTATTTAAAACAAAAGAAGGCAATAACAAACGGAGGAGAAAAGAGACATAAGAAATCTAGAAAACCAATGGAAAATTCGAAGATGTAAATCTGACCTTACCAGTAATTACCTTAAATATAAATGGATTAAACAATCTAATCCAAAGGAAGATATTGGAAGAATGAATTAAAAAGGATGATCCGGGGGACTGGCCCAGTGGCATAGTGGTTAAGTTCGCACACTCTGCTTTGGTGGCCCAGGGTTTGCAGGTTCAGATCCCAGGCATGAACCTACACACTGCTCATCAAGCCATGCTGTGGTGGTGTCCACATACGAAATAGAGGAAGAATGGCACAGATGTTAGGTCAGCAACAATCTTCCTCAAGCAAAAAGAGGAAGATTGGCAACAGATGTTAGCTCAGGGATGATCTTCCTCACCAAAAAAAAACGCATGATCCAACTGTATGTTGTTGACAAGAGATGCACTCTACAGCCAAAGACAGACTTAGGTTGAAAGGAAAAGGGTGAAAAAAGATATCCCGGTAATAAGTAACTGAAAGGAAACTAGAGTGGCTATACTAATATCAGACAATATAGACTTTACAACAAACTGTTACCAGAGACAAAGAGGATATGTTATAATAATAAAAAGATTACTCTATCAAGAAGACGTAACAATCATAAACATGTTATGCACCTAACAACAGAGCCCCCAAACACGTGAGTATTTCCAGAGTTGTGCATTATACAATTTAAAATGTCCAGTTTTAAATAGTAAACACAAAAGGAGAAATAGATAATTCAACAATAATATTTAGAGGCTTTAGTACCTCACTTTCAGTAATGAATAGAACAATAGAAAATATGAACAAGAAAATAAAAGACAAACAGCAGAATAAACCAACTAGACCTACTAGACATCAATAGAACACTCCACTCAACAACAGAGTACATTATTCTCAAGTATGCATGGAACATTCTCCAGGAAAGACATGTGTTACACTACAAAACAGGTCTCAGTAGATGTAAAAGGATCAAAATCACACAAAAGATGTTCTCCCACCACAATGGAATGAAATTAAACATCAATAACAAAAGGAAGTTTGGGAAATTGACAAATATGTGAAAATCAATACAAAGAAGAAATCACAAGGAAATTAGAAAATACTTTGAGATGACTGAAAATAAAACCTTAATATGCCAAAACTTATGGGATACAGCAAAAGCAATAAATAGAGAGAAATTTATATCTTCAAATGCCTATATTAAAAAAAGAAGATCTCAAATCAATAACAACTTTCTACCCTAAGAAACTAGAATAAAGAAGGAAAACTAAACCCAAAGCAAGCATATGGAAGTAAATAGTTAAGATTAGAGCAGAAATAAATCAAACAAAGAATATAAAACAATCAACAAAATCAACAAAACCAGAAGTTGGTTCTTTGAAAAGATCAACAAAATTAACAAAACTTTAGCTCGACTTATCAAGAGGAGAGATAGAGAGAGAGAGAGAGAAGGAGAGAGAGAAAGAGGAGACTGAAATTACTAACATTACAAATGAAAGAGAAGACACTACTACCAAACTTACAGAAAGAAAAAGGATTATAAAGGAATACTATGAACAATTATATATCAACAAATTAGATAACATAGATGAAATCAATGAATTTCTGGAAAGGCACAAACTACTAAACCTGACTTAAGAAGAAATAGAAAATAAGAATAGACCTATAACAAGTAAAGAAATTCAATTAGTAATTTTAAAACTTAGCATACAGCCAAGCCCAGGCCCAGATGGCTTGACTGGGGAATTCTATCAAACATTTATGAAAGAATTAACATTGAACAATCCTTCACATACTCTTCCAAAATATAGAAGAGGAGGGAACATTTCCCAACTATTTCTGTCAGACCAGTATTACCCTGATACCACAACCAGACAAAGTCATCACAATAAAAGAAAACTCCAGACCAATATCTCTTATGAAGACGAATGCATCTCCACAGGAAAGCTCTAGCCAACTGAATTCAGCAACATATAAAAAGGATTATACACCATCACCAAGTGGGATTTATCCCAGGAATAAAAGGTTGGTTCAAGATGCAAAAATCAATCAGTATAATCTACCATATTAATAGAGTAAAGGACAAAAACCACATGATTACCTAAATAGACTCAGAAAAAGCATTTGAAAAAATTTAACACCCTTTCACGATTAAAAAAAAAAAACCCTCGATACAGTAGGAATAGAAAGAAACTTTGAAGTTCAACCTGATAAAGGGCATCTACAAAATACCCAAGCTAACAAACAGCATCCTTACTGGTCAAAGACTGAAAGCTTTCCCCCTAAGATCAGGAATAGGACAAAGATGTTTGCTTTCACCATTTCAACTAGACCTTGTACTGAAAGCTCTAGCCAGGGCTATTAGACAATAAAAGTAAATAAAATACAAGCAGATTGGAAAAGAAGAATTAAAACTCTTTTCATAGATGATATAATCTTGTATTTAGAAAATTCTAAGGAATACAGTTTACCAGAAATGTACAATGTGCACATACGCTAATAAAAATGTTCAGCAAGGTTGCAAGATATAAGACCGATATAAAAAAATCAATTGTATTTCTATACGTTAACAATGAACAATTCAAAACTGAAATGAAGAAAATAATTCCATTTAAAATAGCATGAAAGGGGCCGGCGTGGTGGCGCAGTGGTTAAGTGCACATGTTCCGCTTTGGTGGCCCGGGGTTCACCATTTTGGATCCCGGGTGCAGACATGGCACCGCTTGGCATGCCATGCTATGGTAGGTGTCCCACATATGAAGTGGAGGAGGATGGGCACGGATGTTAGCTCAGGGCCAGTCTTCCTCAGCAAAAAAAGAGGAGGATTGGCAGCAGTTAGCTCAGGGCTAATCTTCCTCAAAAAAGAAATGAATGAATGAATGAATGAATTAAATAAAATAGCATGAAAAAGAATAAAATACTTAAGAATAAATTTAATGAAAGAAGTACAAGAGTTGTACACTGAAAACTGCAAAACATCACTGAAAGAAATTAAAGAAGACCCAATAAATAAAAAGATATCATATGTTAAGTTTATGGAAAACATAATATTGTTAAGATGGCAGTACTCTCTACATTTCCTGTCAACATCCCAGCTGCCTTTTTTGCCAAAATTGATAAGATGATACTAAAATTCTTTTGTAAATTCAAGGCACCCAGAATAGTCAAGATAATCTTGAAAAAGAAGAACAAAGTTGAGTGACTCACACTTCCTAATTTCAAAACTTAGTACAAAGCTACAGTAAACAAGACAGTGTGGTACTAGAATAAGGATAAATGTATACATTAATGGAGTCGAATTTAGAATTTGTTTATCATCAACTTGCGGTCAATAAATTTCTTACAAACATGCCAAGACAGTTCAATGGGGAAACGAATAGTCTGTCAACAAATGGTGAATAAAGTTCGACCCCTACCTCACAACATACACAGCAATGAACCCAAAAGCAGCAAGGATTTAATTGTAAAAGTTCAAACCATAAAACTCCTAGAAGAAAACATAGGTGCAAATCTTCCTGTCCATGGATTTGGCAATGGTTTCTTAGATATGATGCCAAAAAGATGTGACACAAGCTTTGTCAAAATAAAAAAGGTTTGTGCTTAAAAAGACATCACCAATAAAGTGAAATGACATCCTACAGAATGGAAGACATTATTTATAAATTGTATATCTGATAATAGTGTAGCATCGAGAATATATAAAAAACTTATACAACTCAACAATAAAGACTAATGACCTAATTTTTTAAATGGGCAAAGGATTTGAAAAGATGTTACTCCAAAGAAGATAGGCACATGGCAAATAAGCATATGAAAATATGCTCAACATCACTAGTCATTAGGGAGATGCAAATCAAACTACAATGAGATACCACTTCCCACCCACTAAAAAGACTGGAATAAAAAAAGCTAGACAATAAGGAGTTTTAGTTAGGATATGGAGACACTGAAGCCTCATGCCTTGCTGATGGGAATGTATAATGGGGCAGTCACTTTGGAAAACAGTTTGGCAGTTCCTCAACAGGTTAAAAATAGGGTTATCATATGACCCAGCAATTCCACTTCTAGGTAGATAGGCAAGGGAAATTAAAACATACATCCACACGAAAACTTGTGCACAAATGTTGACAGCAGCATTTTTAATAATAGCAAGATTGTGAAAACAACCCAAACGTCCATCAACTCATGAATAAACAAAATTTGATATATCCATACAATAGGATATTATTCATCCATAAAAATGAATGAAGTATTGATACATGCTACAACATGGATGAATCTTGAAAATATTATATTAAGTGAAAGAATCCAGACATAAGAGGCCACATATTGTGTGCTTCCATTTATAGGCAATGTTCAGAATAGTCAAATCTGTAGACACAGCAGATCAGTGACTGCTAAGGGCTAGGAGTAGCAGTGATGCACATTGACTGCCAATAACATCAGGGTTTCTTTTTGGGATGATGAAAATGTTCTGGAATTAGTGATACTATTTGCACAAATTTTGGAGTATACCAAAATCCCTGAATATACACTTTAATGAGTGAATTTATGGAATGTGAATTGTATCTCAAAACAGAGTCTATCTGAACCAGAAGTCATTACACAAAATCTTACCTAAGGACTGTGTCAGCCACCAGAGAAATGAGGACAAATAAAAGCATCTGTCCCATAGCTTTGGACCTCTTGAGGATGCTTCTTGCCCAAGAACATAAAGGATTCCAAACATTTTGAATAGAGCCAAGTGTGTTTGCTTCAGTTAAGATATATTTTTATTATTTTATATCAAATATCCAAAATAAGAAGGCACGAGGCAATTACTTGGAAGAGATATTGAAATGAGTAGATAAAATATGAGGACACAGGAGAAATTATGTCCTCTCTTGGGTCGTGTTTTCTCCCTGGAAAAACAGCTTGTGACTGAGATCTATGGATAATTTTTCTCCTAAAATGATTTTCCAAATCTCTCAAATTGAACAAGAAATTTTTAATAATTCCTCTCTTTCTGTTACCCTTTCAGGTGTTACCTTCAAGCAAAGGCTGTCTTCATATTGATAGAGACTGTTCAGCTGTATATTACCATGAATCCAGCAGTGATATATACCATCCTTTCCAAAACCGTGAGCAGCTGAGAGCTAGCAGGTACATCATGAAGCACACGTCAGAGGTTCTCTGTGAAGTCCTGGATCCTGAGGGAAACACCTTTCAGGTAAAGTACATCATTAGTATAGAGAGAGGCTGTGGCTTTGCTTTTGAGATAGTTCACACTAGAGGATCTTCCATGTAGCTTATCTTAGCTGCCTTGGGATTAGTTATCCACTTACTGTGAATATTTTGGGCAAGCAGTAATGAGTGTCAATGTCTTTGATTCTTAAGTGTACTTCCATGGGGGATAGCAAGCCCAACACTTGGGATGGTAGAAATGTTAAAACCAAATAAATAATTAGAACAAAAGGCAAAAAAACATTACTAAACATCGAAAAAGTAATGCCAATGAAAAGGAGTGATATAAGAATGGTCTGTATCCAGGTTAAAATGAAAACAAATACATGGGGCAGCAGGCAAGTCTGTTTGACTAGGCAGAGAATCTATGGTGAGAAGTATCAGTTAGTGAGGGTTCCAGTAGGGTTGAAGATGGGGAGACCAGAAGCCTGGAGACATGCTTAGCTATTCGATTGATGGTAGAGCTCTATCTTCTGTTTCTCTGTCCTTCAACACAACTATCCTCTTACCTCTAGGCCAGGTTTTGGCAAACCATGGCCACTTGTTTATATAGGCTATGAGCTAAAAATGACTTTTACATTTTTAAATGGTTGGAAAAAATCAAAAGTAGAAGAATATGCCATGACATAAAAATTACAGGAAATTCAAATTTCAGTGTTGTTGTATAGTTATATTGGAACACAGTCATTGTCGTTTGTTTACATATTGTCTGTGGCTGCTTTTGCATATAATGACAGAGTTAAGTAGTTGCAACAAGAGACTGTATGACCTACAAACCCTAAAATATTTACTATCTGGCTCTTGACAAAAAAGGTTTGCCAACCTCTGCTCTAGGCACTTATCCTTTTTTTTACTCCTTACCCAACAGTGGAATTTCGTGTATCGGCTAGCTGGTAGTGAAGTTGTTTGTCAGATTTAGAACCATCCTTTGTAGGGAATACCTGGCTTTCTTTGAGTACGCAGACAAGCCCTGATCCAGCTTATTTTTTCTGTGTTAGGTAAATGAGACTCTTTATAGCATGAGTTCAGGCTGCTAATAAATTTCAATTTACAGTGAATTGAAATTGAAACGTAAAGCCCCAAACCCTCTAGATTGAAACACATGGGTCATCCAGGCCAAGCATTCTTCTAGGCATTGATGGTCTTTTGGGGCATCGCCTTCACTGGTCTTTCAACCCAAACCACACTCCTTCCTGGAGAGACTCATGCCTTATCTAGACAGTAGTAATGGCTAAAACATTTCTTCTCACATTAATTCTAAATCTGTTTCCCTAGATAGTCTATTCATGGAATTGCAAAATATAACCTCTTCCATACTATATCATTCTTTTAATATTTCAAGACAAATATCACATGAGTATCCTTTCCTTCGTATTTAAATTCCCACTTCCTTGAACTAATCTTCAGAAGAGAAAGTTTTGAGTCCCCTGCCATCCCAGTCACCTTCCTCTGAATATATTCCGTTTGCCTTCCACTCTGTCTTCGTAGTCTAGGTGTGGTTTGTGAGTGGAGATGTGCTGCTAGATTTTCACTTTTATTAATGCAATCTATACCTAGTGAACAGTACTTTACAAATAAATATCCCCGATTTTCTGAATATACTAAAAGATCACCTGCTTTCTCAGATGGGATCAGCAGAAATGTGAGCTTTATGGCATCTTTTGTCTTTTAGTTGCTTATGTACTTTGTCCCTTAGGTCATGGCTGATGGTAGCACATCAACTCTGCTACCTGAAAACAATTTGGAAGATGATTTAAACTCAAAACCTGAAGGCTATGATAGTTTATCATCTACTCACCTTCATAAAAATCACCTACAAATATATGGTGAACATGTCCCCAGGTAAAATGATAAAAATAATACCATGACTTTTTATTTTTAATTCCAAGTTCAAAGAGCTTTTAACTCAATGCTTCAAGTGATTAGATTTTTATTTCTTCGAATAGGTTTTTTGTTATCTATGCCGATGGATCAGGAGTAGAACTTCTTCGAGATGATGACATAGAAGAATACTTATCCTTGGCATATGGAGAATCAACCACTGTAGTTCTTCAAGAGCCAGTACAAGAACAGCCAGGTAGAGAGCCCAGCCTGTCTGACACTCACTGTGTCCCTTCACCAGCTCTCATCTTCCTATGCAATTCACCCCGGGGCCATCACCGCTCTTCCCCATTTGCTCACTTTTCAGCTCTACTTTCCACCCGGCCTGTCAACCTACCTATACAGTTACTTACGTTCCTACCAAACTTGATTTGAGCATCAACATATGTAAATTGTACGTAAGCTCCTCTTCTACCTATGAGTAGATTTGTGTCTGTGTTTAGGTATGTTAGGTTGGTACCTAGGTTCCTATTTATGTGTTCATTTCATCTTGGCAGGGAAAAACAAAGAAAAGTGAGAGATCTCTTGTAAATTTATTTTTTGTCATTTTGAAGGTGTTGCCTTGATGAATTTAATGTAATAAGAAAAGAAAGTACATGTGATGTGTGAATTAGAAAGCCCACCTGAAATAGAGTTTAAGTTCTATGCCATATTCATTGGGCATTTATGCTATTTTCATCAATGTCAAAGAAATCAGTGTCTGACCACAAGTTAGAGGCACATATTGTGTTGTCAGAACCACCAGTATATGAATTATGTGTATTTAAACATAAATATAAATTTGCATGTTGTCTGTGTACCAAACCACTGTGTTGCGTCTAGGTTCACATATGTGTTTCTTTTTTATCTTTTCTCTGGTTGGTGGGGTATATTTTGTGCTCATTTATGAATATGCCCACATCTCTGTGCACTTACATCTTTTAGTGTATCAATGCACATGTGTACGATGTAGTAAACCTTGCTCTTTATCTGTAAATATGGAGAGGGAGGCACTCTGACTGGTTGTGCAGTGCCTGTATGGAACTATAGGAGAATAAGAATTCATCTCAAATTGCTTTGTTAGTTACTCATTTAACTAGCATCTACCTGATAACCCACCATGTACCAAATACTGACTGGATATTAGGAATACAATGGTGAGCTAAGACAACATGGACCCTGCTTTCACAGAGCTTAGAGTTTAACAAGAGATAGGTATTAATTATATAGTCACACCGTTTATGATTATAAATCAAGATAAGGTCTGTGAAGGAAAGGAATACAGTTCTATGAGACCATCTAGCAGAGGAACCTGATGTAGTCTAGAAGGCTTCCCTGAAGATGATGGAGCCAAGAGCTGGTGGATAAGTAGGAGTTAGTTAAAATAGGATAGAGAGCTCTCTTGGAAAGGAGAACACAAAGCAGGAAGCATGAAGCATAAAGCATTGTAAATGGGGAAAAAGGCCAAAGTAGCCCAAGCACAGAAGGGAGAAAGGCGCAAATTCAGGCAGGGGCGAGAAAATCTATCCTGTGAGCAACGAGAAGTCAAAGAAGCTTAAGTCATGGACGAACCCTGATGGCTGGGGGAGGTTCATTCACAGAGCAGATGTGGGTAAAACAGCTAGTTGTTGCTGTAGTCCAGAAGAGGATCTCTCCAAGGCAGATGACCTAAGGGAGGTCAGTGGAGAGGGAAGAAGGGGATGAACTCAAGAAATGTTTACTGTTGGGACTGACAGGACTTGGATGTGGTTGTTGAAGTGAGTTGTAATAATTCCAGGTGGTATAAATACAGTGACTAAAAACCCAACTTTTCTTGTTGGATTGTAAGGTCCTTAAGCATAATCACTGTGTCTTGCTTATCAAAAAGTGTTTGTTGAATTTATTAAATACTTACTGAATTTCTCAGAATGTTTTGATGGAGAAATGACCCTCTGATAACTCTCTGAACCAGGCGCCCTGAGCATCACTGTCCTTCGCCCTTTTCATGAAGCATCGCCATGGCTAATGAAGAAAGAATTAGACACAATTGTTCCTCCTAATCTCCAGTCAAGGTCATGGGAGAAATTTCCCTCAGTTGAGGTATAAATTTTTCTGCTGAAAAGTCATTATATTTGTCAGTCCATCAATCAATGGACCGGAGTCTCAGGTCTTCTCCCATATATTCATATGTTTTCATTCATATGTAAATTATTAATGGGCTCAAGGAGTTTTACATTTGAAGATTTTAACATTTGTAGAGTTTAGAGAAATATACCTGACTGGCTAATCTCAGTTTTGTTTCTTTTATCCTGTGTTGCAGGCTTGAACATCTTCCTATAATATGAAAACACCCACTCTGAGTAGCCCGTGTTACACCCCTCCTGCCTTGGAGTTACTGATATTATACAATACAGAAATCTTCCTTTCTCTCATTTCTTATTTGTTACCTTTAACATACAATTTTAGGTCTTTCACTCTCCTTTTTTTCTTAATTCATTAATGCACAAACTGAGTATATAAGAATAATTTGAAGGAGTATAGACAGAGATTAGCAACTACAATGCTAAAAAGATTAGAGAACCCCCACCTAAAGTTTTTTTAAAGAATAAAAGAAAATATTTTGAGCAAGAATTGTGAAGTCTCACATTTTGCAAGATTTGCCGTTTCATTTTGCAAGCAACGTATGTAATATGTCCACCATATTGTCAGATGTTAACTTGTTAAATCAGTGAAGACATTGATAATACGATCAGAGAGAGATAGTAGTGTTGGGAGGAGGATAATGTTTTTGACTTATGATGATCTTTGCTTCCTTACAATCTTGTAATAGTAGGGGCACAGATAATGAACACTTAAGATAACAAAGACCTCCTAGCCCTATCTTTTAATTTGGTGACTATATTCACCATTGTGAACGAAGATTATCTGAATTCTAGTCCTGACTCTACCAATTATTAATGTGGAATTTGGGACTAGTCACACTGGACCTTTACTTCCTTATCTGAAAAATGAAAAGGCCACACCAAATGGCTCACTAAGGCTACATTCAAGTTGAAAGTACTGTGTTATGACAGATAATATGCCACATCTGAGATTAATGAAGGAAGTTCATTCTCTTCCTCTGAAACTCCTATGCTATGACCTTCTGTGCCCAGTAGAAGTGCCTCAACCCAGGCAAGCCCCTGAGTGGTTATCACTGACCATGCACTGGACACTGAGTAGCAATTTAAAATGAAGCACATCGGACACGTTTCAGGACATAAGGCATCAAAGCATACCACTCGTGAAAGTCAATTACAAGGGTAGCATAGAGACGCGCATCTACTCTAAGGCCGACATTTCTGCCGAGGAGATCCTGGGAAGATCTGGAGGCCTGCCTAATCTAGAGTGACGTCAAGACCACCCAGATCTATGGGATGATTTCTATCCCAAAGAATCTATTTAGGTCAAAATGCACATGGAATCAGAAAGTTAAAAACTGCTTAATTCCAAGTGTCTTAGGTTGCCTGTGGGCATTAAGGAATAGTCACATGCATTTGGCATAAACTAGGCTGCTGCTGCATTACCGTGGCACAGCATTGCTTAGCCCTCCCCCAAATGCTATCCAGTGGGACATCATGCAACAAGGCTTTAAAATATACAGATTCTTGGTGACAGGTATAAAGGGGAAAGCTTGCCCAGGTCTGTTACCAATTTTTCTTTCATTTGCAAAACTTTTTGAGAGCAGGGATCATGTTTTTCACTGTTGTATTCCCTAACAAGTGGTTCCTGGCATAGTGTCTACATAATAAGTACTCAGCAAAAAAAATAAATAAATAAATAAATAAAATTCTAACATTAAAACATTTGATTTCTTCAGTGGTTGGTTTGCTTTGTTTTTTTAACAGAAAAAAACTCCAGGACCTCCCTTTGGCACTCATATTTGGAAGGGCCTTAACATTGAGTGCAAACAGCTAGTGAGTGCCCCAGCTCCTATACTCAAAAGCCCCAATGTACTACAGATACGCCAGTTCATCCAGCATGAGGTCATAAACGATGAGGTGAAACTGAAGCTGCAGATTTCCCTTAAGGTAATGGAATCCAGGTAATCTGACCCAAAAGAATCAGGAACAATCCTTCCTCTTGGTTTGCTGAGGAACCTGAAATTATGTTATTTTACCAATATTTATCTAATGTAATACACAAATGTCAATCTTCCAGAGGGTAGGAGATTGAGAGGTAAAAAATGCTTAATGGTTCCCACAGATACAGGAAGTATTGAGGCCCCAAAGACATTGAGAAGATAAGTAACTTTTATATGTGATTGCTTTTTAGAGTCCTCTTTCTTTATATTATATGGAAAACTGGTCTAGTGACCTCTGGAACAAGTTAGAACTGCATATTAATCTGATACTTGTCCCCTGGAGGAAGAGGATTGTTGGTTTTTGGAAATAGTCTAAGAAGTTGTAAATATACAGTTAACTGTATAAGCGTATCTATAACATCTCACTGTCTAGTTTGTTAACTATCTCAGAAGAGGGATCATATGTGTTTTGTTTATGGTTATACACCCAGCACCTGGCATAGAGCAGGGGACCATTGTTTATGGAAATGGATCAAATATTTACGGAACCAGTAAAGTATATTTCTCTTGGAAGCAAAGTCATAGATTAAGCAACTTACCTTCATAGATAGAATCATAAAGACTATCCCTGGAAGGGACTCAAGAAATCATCTAACCCAACTCTGTCCATTTTATTGATGCAAATACTGGAGTATGGAGTTAGAAGCTGGGCCTCTCTGAGGTCCTCTTACAGTTCTAATATCCTGTGGCCCTTAAACTTTGCTTTTGGACTTTTCAGGTCTTTGCTTATTAACATTTTAAGGAAATGGCTTTCCAGATTGCTTGACCAGTAACTGGTTGTTAAGCACTGTGAACTTATATGTTCTTCATCTTTTTGTAATATTTCAAGTTGATGTTGACTATTTTGGTGTCTTTCTCTACTTCATTTCTGGGTTTTATTGATTCATTTTGTTCTGCTGATTTAGGACTATATAAACCATATTTTAAAGAAAGAAGATGAGCTACAGGAAATGACAGTTAAAGATTCCAGAACTGAGGAGGAGAGAGGCAATGCTGCAGATCTCCTCAAGCTTGTTATGGTGAGAAAGAAATGTTTTATACACCAACATTTTTACTATTCCTTCAATACTAGATGCTTCAAGACAAAATATTATAAGTAATGGTGGTTTCTGCTGCTTCTATGTAGCATTCACTTCCTCCTTATAATTTCTTATTTCTGTGGAAATCTGATTCCTTATATATTGAATTTTCCAAATGTGTTTTAGGCTCTTCCCTGAATCAAGAGTAATCCCAAAGCCTCTTAAATAAAAGTTTTTATTATCGTCAGAGAAATTAACATTCATTGAAATGTTGAATGAAATAATGAATGGAATAGGAAGGAGGAAGAAAAAGGAATTTCTATAATTTCAAATGATTTCCATTTTTAGAAATTTGCTAAGTGAAGGGAATGACTAAAAAAAAACAAATAAATTTTGTAGAGGCAATAAAAAACTAATTCATCTTATAGTAATATCCCTAAAAGATCAATTTGAGAATGTAAAGAATGCTTCTAAACAAAGTCAATTTTGTATGTAATATAATCATCATCATTAAGGAATTCTATCTTCATTTCAGTCTTTTCCTAAAGTGGAGGAAACTACAAAAGGTCATGCTACTGAAGGTAAATATCCTTAATGTTTTCTGCAAAATATTTACAGATTTCGAAAGAACAATCTTAAGTACACTTCTCAGTCATTCTCCCACCTGATAGCAAAGTACCATATACATATTTCTGTTGTTGTATTGGCCATGAGGTATTGTAATGACTTATTTATACATTCTTTTCTGCCTAAATTGTGAGATCCTTGAAAACTGTGATTGCCTCTAATTCATCTTTAACTTTCATCTGTTGAATGAAAAGTTGACATTTGATTTAAAAGTTGATGTTTTATGTTAACCTCAACTTGTATATAGAACATAGCTAAGATACAGGAAGGAAACAACTAACCAACACTCTCCCTCAACACACACACACACACACACACACACCCATGAACGCACATGCACAGAACTTTTGAGCAACTACAGTTATCACCAAAACTTTGCACTGTTTTATATTTTATACTGTATGTAGTTCAAGCAGTCTACTCTTGGAAGATAGCCTCATTCAAAGCATATTTATTTTGGGATATATGCAGCCCCAACAAACTTGGTTATGTGGTTTCATAGTTCACAGTAGACAAGTAGAGGAGAATTTGGTGGTTTGAGATTTTTCTTTTCTTTTCTATTTTGGCCGTATGACAAAGGTGAGAAACTGGCAGCCATGGGCTTCATTCAGCCCATGGATGTGTTTTGTGTGTACCCCACACTGTTGACTTGCACAATTGTTCTTGTTGTTTTAGTTTATCTGAATTTTTCTTCTCTTGAAATGTCACATTACCACATAGTGACATTAGGCTGAAGGTGATTAGCAGCTGCCCCCTTTAGAATGACTGTGAACAAAAGAATCCATCAGAAAGCCCAATGTCTCCCTGTCCTTACACTGTGTTGTCACTCTTCTATGGGCAGCCTCTCCTCTTAGGGTTGCCAGATTTAGCAAATAAAAATAAAGAAGGCCCAGTTACATTTGAATTTAAGATAAACAACTCGTAATTTTTTTCAGTGTAAGTAAGTATAAGTATAACATGGGACATACTTATACTAAAAAATATTATGTGTTATTTGAATTTCAGATATAACATGAGATATACTAAGAATATATATAACATATATTTGGGGACACATACTAAAAAATATTATGCGTTTTTATCTGAAATTCAAATGTAACTAGATGCCTTAGACTTTATCTGGTAACCCTACCTGGTCGCATTTGAATTTGTAACCTCTGCCATGAGGGAATGAGGGAACAGTCACTGCAGAGGTAAATGTGCAGGCTGCCCAGTAGTGAAGGACAAACTAAATGTATTTTTCAAACATACAAACAAGCAAACAGCTGCAGGAGTCAGACAGGATCTGGCATACTTACAGCTGCCCCTCACATACTACGAGTGGCGATCCTAAGTCAACCCTCCCCAAAGTATTTCCTAAAACATTCATCTATGAAAGCGCTCCACCAAAAAGGAGTTTTATGATAAAATAAGTTTGAATAATTCTGCTTATTGCCTTATTTTCTAAGAGAGCCACAATGTACGTTAACTAATTAAGGGTGCAGAAAAGACCTACAGTAACAAAACATGTTTAACCTTGTGTAAATCAGTGTTCCCCAAGTTCATATAGCCAGGCAACATGGAAATTTTTCTCGTTTTTAAATCTCCTGTTAACATCCCACCAAGACCATGTTCTGTGAAATAAACTCTGAGAATCACAGCCCAAGTTATCCAATAACCATTGTATTATATTCATATCCTTAGATTCAGATCCTCAGATTATTTTTAGAAAAACAATTTCAATAAAATGGTTAACTTTTTAAGTTTTGGTGCTCCAGATATGAAGAAAGTCAGTTAGCTAGAACACTGATTCCCCTAATGATGTGGGAAAAATGAGGTGTCACTACATTTTACATTTTGACTGTAAGATGTATGTTCTCTAGTAGGATATTTCATAAAAGTGGTCTTACTTACTGTTATAATACAGCTTGGTCATAGAAATTCTAGTAAACACTTGATAGATTAGATATAAGGCTCTTAGAAAATATCTCAAATGAGTAATTGGGTACTGATTGTGTGTTGTGCTGTAAAAAAATGAGGATAAAAGTTTAAATGCATTTATTTTTAAAGTTGCAGCCCACTTAGTTGATTTATTCAAGCAATCTTTGGCTGTTGCTCCAGAATGTCCACCAGAAACATTTGATACAGATTTCTTGGAAAAAAAAGGGAGGTAAGCTAATCCAAGACTGTGTTCCAATTAGTATTAAGCATGCAGTAATTGAGGAAATGGAGAGATATAGCTGTCATAACTATGGGTGACAACATCAATGTTAACAATTTCTCGTACAGTGGTGGTTTTTCTTTTATTGTTTGTAAGCTGAGAGTACTCCCCTTTTCACTGTACTTTCCTTTCCTTTCGCGTAGGCACATAGCAAGTGAAAAGCGCTGGAAAGAAAAGATAGATCAAAAGAGGTAATTCTATCCTGAAGTATACATAAGCATGTGAAAAGGCCCAGGTTGGGGAGTCAAAGAATTTTGGAGTGGGATAGATTGAAGTGTCCTGCATCCAGGCTCCCCACTCTTAGTGAATCTCTTCTACATTTCTGCCATGTGGTCATTCAGCTTTTGTGTGACGATGTCATTATCTCTTAAGGAAGCCCATTTGACCATCAGGTAGATTTTCTCTACCTCTCATAAGCAAGAAAGTTCTCAAGTACTCTCTGTGCCTTGGTAATTCTAATATACTAATAAATATTCTAGAACTTAATGCAGTGTGTAGTCATAAACATTCAAGGATTTTTATCATTCACATGAGGAATGTGCTCTAAGCATTATGTGTTTTGGTTTTCTTTCTATCCTGGCTGAGGATTCCAACCCCAGCTCTCTTACCATAAAGAAAGGAAGCCAGATATATTTATTGAGTATATAGTAGTACATATGGTCCTGTTGTACACAATTGCGTGGCTCCTCTCCAGAATGACTCCCAGGATAAATATGCTTCTTAATAAAAATGTCTGGATTATCTTGTGGAATGTGTTGGAGAAGTGGTGAGATAAGACCTTAAGTCTCAGGGGTGACCCCTATATACAAGGTCCAACTAGGAGGTAAATACTGTCTCGTAGAATATCTCTGAAAGGATTTCCAAGAGACTGGTGACAGAGGTTACCTGTAGGGAAGGAGATCTAGAGAGTAGGGGACAGCATGGGATGGAGACTCTCTTTTTATTACATACTCTTTAATGCTTTTTTGATGTATGTACATCTGTACCTGTTATCCATTCACGTTTTTTCAAATTTTGAAACATTAACTACTTCAAATTTTAACCTATAGGTAGGTAATGGCAAGCCAATGAAAGTTTTTGAAGAAGAAAGTGAAACATACTTAGATATGCGTCACAGAAAGAGACGGATTAGCAATGTGGAAAATGGATTGGGGAAGAGGGTTAAGGAAAGGGAGAGGTTCAGGGAAATGGAAGGTGGTCAACAAATATCAGATGCTGTGGGAGACTTGGAAAGGGGAATAAAAAGAGGAATTTGGGTGTATCCATTGGAAGGTTTATTAACTTCTTTTGTGAGAACAGTTTTAAGAGAATGGTAGGCAATAGTCAGACTGCCATAGATTGACGAATGAATTTGGTGAGGCAGTAGAGATAAGATATTTTAATGAGAAATTAAAGTCATTTAGATAAAATGATATTTTGATTGAGCCAATATGTCCTGAGAGGCCATCTGGTATAACAGAAAGGGCACTGGTCTCAGAGCCAGCAGACCTAGAGTTCGTTTCAGTTGGATTGCTTACAGACTGGATGGTGCCAGCTGGTGGTTTACTTCTGTAAAATTTTCGTCAGAATTCAGTTTGCTTATCTGTAAAACGAGGATGCCTGGAAACCCTAATCCCTAAGGTCTCTTTCAGCTCCTCACTGGGTAACTAACAGCTGATTAGCAAGTGCACTTATCAAGATTGTGGGCCTGGAAGCAGGCAACCTGGGTTTTAGTTCAGACTTCACCTCTTACTAGTTATGTGATTTAGGATGGGTTACTTAACTTCTCTACACCTTGATTTTTTTTGACAGATAAAATGGGGATAATAATGGTAACTCATAGAGTTATGCAAGATTAAATGTAAAGTACTTTGCAAATCTCCTGGCATGCAGTAAACACTTAAAAATGAAAACTATTTCAAATAGGATTAGGTTAAGCTACATTTAGCAGACAACCCCCAATCAGTGATTTTACAAGAAAGAAATTTATTTTTCCTAATGTAAAGGAAGTCAGAAGTGGGCAGTCCATGGTAGGCCGTGCCACAGCATCATTAGGAGCTCAAATTCCTTCTTTTTATCTGTTCCATCATTCTTAGCACATCATTTCCATTCTCAAAGTTGCTTCTTGGTTGCAAAGTGACTGCTGCAGCTACAGCCATTTCATCCATACTTCAGAAAGTAGAAAAAGAGATGAGGCAAGGACAAAGGAAAAGCCTCCCACTTGAGTTAGCCCTCTTTAAAAGCTATCTGGGGTCTTAGCCCATGACTTCAGTTTACTTCTCATTGGCCATCCCTATACACAGGGAAGTCTGGGAAGTGTAGTTTTTAGCTGGTGTATTATCTCCCCAGTACAGAGTTCTGATATTGGAACAACTAGCAGGATTATCATGATTGCTTTTATTTTGCTTTGTAATCACTGATCACATTATCCATAAACCATTCCTCAGGTTTTAGTTTTTGGAGTTTTTTTTTTTTTTTTTTTTTTTTTTTTTACCACTGCTACTGAAATTATGGAAATCAGCAGAATCTAGCTGGCATTTTAACCCTAGAGAATTGAAAGACATGCAAAAAGGTCAACTAAGTGGTTTTTAGTCTTTTGAGATCAACTGTAAAACCAAACTATCATCTGGTATCATCATTTCCTATCTTATTTGAAAGTCTGATATCTGAAGTAGGCAATGTGACTGATTCTACAAGAAGCAGAAAATGAACCAAAAAAATGTTTGACGAGTTAACTCATGTCAGTTTTACTGTTAGTGATCCCATTTTCTGTGGGCTTTAGAGCTAAAACACAAGTAAACAACATTTTTAAATATTTTATGTCTTCTTTTGCAACATTATGGAAATATCAACCAGGAAGGAAATCGAAAAAACACGCAATTATCTAGAGGAAATCAGGAACAGAACGGTATCACCCTACTTCAAATCAGAATTGAGCAAGACCTTTCAGTCTCAGGTAACGGAATGTCCTTAACAACAGTCAAATTAAGAGTCTTTATTAAAAGGTGATACAATGCAGATGTTATTATGTAACCTCCTTTTCCTCTTGTTTCTTTCCTGCATCCACCTGACTGACTAACCTGTACCCTTCACATTCACGTCGTCACAAGCATATGAGAGGGAGCACTAATTCCAGGTCTTGCAACTCAGAAGAATTTCTCTGCCGATGCATTACTATCCCTCCACCTCCTGCCTTGCACGATCACGATTACCCGCTCCCGTCTATTTTAAGCCCTTTTTTGGGGTCAGATTCTTCCTATTGATTATCCTTTGATACATCTCATTTTGAAGTTTCTATTCCATTAAAATCTCCTCCCCCATCAGCTGCTGAGAGCGCTAAGCTATTGTGAGTTCTTGGAATCCCAGGGATGCAGAGCGCTCCTCACGTCTATGAAACTTGAAACTCTCAAGCGAAGCGGATATTTGCACGTGTTCAGAACTCACCGAGCTTCCCCCAAAATTCCAGATGCTATTATTAACCAGAGGCTGCCTGAGAAAAAATTATAGGAAATTATAGCTAATTAACAAAATCGAGAATTGAATTAGTCTCTTGAAAAACTTTTAGTTTGGAAACTTTATTTTCAGGGCCTTAAAAAATATGCTTTTTGGGCCAGTCCCATGGCCAAGTGGTTAAGATTCTGTGCACTCTGCTTTGGTGGCCCAGGTTCACGGGTTTGGAGCCCAGGCGCAGACCTACTCCACTTATCAGCCATGCTGTGGAGACATCCCACATTCAGAACGGAGGAAGACTGGCACAGATGTTAGCTCAGGGCTGATCTTCCTCAAGCAAAAAAAAGAGGAAGATTGGCAACAGATGTTAGCTCAGGGCAAATCTTCCTCACAAAAAAAATATGTATATACATATATCCTTTCATCATTGTTCATTAATGTAACATGCTAGTGGCAGTTGCCTTTCAGCCATGCATAAGTCTAAAATAAGTCTTTTGCTTTTTCCTTTAAGTTTAATTATCTAGACGCCCTTTCCAAAAACTTGCCTCCTTTTACAAAGAAAGTTGAAGATACAAACAAAACAGCTGTTCAAAATACGTCCAATCTTCAGCCAGGTAATGTGTTCATGCAGCTCTTATTCCTATTAAACGGCTAATTAAATGAAGAATACCTAATAGTGTCCTATTTGAACATAACTAGTTCTTACTACTTTTTGTCTCAGTAATAGCTAATGACATAACCCTCTGTGACCTGTATATTACAGATATGACTGAATTATATGAGGAAACCAAGATTTAGTTCCTGTATGCTTAAAATTTACCTAAAAGCCTTAAGAAGACCTTACTAATTTAAAAATCAAGGAATTAATGAAAGGTCATCGGAGAACAGGGCATTCACATGGTCTCAAAGTATCACCTCACATATTTCTTCCTAATTATGAAGAGGAAATGTACCTTTACAGTGGACAGAGATGGCGTCCACCTTAGCTGAGCGATCACCCTTCTACTAATTGCGAGACAACCTAGAATTAGGCGCTTTCTCATCTAATGCAGTATGAAGTGCCTAGGGGCTGAGTAGAATTCTTGCTAAAAATCCTTAACCTGAATTTGATCAAGAGGAAACAGTCAGAAAAATCCAGGATGTGCACATTTTATAAGACAACTGGCCTGACTCTTCAAAAAAGTCAATGTCATTAAACTAAAAAAGATGGGGTGATGATTCTATGTTAAAAGAGACTAACGAGGCATAAAAACGATATGCAATACATAAACTTTGGATGCTGGATTGAGAAAAAAACGGCTATAAAAGGTATTTTGCAGCAACTGCAGAAGTTTGACTGCAGACTCTCTATTAGAGGGCATTGTGGAATTACTGTAAGTTTTCTTGGGTGTGATCATGGTGTTGTGGATTTGTAGGAGAAGGACTTCATTTCAGGAGATTGAAGTTGAAGAATTGAGGGATGAAATGAAATTTAGTGGTAGTTAAAATACCCAGAGACAGGAATTTTTTCCTGCACAATACAACTCCAGAGGTTCAGCTGCCTGGAATGAGCACAGCCAAAGAAAACATCTAATCACCACAGAGTTTGCCAAGCAAAGATTAAATCTGGAACAATGACTTGTAAATGTGATGCGGAGAAATCAGGGATGAAGGTTGACAGTGCTTGTGCTGCCACCCATGCCCTGGGCAGACGGCACTAATCAGTCAAGCCTGCTCTCCCCTTGAAGAGGGTGAGGCCACAGTTGTTCAGCACGGTCCTCCAGGCAGCTGCCACCATTCACTCAGGGTTGGCACAAACACAAGTTGAAAGGAATTTGCATCCCCCGTCTTTGATACATTTATTTAAAATTTGTTTCATATTGCACCGATTTCTTGGAGAGATACATTTTAATAAAGAGCTACATTTTCATAGTAAAGAATGGATTTAAAATTGGAATTTTTTTTTAATCACATCTCAGTTACTTTTGCAAGGTAAGAGCAGACCAAATTACTTGGTCTCTGCTTCATAACCCAACAACGTAACAACTATGATGTGGTTACAAGGTGCAGAAAGAACCAGCTAGCTCCTAGGGATTGTGAGCCTTGCAGATACTGTCCTATTTGTTAATGGCAAACATTGCATCACATAGTGAAGAATCCCTGCCTCTTAATGGCTTTCTTCGATTTTGTCTTTCTGTCAAGGAGCAGGGGAGGGAAGCACCCTGTTCATTGTAAAGAAGAATACAAACATTAGTAGTCATTGTCCAGAATAGCACTTTATAATATTTGTTTTGGGTTTTCTAGATTCCCAGCCAAATAAAGTTTCACAACAAGAATCCTCAGACACACTTAGTCTTCCAAAATCAGAGGCTTTTGTGGATATGAAGGCGTTCGCTAGCCAGAACCAAACTGAAAATTTAACAAAATCTACTGAAGGTAAACCAGCTGTTGTCTTTATCTTGCTGTTTCTCCTAACTGAACATTATGTCTTTGTGGAGTATGGGAGATGGCACGGGGGCTGAGGGTATGGTTGGTGGTTACAGAAAAAATTCTAGAGGTTCATGGATCCTGAGGCTATGGAACTTTGTAAGCTTTCCTAGCACTTCAAAGTATCTCAAAAAAGTTTTCAGAATGACTACAAGTCCCAGACTGAAAGAAAGAAATGACAAATACTTTTTTTAGATTTGTTATTTTATATTTTATTTTTTCATTTTATCTTATTTTGTTTAAAGTCAGGAAGCTGGTAGCTTTTTTTGAGCAACCAGAAATTTGGTAGATGGATTTAGATTTACCTTTTTTTTTTTTAAGATTGACTCTGAGCTAACATCTATTGCCAATCTTCCTCTTTTCTTTTTTCCTCCCCAAAGCCCCAGTACACAGCTGTATATCGTAATTGTAAGTTATTCTGGTTCTTCTATGTGGGATGCCGCCTTAGCATGACCTGATGAGCAGTGTGTAGGTCTGCACCCAGGATCTGAACCGGTGAACCCTGGGCCGCCAAAGTGGAGCACATGAACTTAACCACTCAGCCACGGGTCCCGCCCCAGATTTACCTATTATTTCAGTACTTTCTTGGTCTGCAGGTACCAGAAGAAAAACGTAAAATGTAGTCTCTGTCTTACACAGCACATCATCTTATTGGGGTAGCAGAAATTGAAGTATGGAATAATACAGAATAATATCTAGATATGCTGATTTCATGGAAGTTAATTCAACTAAATATGGTTGGTCAAAAAAGAAAAACAGAATAATTTAAATTGTGTAGAAAATTTGCACCCCTTGATTCCTGGGAGCATGTTCTGTACTGAAAGTGAGATGCGAATCTGCTGATGGGTCTCAATTACCTCTTACACAGGGAGCATCTTGCCACATTTATGGGTGAATTAAAAGATTTACCTTACACAAGACTTTTGCCTTCCTGACTTCAAACTTATCTCTCCTATAAGGTTTATTCATTTAATGGATAATTACTCAATGCCTACTGTGTGCCAGGCATTATTCTAGGCACAGAAATACAGCAGTTAAGAAGCCAAAGTCTTATAGAGCTGTATATAGTATGGACAGACCTAGACAATAAATAAGTAAACAAATAAATTAGATAAATTCAGATTGCGATTAATGTTATCACATAATGAAACAGTATGATGTATGGAGATGTCTTGGGGAGAGGGACGGCATTCCATTAGGGGGTTAGGAGGCCCCTCTGTGAAGGGACACTTGAGCTGAGACAAGAACAACAAGAAGCCAGCCATGCAAAGATTAGGGGCATGAATATTCCAGGTAGTTGGAATAGCAAGTATGAAGGCCCTGCGGGGAGAAGAAACAGACAAAAAGGCATATAGTTAGAAGAAAATGAGAAAAGGAAAAAGTAGAAGGTGAGTTGGGAGAGAGGGGCAGAAATGAGACCATGGGATGCTGCATAGGGGAGCTTTGGGTTTTATTCTAAGTATAGTTTTATTCAAACAGCACAGGAAGGTTTTGAGCAGGGTAGTTACATGACTAATATATATTTGCAAAAGATCACTCTGGTGGCTGTGTGGATAGTAGCTTGTGGCAAGAAGGGAGGAGTAGGGGAGGAGGAAGCAGCTGAAGTAGTACATGTGAGCACTGACAGAGACCTGGACTAAGGTGGGAATGATGAGTTGCAAATTAATTGGAAATATATCCTGGAGGTGGAGCCAAAAGGACTTGCTGGTCGATTGGATATGGCAGTGAGAAATAAGAGGAATCGAGGGTGATTCCCAGCTTAACTAATACGACCAGACGTAAGGCTGAGAATTTGTAGTTGTAACAAGTTCCAGGTGGTACTGATGTTGCTGGTATAGCAACACCTTGAGAACCACTGCCCTAAGGCAAACTCTAGAATATAAAAGTCAGGCAGAGGAGGAGTCGGTAAAGACAACTAAAAAGAAGAAGTCAGTGAGGTAGGAGAAAAACAGGAGTGTGGAAATCACTGAGTGTTTTGGAGTGTGTCAAATGCTCCTGAAAGGTCGAGTAATATAAAGAATAACCATGGGATTAGGTAAGATGGAGATCACTGGTGATCTTGACAAGAGCAGTTTCAGGGCATGGAGGAGATCAAAGCCAACTGAAGTGAGTTATGTCTAGAATGACTGAAGAGGAATCAGCAGCAGCAGGCATACATAGCTTTACCCAAGAGTTTTGCTGACAAGAATGGAAAAATGGGATTGCAGCTAGAGGAAGACGTGTGACTAAGGGAGAGATTTTTTTTCTAAAAAAAATTAGACATACTAGAGCATGTTGATTTGCGAAGGATAATAACTCTGTAGCAAGAGAGAATTTATGATGCAGGAGATGGGGGCCTAATTGCAGGATAGAGAAGTTTAAAGAAGGTGAGAGCACATGACATCTGGGGCAAACCCTGAGTGGCAGAGTTGACCTTGGATGTGAATAGGATTACCTCATCCACAATGACAGGAGAGAAGAGAAAGAATATAGATACATTGCCAGGTTGGTTGATATGTTTGGTATTGGGAAGATGATCAAGTCTGACTGCAAAGGCATGGATGTAATGACAGAACAGAAAATCCATTCCAGAGAAACAGGAGATCAAAACAAGAAGGGGGGGACTGATTGTTTAAGGTGACAGCGTCAGTTGATTAGAGGTCTCAATGAGGTCAAATAATTGCTTGGTAGGTACAAGAGAGTAATAAGGTAGAACAGGAGGTGGTGATCTAGAGAGGGAAGCTTGAAACCTAGATTTTGAGAGTGGTAAAAATTATTGGTGTTGGCAAGGTCTAAGATATGACCATGGGAGTTGCTGAGATGGAGAAGAGAAAAAGGGGAGGAAACAGGGTGCTCGAGAATCAGAGAGGACAGCGTGTTGGATGGGTCATCCAGGTGATATCACCAAGGGAGGTGACATGGAAGACCATCCAGTGTGTCAAGGGAATGATTGAGGAATCAGCAAATGACAACTACTTGGGGACATCGTAGTACAGTCTGGTGGCACGAGCGTCAAAGGAACGGCAATTTTTAAAGGAGAAAAAAGTCATTTTGAAACAAGAAGGGCGCCTACTGCACCCTACTCCTTCACCAAATTTAGTGATCTGAGATACTGGAGATAAGAGACAATAATGTGACTCCACTCTAAGCGGTAAATTAAATTTTGTTAAGGGTGATAACATTTAAAGAAGTTCAGAGTAGGAAGAGATGAGCACACACAGTGGGGAAAGCTTTATGGGAGAAGTGGTCTTGAAGAATAAACGAATTTCATAGATTTTAAGCTCTAAGTTAGGATCACCTCAGCTTACCCTCATTTTACATGAGGAGACTGGAACCTGGAAAAAGTCAAGCAACTCCTCTTCTCTGTGTTTTATTACGCTGCCCTCCAGATGTGGGGAAGAGAAAAGAGCATTTTACGCCAAGAAAAAAAAAGAATGTGTTCAAAAGCCTGCAGGTAGAATTGAGTAGGAATCCGGTGTAAATAGATCAGAGTGTTCTCATTTGGTAGTAGTACAAGATGGTGTTTGGAAAATACAGTAGAGTCAGGTAGCAAAGGTTTGGATCTTTGCAAAATAAAAATGTACTTGTCAGAGTTTGCTGTGATAATACCGCATAAATCCTGTAATGGCTTAGAACAACCAGTTTTGGGGGCTGTGGGTCCACTGCGGCAGCCTCTGCTCCAGACCGCAGGCCCCTGAGATCTGATGGTGCTCATCTCTTCCCAACTCATGTTCTGTGACACCATGTTGAGAGCTTGAGTCGACCATGGTGAGAAATCAGCAAATGCTGCAAATGTGCAAATGGTACAAACCAGGGCAGTTTTTCTCCAGAGAGTCAGTCGTTAAGCTTTTACCAGCACACCACCAGCTGCAGGTAGAGTTCAGGTGTATTCTGGGTACCACAGTGAAGGAGCCGCCACCCTCTGGGGTCGGCTGTCCTAGTAGCAGAGGGTCAAAGCTGAAGAGAGGTGAATGGGAACACGTGCCGCCACTCACAGCCTCCGCTCAGCACTGGCACACTGCCACTCACACACACGTATTGTCAAAGCAAGTCCTGTGGCTGAGCTCAAATCAATGGGGCAGAGAAATGCACTCCACCTACAGGGAAGGCATGCTCAGGGAGGACATAAATAAAGCCATGCTCTGAGAGGAAGTAAAACAACTGTGTTGTGAATAAATACTGCAGTCTGCCTCAGCAGAGAAACGGGGAACCGTTCCAGGTTCCTCAGTTCGGTCAGACCCAGCAGCACTGTTCAGATGATACTACTAGTAGGGCCATCCCAGTTGTTCTATTAGATATGAAACATTAAAATACCTCTGTATCAGCTGGTGACCAGCCTCTGCTCCAAGCCTGTCAAGTTCTCCCTCTCCCCGCCCCCAGCCCCTGGTGAAGCGCTGGGTAGGTTCAGTGGGATAATAATCCATCTCAATTGTGGGAGGCAGTATGGCAGGGAGCAGGGAAGAGTATCGGCTTTCCCTGCCTCCTTCTACAACAGCAGGGTAGCACGGGGCACGCTGTTTAACCCCGCTCTCTCTCCTTGTTTCCTCTTCTGTAAAAGGGAAGTAATGGTATATATATATATCACAGGGCTGTGAGGATTACATTAGTCAGTGTATGTAAAATGCCTAGAGCAGTGCCTGGCACATGATAAACTCCATATCAGTATTTAATACTACTAATAGTATTAGTGAGTAATTAGTACTCATTAGGCTGGTAAGATGCATTCATATAAAACAATAACACACATATGGTAAGAATTCAAGTGAAAAGATACATCAAACTATTAGAATAATTGCCTGTGTAGGGAGTGGTGACCAAAGGGAATCAATACATTAAAACACTGATCACTGAGCTCCACCCCCAGAGATTCTGTTTCTGTTTTGGTCTGAAATAGGCCTTGTCTGGCATGTGCCCTGGGAATCTCTATTTTTCCAGGGGATTATGATGCACAGATGGATTTGGAACAGACTGGCTAGTTGTCTAGGAAAAACCCACTACTTACACAGAATACTTCTGTGGCCTGATGTATGTGGGTTTTCCCACACCAAGAAATTCTGCAGCACCAGCTGGCTGTCCTACAATTCAGTTCAATTCTAACACTAACCACAGTCAGTGCAAACTCTAAAGGTTAAAGGCTCAGTCTCATAAGACTGCCCCCCACTTCAGATGCCAATCGCAAGTCCAGGTTGTCACCTGTGCTTCTGACCAACCAGCTACAGATTAGGGTTCCCAAGACCCCCTTCTAGGATTTAATAATTTTCTGGAACTCACAGAATTCATATATTATTATATAATAAAAGATGTGATAAAAGGCACAAATGAATAGCCAGATGAAGAGATACAGAGGGCAAGACCTAAAAGGGTCCAGCAGATGAGCTTCTGTCACTGTGGAATTGGAGAGCACCATCCTCCTGGCACATGGATGTGTTCACAAACCCAGAAGCTCTCTGTACCCTGTAGGGATTTTTCTGGCGGCTTCATCATTTAGGCATGATCAATCATTAACTCAATCTCCATCTCCTCTCTCCTTCCCAGAACATGGGGGTGGGGCTGGAAGTTCCAAGCTTCTAATCGTGGCTTGGTCTTTCCAGTGACCAGCCCCCATCCTGAAGCTATCCAGGAGCCCACCAAGAGTCACCTCATGAGATCAAAAGACACTCCTATTCCCCAGGAAATTCCAAGGGATTTAGGAGCTCTGTGTCAGGAACCTGGGTCAAAGACCAAATATTAGAACAAAAGATATTCCCTGTGCTCTTAACTCTTAGGAAATTACAAGGGTTTTAGGAGTTCTGTGCCAGCAACCAGAGGCACAGACCAATATATGTATTTGCTGTTATCTCACAGTAGTAGAAACATGATGCTCCTTGTGGAATCTGACACACTTAGGTGCACATCCCAGCCCTGCCACTTCAGTCTCTTGGACAAGTCACTTAACTTCAGTTTTCTCACCTGTAAAAAAGAGATACTAATACTATATTAGTTAGGACTCTTCAATTTGTAACTGAGGGAAGTGAAACTCAAACTCTACACAAAAAAAAGTTGAGGGAGATTTATTGGTGCTGAAAAGCAAACCACAGAGAAGTGGACATGGTGCTAGCCCAGGGCCGACTGGATTCGGGCACTCCGGCTTTTTGGGAGTGTGTTTGTGTCTGATCACCCATCTCTGTGGCCACCCTCCCTGCCTCCACCTTGCCCCATCTTTACTTGTCCCTGTTTAGTTTTATCTTCTCCTACAAAGGACAACCTATGTCCACGTGGCAGGGACCACAACTATAGAGGTCCAAGATTCCGATTCTTCCAGATTCATAACCCAGTAGACTAGAAGGGATCATACCTGTCAGCCTAAGTGGAAATATCCTGCTGAAGGGCCTGCATTGGCTTTGCAAGGGTCATGTACCATCCTGATGGCTGGGGCCAGGGATGTTGTGACACCAGAAGTATGTGTGGTAGGAGTGGATGTGGAGGTGGGCATGGAAAGAGTGCTGAGCATACAAAGATTATAATTACCATAACCCTCAGCTCGGAGGATTTTATGAGAACCAAGTGAGAGTGGTGCTTGCCTGCAGATGGCAGATGCTCAAATCGTGCTCCCCCCTCCTTTCTTCTCTTGATGATTGAATGCAAGAAAAGATATTTAAATGTGATGATCTAAAATAAAATTCTTATTTCAATTTCCCGGAAATTTGGGAAATACATAGAACTGCAGAGATGTAGATTACTTTTGCTCACTCCTTCACCAAATTTAGTGATCTGAGGATTTAATTCTCTGGCTTAATTTATCTACAATTACTACACCACTTTTTAGAACTATAAATATGGTAGTTGAACCAAAGAAATTCTTAGGATTTTGTCCTGATTAGTTTTAAGAAATCTTTCAGAGTCAATGTTTTATTATATTGAACCTTGTTGATTTAACGGAAAGAATCCTGAAGACCCAGTTATAAGTTCATTCCATCACAGGCAAGTCACTCGATTTCTTAGAATCTGATTTTTTTTCATTTATTTTTAAAAGGAGATACTAATAGCATCCGCCCTGTCCATTTCATAGGGTTCTAGTGAGGACCGATATTAGGTAAAATCTCTTTGTAAAATGTAAAGATATAACACTGGAATTAATAAAAGCCTTTGTTCCTTTAAATAAGCTCTTTAAAAAGGAAAGAAGAAAAGCTTCCCAAGTTGGTTTATGTTCTCATATACTCTGGTATGACCTTGAATGTCTTTGAATAAAATGCCCATGTGGTATAATTTAAACTTTCTCTCTAACAGAACCAGAAACTTATGCCCCTGTGAAAATTCCAACCCAGTCATTGCTACAGGATGTTGCAGGACAAGCAAGGAAAGAGAAAGTGAGGTTACCTCGCTATTTGCTGAGTTCCAAGCCCAAGTCTCAACCTCTCGAGAAGGTAAAACAGACATGGGAACAAATTCCCCAGAGCCAACCAGCATTTTATGTAATCCTGACTCATTGAGGTTATGGATTTCCAGCCACTGTGTACTGCTGTTTACTGTACGTACCATCTCCCCATGAAGGCCTTCAGGTCACACAGAGAGAAGCTAAGGCAGTGCTTTGCTGGAGCCAGCTCCTACAGGCTCATGAGAGGAATTTTATGAACCAGGTGTTAAACCATTGGTAGCTTGAAATCAGCCATGCTGGGAGTTCTTATACCATAGAAATCAGCAAATGTTACTAATCAAGGTTCTTTTTGGAGAGCCAGTTTGCCAACACCACTGGCCAAGGGGATCATTGGCCACCCTTCTCATGACTCTTGGGATAAAATCCAATGACTCAGCATGACTGCTAGCCACGGCCCTGGTTGCTTCTTTACCTTCACCTTGTCCCAAACTCGCTATACTTCAGCCACTGTAGGTTTCTCTTAGTTCTTTAAAAGCACCAAGTTCATTCCTTCCTCAGAGCCTCCAAGATTAGGATTCCATCTCAGCTCTGCTGGGAAGCCTTTCTCGAGCCCACCAATCAAGTTTTGATAGTTATCCTTTGATACTTTCATGGCACACTGTGTTCATTGCCATCATAGAAATTATTGCAAGGTATGTGACTGATAGGTGTTAGGTGTGCTGCTCAAACTCTAATGTGCACATGAATTACCGAGGGATCTTGTTAAAGTATAGATTCTGACTCACCGGGTCTGATGTGGGGCCTGATATTCTGCAGTCCTAACAAGCTCCCAGGTGAGGTCAGTGCTGCCCATCTGGGGAATAACAAGGATGTAGGGCAGTGATTCTCCAAGTGTGGTTACCCGAACAGCAGCATTGGCAGCACCTGAGAACTTATAACTGCAGTTGACGGGCCCCATCCCAGATTTACTGATTGGGAAACTCTGGGGGCAGAGTCAGCAGTTTGTATCTTAAGGAGTCCTCCAGGGGATTCTGATGGGACCTACAGTTTAATAATCGCTGGCACAGAGGAAAGAGCACACACTTTAGAATCAGACAAACTTGAGTTTGAAACTTTACTCCACCGCTTACCACTTGAGCAAATTATCTGTCTTTTAATTCTCTGAACTTGAACTTCTTTATCCTTAAAACAAAGCCTAAAATACTTGATTACAGTGCTGTTGTAGGGATTATGTGAGACTGTGAATGTTTATTTCCTTCCCCAGCCAAGTGGTTATTTTCCTCTGCTGACAGAGCCTTTTTCGTATCTTGAGAATGCAAAATAGAACCATTTTATTTTATTACTTTTTCTTAATGCAAAGGTGCAAGATTCTGTTGGAGGAAGAGTGAGAACATCCTCGGTTGCTTCTGCTGCCATTAATAACGCAAATTCATCCCCTTTTGGATTTCATCTCCTCCCACCGTCAGTGAATTTTGGAGTGCTTGAAGAAGGGCACACCTATGAAACCACTGTGAAGCTCAAGAATGTTGGAGTGGACTTCTGCAGGTGAGGCCGGGGCACCAAATGTCTGCTCAGGTCACCTTCCACTCTGTGACTTGTCTTTGGACACCTACATCAGTGAATGTTTATTGAACTGAACTGTAATTATACCTTGATTCTTGAATCTCCACATCATTCATTCAATCATTTACTAATTCATCTGTTCATTCATGCATTTGTTCATCCGTTCATTCTTCAACAAATCAGTATTTACCAAGCCTCAACTAGGTAGTAGGTCCTTTTTTGCTCTTCCATTAATCATTATTCATACTTTGGTAGAAGCAACTCAAGGCTTGATCTGCACTAGCAAAAAATGAAGGGGCTGGCCCCCTGGAGTAGTGGTTAAGTTTGGCACCCTCTGCTTCTGCGGCCCAGGTTCGGGGGTTCAGATCCTGGGTGTGGACCTACACCACTCATCAACCATGCTGTGGCAGTGACCCACGTACACAATAGAGGAAGATTGGCACAAACGTTAGCTCAGGGCTAATCTTCCTCAGGAAAAAAAAAGAGAAGGGGAAGTTGTATACAAGTATTAACAATAACTAACGCACAAAACTTGAAAGTCTATTTCTCAAATCCACTGCCAACTATAATATCAGCTGACGTTTGTTTGCACTTTATGATCTAAAAGTGATTTTAATTACATTATTTATGCATAATTGAGGCAAAAAGGAAAAAAATTTAACCTAAGTCATTAGGATCATTTTGACTCCAAAGATGTGACTTGGAATTAATAACAAATACCTTAACTCACAGTCTATACTCTCAGTTGAAAATACGCTATATCTGGGGTTCAATGACAAGAAAAAGAGTCAGGCCTTCATTTTCAGATCAAGGCGAATAGAATTTCAGAGCTTGTAGAGAGCTTAGAGATTATTACAAAGGAACAAACTGAGTAACTTGTTTTCAGGTCTTGTAGGCTACAGCAGGGCTGGACCTCAGATCTCCTGAGGACCAGTTCATTGGAGGCTCCTTGCTTTATCAACACAGCTGTGGTCCCTGCTTCATGTGGGAGGTGGGCCCTTCCCATTGGTTCAATATACCATATATCTATACTATGACAACTCCATTACAAAATCGCTTCTATTCTATTTTGAATTAAACTTAAGCATAATGTGGGAGTTTTTCCCCATAAAAATGTTTGTTGAAAGTGAAATGCTTGTTTCAATGGCCGAGTTATTCTCAGTGTAAGGGGCAAGTCCTTGAAGAATCTTTGTGATTCTGGACTTAGGATCGGAAATCAGATGGAGCAAAGCCACAGGAGCATGCAATTTAAGATTTTAGATGAGGCAAATCCCCAACTCCAGGAATCATGTTTGCTTCCTCAGAAACAACCTGATGAGGGACCCAAGCCACCAGATCAGACATTGTTGTTTTCTTAGATTGTTGCCAACAAAGTGGGTAGGGAGAAATAGAGATCAACTTCAAACTAATAAAGCTCATCCATGCAGATCCTGTCTGGCCAGGATAGAATTTTAGTTTTAGAGATTTTACTCCTCAGCTTGAATTCAGCCACTACAGGGCAGACAGCAAAGTTGATGGTAGAAGGAGCGAGTCTGGGGTCAATATGGAGGTAAGTTTCCTCGTTATTTTAATTTACTCCAAGTCTCTGACCTTCAGGCAGAACCCACAAACCACAGGAAAGGAAGGGGATCAATAGGAACCACAAGTTCTCCAACATTTTCTGAGCCTTTTGTTTCTCTTCTCTCCAAACATGCAAACCCCATACCACGACAGAGCAAGACTGGCTCCCATGCTCCGCTGCTTTCCAAAAGAGCCTTTCTTCTTCCGCTTAATGATCTGGCAGCCAGCATTTTGTGTTCACGCTGGCGGCTACGCTGCAGTGCACACACCAGCCAAACATTCACAGTACTCTGCCCAGGCCCAAGCTGCTTGTCAGCATCCAATAACAAAAGGGTGAAACTCAGGTTGGAGTCCGTTTGATGCTGATGAAAACTATTGGAAAGGCGGTTGTGAAATGGGCCCCGGATTCTGCTCTCCAATGAATATTGTGTTGTTTGTCTAATGGTATGGACCCCCTGCTCCTGTGTAGCGAATATTAACCCCTTCCTGATTTTATAACATCCACGTTCATCCATTGCTCATGTTTTTCATTATGGCATAACTTTATTCCCATCTTTTTGCCTGGTAGGTTTAGGGTGAAGCAGCCCCCACCCAGCACAGGATTGAAAGTGACTTACAAACCTGGGCCTGTAAGTCTGATGTGCTGTCTATTGTGTGTGTTTGTGTGTGTGTATATGAATATGTGTATGTTTCCAGTGAAGTGGGCGTTTGAATCATTCTACCCATTCAGTTTAGACCATGTATAAGTCTAATTTTTCTAGTATCGTGAGCAAAAGATTCATGGTAGTGGTACAATATGTGGCTTAATGTCACTTCATATAATATCCATGAGTCTGATCCTATGTGTAAATAGAGTTAAACTTCCAGATGGAAACATTTATGAAGTTCACCCCACTTGTCTCAATACTAAAGTTATGTACAGTTGTATGAAAAACACCTTTTTAAAAATTATGATTTAACAAGCATTGGAAAGCTCCTTATCTAAAGATATCCTGTAACAAATCCTGCAAAGTGAAAAATCCATTGGAAAAATAATTATTCCATTCTTCATATTTTATGTAAATCTGGTTTGTTCTCTTGGTATTTGCCAGATAATATTATTTGATGACATACTAAGAAATAATAGTATATTAAATTCATCAGCTGCCTCATTTCTCCAAAGATTTCTGAAACACAAATTTTAAAATGTCAACCTGTTCTGACCTTATTTAATACATTCCCCAAAATGAGGAGTTTCGTATAAAATATGCGTATTGCCTCTTTAAATTGTAATTTCAGAAATGTAATATGATGTAAGCAAAAGTTTGTCTCAAAAGATAATAAAATCACACTTATAAATCTTAACATTTATTTCTTGGTCAGTGCATCATCTTGCTGCTTTAATACTCATTTCACTCAACAAACTTTGAGTTCTTCCCATGTGCCACTGACAGTGCCTGGGTACAGGGGGTGTTAAAAATGAGTAAGACACATAAGGAGCTTACAGAGCTGGGCACGCAGTGGGCACTCAAGAGATGTATGATTGAGTGACAGATGAAGTGAGGATGTCTGGTAGATACATGAGCCATTCAGCACAGATGACATGAACAGGCTCATGGGAGCGCTGAGCAAGGGCATCCAGTCCCATGACCAGCACACAGTGCTCACTGAGACCTGAGATCTCAAAGCAGCCCCAGTTGTTATATGTTGACACAGAAGGGTTAGTTCGGTATAGTGCAAAGTCAGTTGGCTTCTTGTCATCACTGTGCTACCAAGTAGCTCAGTGATGTTGGTTAATTAATCCTCTGTGCCTTGCTTCCTCATCTGTAAGAGAAAGAGCTTAGACTGGATAATTTCTTAGCCCTCTTTCAGCTCTAATGTCTTATGATTTATAAAACAGTAATATGCAGGCTGCAGTTCCAAAAAGAAATACATTTAGGGATTGGGTCCACTAATTCATGAGTACCTCTCTGAAACAGTTCATGATTCTACTGTGTCAAGAGTTCAGAATCTTCACAACATAAAGCGAAAACAAAAATCAAAGCAAGCTCTTCTTCCACTGTTCTGGGAAGTTAGCAAATCTTTTTCATTTAAAATAGGGATTATGCCAAAAGCCGAAGTGACTGCTTGATCAACCTTTATAGGTACTAAAAACCCAGCGTGTGTTCTTTGAAGCTCACTCTATACTGTTAGTTTTTTTCAGGTCTTTTTTTTTTCTTTTTGATGGTAGACTTTGGCTCTGGCAAAAGTATAATCTATAGACTTCTCCATATGTAAATCTAACCACTGTTCACCTTGGTTAGTTGCCAGCGCTAAATGAATATGCTCAAAGCCTGGGTAAACCTGTGTGCTGGCAGGACTCCAGCTCCCCTTGCGCAGGATGTCATCATCCCCAGCCCTGCTCTGATTGTCAGGCCTGGAGGACCGAGGGCCTGATTCTCAGAAACACAGCATTTGGACACCCTCCAGTATGCAGACGTTCACAAGCATATTGTTGAAAAATTGAAACATTTTTCAACTCTATTATTTATAAAAGTATATTAAAGAAAAAAAAATTCCACTTTTATCTAATTGCTTTCCATGTGGTAGTTTCTGATTTATTTTTTCCAGATAACTGTTCTCAAGTCTGCTTTTTAACCCACCTCCCGGAGAGGCAGCTTAGAAACATAAACAGCTCTTTCTTTCCTGGCTAGTGTTCTCTTCAAGGAACAAGGCAAGAAGCCCATTCCTTGCTGTGTTTCTTCTTCATTGTAGATCAGGTTTCTTCTTTGTTGGTGCAAACCTCATCCATTTAGCTTTCAGACCCAAGCAGTTTGGCATTTAAACTAATTCTGTCTCCCTCTACTGGCTTTGTCACGTTACAGGGCTTACATTAGGAGTACTATAAAGCAAGGGGCAGGGCAGGGAAGGCGTGGGTTTCACCCAGTCTCTTAGATTAAATTTATTTATCTTAAATTTATCTTTACCTGCAAGGATGCCAATAGACAGAAATATACTACTGGCATTCAAGAAATAGCACAATTATGGGCATTGTAGAAGTTTGCCTTGAGTGCAGCATCAGTATTCTGGCATTTAGTTTTCTTATGCTTTTTCCTGAATATCACCTGGTTTTCTCCTTCAACAGTTTATCCTGGGTCCCATTTTACTCAATGGAATTCTACCTAACTAATCAACAAAGTAATTCTTCTAAATACTGTAACAGCTATTGTTCATTAGTGCCAAATTTCTAGATGAGGAAGCAGGATTAGAGAGTTTAAGTAACTTGCCCAAATTAATGTTACAAAGAACAATTTGGAGCCAGCCGTGGTTGCCTAGTGGTGAAAGTTCGGCAGGCTCCACTTCAGCGGCCTGGGTTGCGGGGTTGGGTTCCTGAGCGCCAAACCACACCACTCGCCTGTCCATAGCCACGCTGTAGGAGCAGCTCACATAGAACTGGAAGGACTTACAACTAGAGTATACAACCATGTACTGGGGCTCTGGGAAGAAAAAAAAAGAAAGAGAGGAAGATTGGTAACAGATATTAGCTTAGGGCTTATCTTTCCCAGCAAAAAAAAATAAAAATAACAAGTTAAAAATAAAAAGCAATGTTGTGTTTAAAAAAAGAAGATTTGAACTCCGATATGTCTGATCCTACAGCTACATTATGTTTTATAGGTGGCAGCTGGTTTGCAGGCAGAACTGAAAGTGGAGTTATTTACCATGGTTGTTGGAGAGGATGGTGCCAAGGGATCAGCACACATCTCTCACAATATTGAGATTATGACTGAGCATGATGTCCTGTTCTTACCTGTGGAAGCAAATATCCTTTAAAGTTCAATTTGCGTAATCATAGATAGTGCAGAAATTATATATGAGCAAGGAGAGCAGGGAAGTCAAAATGCTGTTTTCCAACTGCCTAACACCCACATCTCCATATCTTCATTAATTGTATCTTTAAAACCATAGAGGTAAGTTTCTTAGCACAAAGATTGTCTTCACTGATCTTTGAAAGCATCTTAGCAAAAGGCCTGACACATAATACATGGGCAGTCACTGCAAACTGAATAAATGTCAATGTTATTGGCTATTTATGGGATATCAGACAATTATTTTTTTAAGAAAAAGCAAGTCTTTGTCATCAATAAAACTTGTAATCTTGTCGAGGGGTAGGAGATAGCTTTTTATTATAAAGACTGGATGGATATTCACTAAATTGCACATAGATTCCTTCATATTGGTGTCTCTTGCATATAGATGTCACATTGATATCAAGTACCTATTATATGCAAGGTGCAGTATGAAATATTTTATCATATGTAAAAATGAAATTTGGACTCTATCTTAAAAGACTTATGTAATCTAGGATCAGAAATAAAATCTGCACCGTGATTCCTATATTATTTTGTCCTCCAATGACATGAATCATATATACTTTGTGTTATATATCTATTTGATATTTGAGCTGGGTCTTATAGAATGCAAAAACTCTTGATGAAAGGAGACAAAACAGAAAGAATAAACAAACCCATAGCAATAGGAAAGCTCTGGGTGTTTGGGAGGGTTAACAGGGAGTTCAATTTGTGGAGAGCTTGGAGAGCACTAGAAAACATAGTGGGAAAGTTGGTTAGAATCCAGTTGTCGAAGATTTTGAATCCTTGGCTTACTCTTTAATATATAAGCAACAGTGAATCATTGAAGGTTTCTGACCCAGTGGGTGATATAATCAGCATATCCTTATAGAAATGAATTCACTGTTATGGGGCAGGATATGATGAAGGAGAAGAACCTTCAACATATGCAAAAAACCATTGGAAGGCTACTTCAATAGGCCAAGTGTAAAGACAAGAACTATTGCGTGGCGACAGTAGACATGGAGGAGGGACATGGATGAAAGACACTGGCAGGAGGAACTGTAAAACTTGAGGTGGAGCCCACTGATAGAAGGAACTAAGAAGACATGAGTTCACCTCCAAAGTTTTGGGCTCAGGTAGTGAATCATGGATATGCAGGACTGGATCCCACTTGGGGAGTCAGAGCTGGAGATATAGTAATTTTAAGCATCATCTACACAGAGGTGATGATTGAAGGGATGGGAAAGGAGCAGAAATTTGGGGTCTGTTTAGGGAGTAGGAGGAAGAAGAGGAGCCAATGGAGACAGAACAAGCAATTAGAAAACCGTGAAATATCTCAGAAGCCATAGAAAGAACTTCAAGGAAAGTAGGGACATAGTTGACAGATGCTATAGAGATGTCAAGGAGAATTCAGATTTAAATAGGACTGCTAGATTTGGTTAGGACACAAACTAAATTGCTAAAGATAAAGAATGACTGTGTGTTAAGAAAGCAGAAACATTGAGTATGGATACCCTTTCAAGAAAATTTGTTATTAAAGGAAAGAGCAAGAGAATATGGTGCCTCAGGGAGGCAACAGAACAAAGGAGAGATTTTCAGTTTAGTGTAGACTTAAATGTGCTTGTAGGCTGAAAAGAACGGATCAGAAGAGAAACATTAAAAATACGAACGGGAGGAAGTAATTAAAGCAGCAGTATCCAAAAGACAGCAAGAGAATACTCAAGACCAGAGCTGAAGGGTTAGTCTTGGCAAGGAGGAGGGTGAAGATGGCTAAGGATCCAGGTATTTTGAGATGAAGGAGAAATTTAGGGGAACTTGTGTTAGATGGCCTTGATTTCAATAGAAATGAAGTCAAATTCCTGTGTTCATTTATTCTTTCAAAGATAATATGGGCCTCTAATGTACTAGACACTGTTCTAGGCACTGGGAATGCAGAAATGAACAAGAGAGACAAAAATCCCTGCCCTTATGTAGCTTACGTTCCCGTGGGAGCACAGACACAGGAAATAAGTAAAATATGGACTCTGATGGTGATAAGTACAATGCGGAAAAATATAAAGTGGGAAAGGGGGTACAGGGAGAGCTAAGGAGGATTGCAATTTAAAATGGGGTAGTTAGGAAAGCCTCACTGGGAACGTGACTTTTTTTTTCTTTTTTCTTTTTTTTGATGGCAAGGTTCTTCTGTGGTGACAGAAGGAAACTAACCAAGGAACCAGTATTTTTCCTCCGGGAATTAAGTCCTCTTATATCCCCCTTACACAGGTTATGGATGCTGATCCAGAGTATCTGAATCCCTGCTGCTGATCACAGCAATTAAATCATTTTGCCTTTATGCTAATATTTCTATTTCCTTGCTTACGGAGATCACTTGTCAGTTAGGCACAGATAGATGGGGAAAAGAGATTGATTACCTCTTTTATCTACTTCCAGTGTCAACAATGATAGTTCACAGCCCATTTCCCAAGATCTATCCCCCTCCCCACCAAAAAAGCATGAAATCTGGACGTTGGTATGGTTTGGGGTCTAGTTATGGTGACTGATGGCCCCTGTAGAAAGGCCAGTCACAGTTCACAGAAACATATACTAGGAGGGACAGACAGAGGAAATTCCATGAGATGGATAGCCACCCTTAATGCCCTAAGCCTGAGCACATAGAATTTGCATTAGATAGAAAGTACCTACAGCTGAGCTAATGATGCTAGAGAAGAGACTCTGATTCTAAAATGTTATCTGAGTTTGTATATACAAGTCATTTGGTCATGAAAATCATAATCCTTAATGAGTTTTTTACCAGTTTTAACAAGCAGCAATTATGATAAGCGATTAAAAGATTTTCCCCAGGAAAAAGAAAACCCCACGATCCAGAGGACTTCTACAATTTCTTCTGCTAAACTTGGAGTCTTCATGTCTCGTAAAGTTTCTCCTTATTAGGTCCAGTAAGTAATAAATGGGAATTTGATTGTTAACCATTCAGATTTGAGGGCTTAGACCTCATGTTTATTCCCCTCTTCTTACAATGAGCCATGCAGTCTGGTGGAATGAAAATATTTGGTTTTAATAACTATAATAGCTACCCCTTTATATACATTCATATCTAATCCTCATACCATATCTATAAAATAGATATTATTTTCCTCTCTTTATAAATAGGGAAACTGAGGCTCAGAGAATCTTAAGTAGAAGTAAATCTAACCTACTTCCATGTGATTCTAAAGTTCATTCATTTAAGAGCTGTTTTCAGTCTTGAGCTGACTTTCCAAAAAGCAGGAGCACAAACACAAACACAAACACCAGGATACCCTTCTGGACTTGAGAATTCACAAGCATGCCAGTGGCTTCTCAAATATTTTGTATACAAGATTCCTTATATATTCTTAAAAATCACTGAGGATTCCAAAGAGCTTTTGTTTGTGTGAATCATATCTATCACTTTTATCAAATTAGAATTAAAACTGAGAGAAATTTTAAATTTATGTAGAAACAACAATAAACCCAGTATATTAACATAAATAGACTTTTCATGAAAAATAACTATTTTCCAAAACACAAATTTATTAAGAAGGGCATTGTTTCACATTTTTGCAAATCTCCCCAGTGTCTGGCTTAATAGAACATAGTTGGATTCTCTCATCTGTTCTGTGTTCCATCTGTCACTATGTCATAACATATCATCTCATATTAGCTTCCTAGTGCTGCTGTAACAAATCTGTATTACTTTCTCACAGCTGCCATAACAAAGTACCACAAATTAGGTGGTTTAAAACAACAGATATTTATTCTCTTGCAGTCATGAAGCCAGAGGTCCGAAATCAAGGTGTCAGCAAGGTTGGTTCCTTCTGGAGACTCAGGGTGAATTTGTTCTATGCCTCTCTCCCATGTCTAGTGGTTGCCAGCCATCCTTGGTGTTCCTTGGCTTATAGCTGCATCACTTCAGTCTCCGCCTCTGTCTCAAATGGCATTCTTCCCTGTGTACAGTCACGTGCCACATTACAATGTTTTGGTCAATGACAGACTGCATATATGACCGTGGTCCCATAAAATTAGCACCATATGGCCTAGGTATGTAGTAAGCTATACTATCTAGGTTTGTGTGAGTGCACTCTATGATGTTTACACAACGACAAAATCGCCTAAGGACACATTTCTCAATGTATCTGTCATTAAGTGACGCATGACTGTATTTCTATGTGTGTCTCTCTCCTTGTAAGAACACCACCCATTGGATTTAGGGGCTATCCTAATCCTGAATGACCTCATCTTAACTTAATTACATCTATAAAAACCCTATTTACAAAGAAGGTCACATTCACAGGTTCTGGTAGACATTAATTTTGTGGAGACAAACCCAGTACAATCTACCCTCTGGGTCCTCAAAACTCACATCCATCCCGCGTACAAAATACATTCATCCCATCCCAACATTTCTTAAAGTCTTCACTAATTCCAGGATTAACTCTAAATCCAAAACTCTCATCTAAATAGCATCAACGCAAAAAATTTCAAATCTCATCATGTAAATCAGGTATGGGTGAGACTCTGGTATGACCTATCCTGGTTTCCTCTCCACCTGTGGACCCGTGAAACTAGAAAACAAGTTGTCAGCTAGCAAAATACAATGCTGGGGCAAGCATCGGCTAGACATTCCCATTCCGAAAGGAAGAAAATGGAAAGAATAAAGGAGTCGCTGGTCTAAAGCAAGTTTGCAACCCAGCAGGGCAGATTTCATGAGGTTTCAAGGCCTGAGAATAATCATCTGCAACTTGATCTGCCCTCTGGGCCCACAAAGGCTTCACCAGCCCCAACTTCTAGACCCTCAGAGGCCCTTGCTGGCTCAAGCCTCTCCGTCCTCAGCCTGGGACACAGTCTTACCCTCTGGGCAGCCCATTTCCTGCTTATAAAATCCCAGAAGTCTGGCAGGCTTCCTTCATTTTGTCCTGTCTCTTTTCCCATCAGGCCAAGCTGGCAGTGTTTCTGCTGATACAGTACTCTCAAAAACCTGTCATTCTTCCATGGATGTCAAGGGAGTCGATGCCATTAGGCCCAAGGGTTCTCCACAGATCCTCCTTGGATAACCACGTCTCTATTCCTGGCTTCTGCTGAGATGGTTGATGGTATCCATGGTCACACAAGCCTGATCCTTCCAGGTTTTCCAGCCACACCCTTGCTGATCTCCCCAGATGATGCCTTGGCATCTTTTGCAATATGGATAGGCTGTGAATATTCCAAAGCATCATGTTCTAGTTTCTTTTTGCTGACCAGTTCCTTCCTCAATTTATCTGTTTCCTCTTGCAATTTAGTATAAGCAGCAAGAAATCAGGCCCCATCTTCCAGTTTTGCTTGGAAACCTCAGCTAAAAATTCAATTTCATTGTTTTTCACCCAAAAGCAGAACACAATTCGCCAGGTTTTTTGCCATTTTATAACAAGGATCACTTTTGCTCCAGTGTCCAATAATATGTTCTTCATTTCTGTTTGAGGTCTCACCAGAAGCACCTTTAATGCTCATATTTCTGTCAACATTCTGTTCATGATGATATAGGAATTTTCCAAGATGCTAGAAGCTTTCTCTACTGTCCCCATTGCTTCTGTCTGAGCCCTCACCGAAATTGCTTTTAACATCCATGTTTCTACCAATAGTCTTGTCAGGGTAATCTAGACTTCTAGACACCTTTCTGTCTTCTAGATAGACTTTCTATCATGGGGCTCAAAGTTCTTCCAGCCTTTACCCATTACCCAATTCCAAAGCCACATCAACATTTTTTGGTATTTGTTACAGCAGCACATTACTTTCTGGTATCAAAATCTACTATTTTCCTGGGGCTACCATAAGAAATTACCACAAGCTGAGTGGCTTAAAAAAGCAGATAGTTATTCTCTTGCAGTTCAGGAAGGCAGAGGTCTGAAACCAGGTGTTAGAGGTTTGGTTCCTTCTGGAGGCTGTTTCATGCCTCTCTCCTGGCTTCTGGTGGTAGCCAGAATCCTTGGTGCTCCTTGGCTTGTAGCTGTATCACTTCAGTCCCATTTTCTGCTTCTCTTGTCACGTGGCCTCCTTCCCTGTGTATCCTCACATGGCATTCTCATAAGGGCTACAGTCATTGGATTCAGGGCCCTAATCTAGTATGACCTCATCTAATTACATTTGTAAAGATCCTATTCCCAAATAAGGTCCCATTCACAGGTTCCAGGTGGACATGAATTTCTGGAGGACACTATTCAACCTCGCACACATCTTAATATTGTTTTGAAAATGTTTTTGACCTTGCAGACATCTTGAAAGGGTCTCAGGGAGCCCTGAGGATCTTGGAATAGCCTTTGGGAACCACTGAATTATGGCATGGTTTATCTCAGTTCTAGTCCATGACTTTCAGAAGTTATGGTGAAGTTTGCATCTCTAGCTGGACACTTCTAAAAACTACAGAATAGCTTTCAAATAAAGATTCATAATTTCTGTTGGCACAAATTTATCAGAAGTAACTTCATGAATCAACCTAATAGAAAAAATGTCTTAAGTTATGTTGCCTTTATGCCTCTTTGTTCATATTATCAGAGGTAAAGAAATTAAAAGATGTTTATTGTACTTATTCTTTCATTTTTAAGGTAAACATCTATTGTAAAGATTCTCTGCACCATCACCCAGCACTCACAGATAACATTTTAGTCTATTTCTTTCCAATCTCCCCTATTTATGTGTATACTGGAATCATTCTGTAGTTTTCTATCTTGCATCTCATATATTGCACACAGTAACAATAGAAACATATCCTGTGTTTACTTGGAGCCAGTAAGCACTTCACAAGAACGGTATAAGGGCGGGCACTATTGTGCCCATTTCATAGATGAAGAATCTGAAACAAAACCAGGTTAGATAATTAGTTCTATAGAAGCTATATTCGTTATCTGTTGCTATGTAACAAATTACCCCAAAACTCAGTGGCTTAAAGCAACAAACATTTACGATCTCATAGCTTCTGCAGGTCAGGAATCCAAGCACAGCTCCCTGGGTGCTCGGGCTCACCTCGGGGTGAATCGGCGTGAATCTGCCTTCAGCTCACTCAGGCAGTCAGTCATTGGCAGGATGCAGTTCTTGTGTGAAAGAGTGACTCCATTTTGTACCCTGGACTCTGTCTTGTTTAAAAAAATAGGAAATTGTGCTGACCTTGCTCACTTGCCAAAAGGGAGCTATTTGCTGAGAAGAGACTTTTTGAAGGACTGTGCAAAAATGTACTTTTTCAGGTAGCAACAAGATATCCTTGAGTAAGCCAATGAACTGTACCATAAATTTACCCTCCCTGAAAACCACCGAGGTGACTGTTCTGGGCTCACCTTGGTGCTCATAAAAACTCCTGAGTTTCACTCCTCAGAGGGACACTTTTCTGGCTACTGCCGGAACCTATGCTCCCTGAATTGCAATTCTGAGACCCCAAAAGAAACTCCCCTTTTCTTTTGCAGTTGCTTTTTTCTACGGTGACACTTGCAGGCTGTTAAACTGAGGACCTCAGTCCCTCACTGGCTGTTGTCTGGAGATGGCTCTCAGTTCCTTACCACGTGGGCCTCTCCTTAGGGGAGCTCACTACATGGCAGCTCAGTTGATCAGAGCAAACAAGAAGAGCCTGAGAGAGTGTGAGCAAGGCAGAAGCCAGGGGTCCCATAACCTAATCTTAGAAGAGACCTCCCACTACATTTGCTCTACTTTGTTCTTCAGAAGCCAGTCACTAGGTCCAGCCCACTCTCAGCAGGAAGGGACTACACAAGGGCAGCTAGCACAAGGCGCTCACAAGGGTCGGGCCCCTGACTGCTGGACCATGTGGGCTCTGTCCAAACAACACGTTAGAGCTGCTTGGATCCCACATCTCAGAAACAAATTAACACTTAGAACATAAGGGGATGTTACCCTTAGGAACATCAGTCTCATCTCAAAACTCAGGATCTTCAATTGTGAGGAAAGGGGGTGAATTGTGGATAGTGTATGTAGGCCAGGTGGCTTCTTCCTAAGCTCCTGCCTGGTCTGGCCTAGAAAGGCTGCGCCGAGCAGGCTCATCGATTACACCTGATGGGTGAGTGGAACCCCCCCCCCCCCCGATACAGTCCTGGCCCCAGTGAGACACTCCTACCTCCATGGTCACTGTCCTATATTCCCTGCTAGATTTACTAGGTTTCTTTGGGATGAGCTAGACCTGTGACACTTGCCACTGAGAAACACTTAATACTGAGTATACCAAGCTAACTTCTAGCCAGGGAATCTCAAAATTATTAAGCTATTCTTACATAGACATATGGATATATATATATATAATTATATATATAAATATATATGATTTATATTATAAATATTATATTATGATTATATATAAATATATAATATATAAATGTGTATGGACATATATAAAATATATATATAATGGACATATATATAATTTATACATATTTTTTATATATCCATAAAGTAAGCTGAGATGTTATACTCCTAATAAACCATTCATGAGGCTTTTCTTTATGGCATTACGGGCTTCTATAGGTAACACTGCATCATTTGCAAGAGATATTATTCATTAAATGGTTTCTGTATTAAGCATTATATATAGCCAATGGCTGACTAAGCCAATAAATGCTGACTTTTAATTCACCAATTAACCTCTAACCTTTAGGGTTAAGGAGTTTCCAGTATTTTGCCCAAAAGTTATAGCTCAGTCACTTATTGTACGCATCACTTTATCTATCACATGTTCTCCTTCTCTTTAAGTAGTGTAACACTTATCAGACAGAAGCACCTGTAAATCCTTTAGTATTGTTAATCTTAAATGATAGCAAAGCTATGGGAAAGCAGAACTTTTAAAACATATATATACATGTAGAATGCCCTCCTGGAACTTGTTTTGGTTTGGAAACCACCAAAAGTGTTAGTGGAAAATGCTGCCATTTCTTTATGTCTTCATGAACAACTCCAAGAAGCACAAACAAGATATGGATTCAGCCTTTGTTCACTCAAGAGTTAAGCTATCGTTCAAGAATTAAGTAACTAACTCCTCTCCCTGGGGGCAGAACAGCCGCCTAAAGACAAGACTGACTCTTCCAACTGGAAAGCACTTAGAATCCACTATCTATTGTCTTGCCTTTTCCTAGTTAAGCCTCAGGAACTCGATCCCAAAATTCTCTTACTCTTATTCTGCCCAACAAATAACGCCACTGTACTCCTTTGTTACTTCAGTGACTATGATGCTTAGGAACAATCACAGACTTGTGGTTTGGGACAGACAGCCATGCCACAAGACCTGCCGCTCTGAGACTGGCAAGAAAATGGTAGCACTACAATACAGCAACCTACACAAAATGGACAAATTCATAGAAAGACACAAGCTACTGAAACTGACTCAAGAAGATGCAGAAAATCTGAATAGAACTCTAACAAGGAGGTGAATTAGTAACTTAAAAATTTCCCACAAAGAAAAGCCCAGGCCCACAAGTATGTGTCAATATCTTTTCCTAAAACACTCCCACCTCCCCAAATCCCTATCACGTACACACACACATGGTGTATTAATCACTCAGAAGCCCAGCAAGGCATCTCAGCTGGACTACGCTTTAATTAGAAACAACTATTTTATTTAGAGAAGTATAAACAATTAGCAATTAGGATATCTTTATATACAGATATAACAACTTGCAAGAGCTTAAGCTTCGGGAGGCCGTTCTAGGTAATTTTTAGGGTCCTTTTCAGCTCTGTAAGTCAGTGATTCTGCATTTATGGGCAGAAAGTAATCAACTGTCCACCTGATTGTCTCAGCAGGAAGTAAAACCTAATACAAAGAAGAACAAATCAACCAACAAATCTTCTGCCTTAAAAAACAAAAATACAAGAAAAACTTTTGAAATGTTAATTTCAACTCCAGTAAAACAAATGCCTATGTAAAAAAAATTCTTTGCTCCCTCCCAGAATAGAAAGGGAAGAACTCTTGCTGGGCTCAATCTTTGAGGGCACAGAGGATTTTAAACCAGTCCTGGGATTCAGTCCAAGAAATGGAGCCCACAGTCCTCAGGTGGAATTCCCTCAGGCGAGCTGGAACCACATCCAGAGATCTTCTGCAACACAGTCAACTCTGTCACCTGGTTATATTAAGTTAACAGCAACTACTGCTGGTTAGTTTGGAAGTCCTTTTAAAGAAAAAGCAGAAAAAAGGCACCACATTTCTGTTCTAAGTCAACGTTAAAATCAGCTTCTCCCTCTTTTTCCTCTTCCTCTTCTTCTCTTCCAAGTGGCTGGTGGCATCAGCAAAAAACATAACTTCACTTTTTGCCTCACATTCCCTCTTGAGATAATCAAGACCTGCCATGTTGAAGCCGATAACATCCTGGGGAGGAATACGGGAAAGATTAAACAAACTTCCCCTCACTTCAGTTCAACAGAGCAGCCTGTGTGAGTCAGGGAACCACGCTGCAGGAGTGGTACCCATCCCTCCCTGTGGAAGGTCTGGGCCTGTTGTTTTTTTCCTATTCCTCCCAGCTCCAGGGAAAAGCTCATCTCAAATCCAGAGGTATGTCTGGTCAGTCTCGCCAGAAGACGAGCACAGCGCACTGCGCTACTTTTAAGTTACATACACACTAGGATTAGCCCCTCGTGATTGTATTTCTACAAAGATACTTACCCGGACTTGCCTGACTTTTGAAATAGTTGTTTCCTTTAATTTTTCAATCACTGGCACAAGCATTTGGTTGCTAGTGATTTGCCCAAAGTGAATCCTAATAGAAAAATAGAAGAGTCATGTTACAAAGAGGAGTAGTGGTTCTGGCTCTACTTATCCCTTCTAGAAATAGCAAATAGACAGTATCAAAGCAAAAAAAAAAAAAAAAAAAGATTCATTTTACCATATGGGAGTATAGAAATGCTTCTAGCAAAAAAACACTAAAGAAGTGTCTTCCCTACTATTCAGTTCAATCTGATGACAATTTTTAAAATACTATCCTAAACCTTATGACACATTCAATTCATCTGCAAAGCTGACTCTTTTTCCCAGTAATCTACCAGGTGGCCATAGATTTTGGCAATCATATTTTATGGAAGGATCAGTGAGAAAATGAGCCTTCTAAGAAATGCTAACTCAACAAATCTTTCTAATGAAGCCATGGCGGAAAAGAGGTAATCACTGATCAGAGAGTCAAACTCCCACCTGGAGGACCAAGATGCCCTTGGTGAATCCACGCTCCTTTAATCTCCACGCTCACCCTCACCCCCAGTTGTGACTTGCAATGTCCACCTGTGAGGCAGTAACCGTCTACAACCCTCTGATATGCTAGACGTATTCGCGGTGTTTCTCTTAGAATCAGTAACTCTGATTGACCAACACATATGCCACAGCAGTAAGAAATTATTAGTGAGATTGCTGAGGGTGAATTTATGTCCTCACAACTTGCTCAAAAGTATCAATATGGTCATAGTGTAATATTAACATATCATTGTTCTTTTGCCACTATACTGATAAAATAAAAGGAATGGAGGGTTGAGAATCATGAAAACAGGCCAATTCACCAAATACCAGTTCACTAAATATACCTGTTTTTTTGAACTATTTGGTATTGGCTGACCAGTCCGTATTTTGTCTTCATAACAGCATTTTAAGGAATGTTCAGTTGGTCTCTCTTGCTGTTCCCAGCTACAACAGCTTGAAACTGAGGGGCAGAGACCAGGAGACAGGAAGATTCTATTCTTAAGCCTTTGTAAATACATTCTTCTTAATTACATAATAACAAGAATCCTTCATACTTAAGAATGTACTCTAACAAACATATTTTATGTTTTTCATTCCCTCTATATATGGCCCTACTTTTCCATTTGTACCTATAGAGACTAGGAAAATAAATCCACTATTCCTTAAAATGCTGTTATGAGGACAGAACAAAACCATTTTGCTTAAACTAAACAGTTAAAAAGGAACAACAAATGAGGCAAACTGGCCGTTGAGTAACGGGCTCTTAGTCAACTGCCTGGAACCAGAGCCACTGTGTTAGACGCCAGCCCGGAGACCTGCGCCTGACGCGGCACTCCTGAGCAACGTGCCGCCTCATATTAAAGAGGCGGGCCGTCACCATCCTTGTTCTAAGGGCAAGACTGATTCCAAAGGAGAAGAAATAATTTATGTCAGGCAGCACTAAAATTCTGTGAGTCTCTGAGTGTGAAATCTCAGCCATCTTAACCCCGAAGCACTGAGACCTTCAGTTCAAGCAGGACTAGAGCAGCTCCGCTGAGGAGGCTCGGGGTTCTGTGGAAAATGACGTCACCTGAGGAGAAAGAAAAGGCAGCGACACAGAAGTTCAACATCGGAGCCCAGCTGGATGAGTTCGTTAAAGAGCGTGAGGAGGTCTGGGACATAGGAGAAAGGCAGCACAAGCAGGGACTCTTCCAGCTCGCTGAGGAAGAAGGAAATAAACATTAAAACACCACAGTTCTTAATGTGGTCAAGTTTTAAATCTTTTCCTCTATTGTTTTTACTGCTCTTCTACTTGAACAGATATTATCCATTTAGAGTTAAATATTCATCTATGTTCTACATGGTTCTCTCTTTTCACTGTTTTTTCATATTTAACCTTTTAATCTATTTGATGTATTTTGGCCCCTGGCATGGTAGGAGAATCTAACTTCTTTTTCTTCCAGATAACCAATTTCTCCAAAGTCTTTTGTTTAATATTCCATATTTATATGATATTTCTCTTACCACACACTGAGTCCTTATAGATGAGAGTCTGTTTCAGGGCTTTCAAGTCTGTTTTGATGATCAAGTGATTCTGACAACGATCCTGTACTATTTCAATTTTGCTAATTTTATAGCTTTTTAATCTAAGAGAATAGCTCCCTCTTGTTATTCTGGTTTGGTTTGTTTTACTTTTCTTGAACTAGTTCTAGTATCATTTCAGCAATTCTAATTAAAAATCTGAAGAGGATTTCAACTGGGATCATAAACCTATAAATTAGTTTAAGAAAAAGTAAATCTTCAAAATACAGAATCTTCCCATCTAGGAATGTAAGTACTGCAATTAATCTAAATTTTCCTCCAAATTTCTCCAGTGAAGTTTCATCATTATCCTCAGATAGGTCCTGTTTATTTCTTGTAAGGGATATATTTAGATATTGAGATTTTTTATGAAAAATAATAACTTTCAGCAGGTCAAACTCATAAATAAAATCAAAAGGTAAATCACAAACAAGAAACATTATTCCAAAAATATATGACAAAAGATATAAAGAATTCTTAAAAACCAGTATAAAGAGCACAAGAAAGGGAAAGTAACTAAAAATTCACAGGTAAAAATATAAATGGCCAACAAATAAAATTTTAATTTCATTAATAATCAAAAGAAATGAAAATAATACACTATCACCTTTTGCCTCTCAAACTGGCAAAAAATTTTTAAAAGGCTGGTAAAAATCAGTACAAGCACTCTAAAAAGTAATTCAGCAACATACGCCTTTAGAAAGCTCATGCCCATTGATCAGTTATTAGACTACTAGGATTCTTAAAAAAATAGTTAACAATGACTAAGATTTATATATAAAGGTGTTCACAGTATTAATAATAGCAAAAAACAAAACTAACATCCAATAGTAATTATTCATACAATGGAATATTTTGAATTCAATAATATGTTTTTGAAGAATATTAATAACAGGAGCAAATGCTCCAGAACTATTCTGTGAAAAAGAAGATAGAAAAGTGTACACAGTATGATTCCAATTGTGTATGTACACAGAACATAAGCCAAAGGAAATATACAACAAAAAATGTTAACAGTTGGTACTTTCGACCAAGTAAGAGATTATTTCATTACCTACAATGTAAAGTAGCACCACCCTGCATTTGTCCTTAAAAGTATCTCCCTTCATACTTTAGGAGCAGCTTCCTAGTTCTGCCTTCAAAAGATTCTAACAAATTATTTTCCATCAAAATTTTGCCATAGTTAAACCTATAAGGAGGATAACCATCAATTATAATTTCTACTTATCTCATGTTGAAATAAGCATTTAATAAATGTTGTTAGCTGACAAATTATAATCATTGTGCACTGGGACTCACCTTGACTTGATTCCTTTGAAAATCTCCAACACATAAGCTGAAGGCTATAAAGGAAGCATAAGAGCATGAGTGATACTCTTGGTTGGTTTCTATTGAAGCTCTCTAGTCTCAACCTTCTCAAAGACAGGGACTGCTCCCTCTCACTTGAGAAACAGTGTTCTAAAATGGCAAGACGTGCACGGGCTTAGAGTTAGTCAGATCTGGGTTCATAATCCAGCTCTGCCTCTTAGCAACTGTGTTACCTTCTGTCGATAAGTCAGGCCAGTTTCCTATCTATAAAATGAAGATGCACTGACTCACAAGAGTATTGGGATGAATGAGACATACAAGTAAAGTACTAAGTAATTAGAGATTGCTGGATAAGCATATGTTCTCCCTCTGCTCTCCCTCTCTCTCCTCCTTTATTTGACTTATTTATTTAAACTTTTCCTCCAAAAGCTTCAATTTGAAAGTTCATGTAAATGAACAGAATCTTCAGAGGGCTTTGGATACTGAACATAAATAAGCACTAGAAAATAGAAGAATGCCAGTTCAGTCCAATCAAAAAGGCTGAATCGAAAGTTATACTAAAAAGGTCCTTTTGAAATACAAAATATCCTAGAGGATTCTGCCATTCAAGAGAGATTTTTAAAGATGAAGTATTTCCCAATACATCCATTCTCAAATCATGCCTCTTGACTTCCTCTCTTGTCCTTGAAAGTAACCTTTGAATGACCAAGGGGAAACTGTTAGACATCCTACTCACAGAAATACTGCCATAAGCCATCAAGATGGGGTTGATGGGAAGAGGGACCTATGAAGAAAGTATTAAATCAAGTCATTAGAAAACAAGACCTTGATAGTGCTTTTCATAGGTAGGGTGATAACAGTATTTTACATTTTGAAAAGAGAAAACAGAGACCCAAAAGACTGAAAGGGTGTCAAAGAATTATCAGGCCTTTTAGTTTCTATCGTGCTTATGAATGAGTTTGGGCAATACACTTCATCTAGAATAGTCACCCTGCCTCCCAAAGCAAAGCAGGAGCATAAGTTTCTAGTCAACAGAATCAGCTCAATCTACAATTTCCCCTCCTCTTTTTATTAAGACCAAGCTTCCTTCCTCCCCATTCCTCAATTCCTTCTAATATCTGAATTAGAAAAAATTTTATCACATTTATCTCATTTCCTGATCCGAGTTAATAAATCCTGAAACAATGACTTTCTCCTCAGGAATTGTCTCTATCTACACATGTTTCCTAGAGCATAACTTAATGGGCTATCTTACCTCCTTCCCCGCAGCTTTACAAATGGCTTTGTGTTCTTTCATTTTTGCAGTTTCTTCTCGGTATAGCTCAACAGCCTCCATGATCCTCTCAGCCTACATGGATGATGACAAAGGACAGAAATCATCACAACACACTCCATCATCTCAGAACCCTGCAACTGGAAGGCCTGACTAGAAATTTACCAGATAAAGTAGCTTGAGTCAGTTTAATAAAGATGTGCCAATAGAGTGCCAACAGCATCTAAAGACGTCTTTGGTTTTTCTATTCTTTTTTTCAATTTACGGGGAGGAAACTATGAGTCATGGATTCAGGTGAGACTGTATGTGGACATCTTGAGGCAGGCAGCTCCCAGGAACACCTGAAAGTGCTATTTTCAGAAGATCAAGCTTTCCTTTCTAGAAACCACACATTGATTAAACAGATTCAGCACTACTCCTGTCCTTGGTTACAAGGGAGGAAAACAGAGGTTATGATCTCCATCTATGAAGTTCATTAAGTTTTCTGACACAAAAGGGCTATTTGGTTGCTAAAGGCTTTTAATAAAAAGTTGAGATGCTAGGAAAAAATGAGATACTATATTCTATATCAACTTACTGCTTTGACCGTTTCAATAGTTTTCTTTCCAGTAAAGTAATTGTCACCTTGAGTTTCTCCCGGAACCTGCCAGAAACAAAGAGATCTTTGAACAATATCACTGACAGGCATTAAAGAGCCAATAAATTAATCTTATATCCATAAAAGAACAGGCATTACCGTGTAATGATGATGATAACATGGTGTTATCAGCTCCCACTAACTGAGTACTTAGTAAGTGCCAGACACCATGTTAAGTGCTTTATATGTATTATCATAAGAATATCCTGCTCTACAAAGGTTTAAAGAGAATGCCTAATTTCTCAAATTTTCTGATTTTCACTTTTGAAAATTATTTCATTTTGGAATAAAATAATTCCCTGAAACCTCCTTAAAGAAAAAGCCAGAATGACAATCACTCAATACCCAATTTGGTCAATCTTTTGTCCCATAAAATCAGGAAATACAGTTGCATTAAAAAGGACTACACAGATTCCTTCCCATATCAGCTGGTGATGACTTCAGTATGTAGCCCTAATTCTGATTCCATCAGAAATTCTTGAAATTAGAATAAATCTCAATAAGATAATTATAGGGCACCATCTCAGGGTCCCAAAAGATTTACTTACTGCTGGTTGGTCTTCTTTGGCCACACTCTCCTCATATTCTGCTTCCCTTTGCTGCCAATAGATAGATATAAATTAATTTAAAAGAAAAAACATGGGCTGCACATGAAGTGAAATGAGACAGTGAGAAACTACTTCTTTCAAAACATTATCCCCTAATGGCATGCCTGTCTCTGCCTGACCGCAGAAATGGTGACAGTAGTCTTGGAAACATCTCCTGGAGGTTCTTGGACCTGTGCTGACTGAGCTGTGACTGCACTGGACAGGCTTTAGCTGGGATAGCACGTCAGACACCCACCAGCATATCTGTAACCAAGCCTAAAGTCCTCACCATCTCCCTTTCTTCCTCAAGAATAAGAGGCTCCCGTGTTCTCTCCCAGAGTCTCAGAGATTTGTCATGGGACGACGACACAACGTAGTCTCCACTGGGGCTTACAGCCAAGCACCATATTTCCTGGTGGTGCCCCTGAAGAGACAAAAAACAGAAACAAAAACCCTGAATAAGGCTACCTTACTCACAGACAGCTACCTGCTTACATTAGTGAGAGATCAACACTCAATCTCAAAAGTAGTTCTTAAGGACTGAGTAAGCAAAGCAGACAAGAGGTTACCTCCAGAGTCTGTATGTGTTCAAATTTGTCCGCATCCCACTGCTTAATCTTGCGGTCTTTCCCAGCAGTGAAGAAGAGGTGAGACTTGGGCACAAACTGCAGGTGCATCACACTACAGAGTGACAGAAGCATTCAAACGTCGTCAGATTCCACGTTAGTAGAAAGAGCCTTGCACACATAAATACATTCTGGATGGCTAGTTCTAGACTGTCTTATTACTTACATTTAGAAGTTTCAATTTATGACTGTCTGAGAACACTAAATAAAAGACACTGATGCTCAAGGCAAATGATACTCAGAGGTGACTCAAAGGGAGGTCTTAGAAAAGACTGCACCTACCTGTCATCATGTGCAAAAAGAGATTTGTGGCAGTCCCCAAAGTCCAAACCCCAGATTTTCACATTCCTGTCAGCAGAGCCAGTTGCTATTAGTGCTCCATCCTATGAGGAAGAGAAGTAAAACATTATTTGATTACCTGAAACTCTGTAAATTAGATAAAGAAAAGCTAACCGGAACATTTAACCCACTTCTTTCAAAAACATTAAAATCAACGCCAAAAAATGAATTTTAGCTCTCTACCAAAAGCACCCACTTCTTTGCTTTTACCTACAGATCTACTTTAAAAGCTTCTTAAGTGAAAGCAAGAATTTGGTGGCTTATGTTTTGGTTGTGCCTGGATGTTGGTTATCTGTTTACTTTGTTAAATAGATAGGAAAAAGAATCTCTGATCTCTGTCATAGGATTTGCGGGGAGAGAGGAAGAGGGAAAGAGACAGAAAAATGAGGCTGGGAAAGAAGCTACCAGAATGTTTATGACCTAGCTTTTTATCCCATGTTCCCTATCACTATTTCTCTTATCTTTCCTATTTCAATTCCCAGTTCAAATGATTATCACAGAACAAGAAAACTGGAAATATTTTCTAACACTAACTTATTCTGTGAATGTACTGATCATGACAACAAGAGCACAGGGCCAAATCCTTTTACCCGGACTACACATTGTCTCTAAATATATAACTAGACATTGCAAAAATACGATTTTGGTCAAAAGACTAAAAGCATACGTAGTGCAAAATACTGTAAATATCTACCTCACCAATATTATCCTTCAGAACAAAAGGGGATGCTTTTTTTTTAAAGTCTTTCACATTTTAGGGTGTTTTACCAATTATAGTATTTTAGACAACAAAATACTATTTGGGAATCCACAACAGGGAGTTAGTTATGAGGAAGCATTCAGATATTTGTCAAAATATTCTGAAAGCATTAAAGTACATATATTTAAGATATGGTTATTACAATTACTTTATGATTTCTTTTTTTTGGAGAAAGATATACAACAGAATGAAAAAATAAATACTCTAAAAAGAAGATATCAAGCCAAGAACTAGGGAAGCGCTTTAGAAAAGACAACTTGTCACTGAGACACTATTTAAATTTTACTTACATAAGAGATGTCCATGCATATAACAGGCAGTTTGTGTCCATACAGCGACAGAAAAAACTAAACATTAAAAAATACATATATAAATAAGTCATGTCCATCTATAAAATATACTTTATTACATGTGGATCTAAAACATAACTTTAAAATACAATGCTAAAAAATGTTCTGCATTGCTTTATGTCTATATTTTGAAAGAAGATAACTGAACCGCCAAAGGCAGCTTGAACCTCTGTCTAGCACACAGACCCTGCAGGCACTTGCCAAGAACACTACAATGAAGTGGAGCCAGCGATGTCCTGGAAGCCTACTGCCTCAGTCAGAATACGGCAGAGATGTTCTCTGGATCTCTTAGCTGAAAGGACTCTAGGGCACTTGTTTCACAATACTCCTAGGCCCAGTCCAGTCCTACTGACTCTCTGGGCAAAGGGCCCAGTAATCTATATTTTTATAAGAAACCCAAATGATCCTGATGTACAGCCAAGGGTGGAATCACTGCCCAGGACACCCAGCAATACTCTTAGAACTATTGGCTACGACAAATTTTTCTATCCACAGATTTTCTGAACGCATGAAATATAACTTGTTTTAAACAAAATTTTAAAAAATTTATGAACCAAAGGATTCTTGTAAAACTCTAGCTTTCCTAGTGCACCTGCAATGTTTTGATTCACACACAAATTTTTAGAAACATACTACTGCTGGGCCACTTCTTTTTAGTCTCAGCTCAAGGTCAGTCAGAAAGAAAGAAAGAAAGAATATTCCCAGGCCTAACCACTGCACCTTTAAAGTGTCCACATAGAAAATTTTCACGGTGCAGTCCAGCAGAGACACAGCCAACAGCTTTTGAGTGGGAGAGTAACTGACACACAGAACATCTTCATCTAGTTGCAAGGTTCGGGTTTGCTTCACAGAAAGTCTGGCACACAAAAAGCATCAAGAAAAAAATAAATACTGAGTACTCTACCAAGGGAGACAAAAATTCCCAAAACACTCTGGAGTGCAACAGAAATACCCATGTCAAAAGTCCATTCAGTGGTTTCTCATTTTCACTCCAAAACATGGACATAAATTAAAAAAAATATTTACTCACCTCTTCTGGGTACTGTTTTCATCTTTCACCAACTCAAAATCCCAGAACCTGACAGATTTATCTGCACCACCTGTCACAAAGCCACGCTAAAAATCAAATAACATTTCAATTAAAAAATATTTTAGGGGCCGGCCTGGTGGGGTAGTGGTTAAGTTCGTGCATTCCACTTTGGTGGCCCAGGGTTCACGAGTTTGGATCCCGGGTGTGGTCCTATACACTGCTCATCACACTATGCTGTGGTGGTGTCCCACATACAAACCAGAGGAAGACTGGCACGGATGTTAGCTCAGTGATAGTCTTCCCCAAGCAAAGAAATAAAATAAAATAAAATCTTTTAGTACAGAAATTTTGATAAGAAGACACATGAAAATAGTATAAAAGACCATTTTTACTTAATGGCATGGGACAAGAATTAAGAAAATGTGGTTTCTCCTTAACCCCTTTCATTGCTTTTTTGGGGCTGCTGCCACAGACCTTATTTGAGAATTCCTAGCAGAGACTAATACAGACAGATGATAACATGTGTCAAATTCTAGTTATACTTTCATTTAGCATTCTGAAGAAAGACTCAATGAACACTGTGGGGGTTTTTGCTCCACCTAAAAAGGCAACAGTCAAAAGAATTTGCTGTTGAGTAATAAAATACTCTGAAATACACATAGATTGGGCAATCTAAATAAGTTTGTTCAAAGTATTTACCTTGGAAGGGCATAAATTTATTCCTGCAACATCCTTGCTTAAAATATGTTCAAAACTGTTTTGCAATATCAAGAAAATTAGTCTCATCACACTGTAGTGTTAGTGCAAAGTATATAGAACATGGAGTCAGAAAACTAGATCTCAAGTGTCTATTCTGCCATTTCAGAGATTTATAACATAGGAAATAAACTTACAACAATCATTAGTCTTGTTGTAGTGATAAAGACTACCTAGTTTATAAAACCATTGTAAAAATAACAATGATATAATGGATGTGAAAATACTTCGGAAAAGATAGAACACTCTACAAAGGCAAGATGTTATTACTACTTAAATTTTAAATGCTGTTTTGTTTCGACCCTAAACAGCACTGCCCACACTAAATTCTAGATTCTGTCTTTTCCAAAAATAATATCTATTTTCAATGGATGAAGGTTTGCCACCATTGACAATATTCAAACAAACGGGCCACAATCTCTTAAGGTATTGTCAAAAAATACCTCAAAATGTTCTGAGCAACAGCACCATTACTAGCATAAGTATACAATTCTCCAGAGCGACTCCTCTGAAGGGAAGCACACTACTATGACTTGACAGGGCTGACGTATTCGCTAAAAAACACTAGATTTACATAGTCATAGATGTACGGACCAAAAGGGAGCAGAAAAGTGTACTCTATCCTCTACATTGTGTTGCCCAAGTAAGCATTTCCTCTTAAAAGGTATCACAAACCATTGGTAAAAAATTATGAGGGTAAGCAATTTGATGTCATGTAGCTGATGATCCAGAGCAGCTGAACAAGAATTCATTTCATAATGACAGCTGTTTATATTATCAGGCACAAGATATGGCCTCATATGATATGAAATTATGTATCATATATGCAAAATATGTATCATATACTAATAATATTATATATTAAAGATTACATAAAAAGTGAGCTTTCCTTAAAGATATCCTGAGAAAGATCTTTGCTAGGCAGCAATAAAACTTGATATAAGAAATGGGAAATGCAGCCAGAGTACTGAAGCCCAGATCTTAACATCTGGTTTAGTTACCTGATCTGGAGAGAGAGACAAGGACCACAAAGCTCCATCATGTGCATCTATTGTCTCCAGCAGATTTCCTGAGGCCAAGTCATAAAGCTGCAGCTTTCCTGTCTGTGGAAGACACATAATGAGCACAGCTCTCATGAGCACACCTGCAACCTCCATGATTCATGCCTACACAGGTTAGAAAAGATTTCATAACCAAGCAGCAACAATGTGGCCAACTGCTTAGGAAATGGACCCCACGTTCCATGCTCTGTACTTCCTATCTGAAAAACTGCTGTTAAATCCCCTACTGACATACTGAGTTAACCTTGGCGGGGTTACTATGCTGACAGCTATGGAACAGTACAACCTTGTAGTGCAGGACTCTTGTCACTTTCATTGGTTCCCCAACTTCAAAAGGGAAATATCATGGCCATAGGCAAATCAGAATAAACTCAATAGCAAAAGGCAAACCTAAAAATCTTTGAAGTTTAATCAACCCTAAGCAGACCACCCTTCATGGTAACTGGCTTAACCAACTCTTCTCCATCTAGCTTAGATTTCCTCCCCTACGATACAATGACAGCAAGAAACACAAATCTACTTACAACGCTAGGGAGGGCAACGAACTTCAAAAAACAAACTGCAATAGCTTAGAAAAGATTCAGCTACACCTCCTCTTTAGAGCTCTGTATACGCTGTGGTCACCATGCCAGCATGGAACACACAACAGCAAAGCCTGCTCTATGATGAGCTTCCACAAATGTGGTGGGAAGCGGGTTAAGATGAAAGACTTGTGACCCAGGGTCACCTCTTTCCAACTCTGTGACTGTTGGTGAATTCATCCCCATGAGCCTGTTTTTTCATCTGTAAAATAGAGTTTATATCACCAACCTTGCTCAGCTATTGTGGGGAATAAATGAGATAATGTACATTAACTGCCTGGCACAGAGGCCATATTTTAGTCATACATAGTCTTCGAAGCAATTCACAAAATGCCTTTCCAAGAGCAAACAGTAGATGGACATTTGTTAAAAGAATGAATGAAAAATGAGGGAAACTTTTAACTGAGATTTAATCTTTTTCCCTGGCACTGACCCTAAAATCTCTCCAGCTTATTTTACACTTTTTGCCAAGCAAAAAATATCCATTGTGATACACAGATTTTCTAATAAAATAATCATGCACATACGGCATTGTTTTAGGGGCTAACAATGACAAATACTTACAAAGCACTTTTCAAAACATTCCATGGACCATATTCCATTTTATTCTCACTACTCCTACTACCATTACTGCCACTTCTGCTACCAGCTCTTATTTATTAGTTATTTGCTGTGAGCCAGTCTCTGTGCTAACTGCTTTGCTACTGTGAGGTAGGTTATTTACATCATTTTACATGAAAAAAACAAGGCTTACAGGGTTAAGTGACTTGCCCAGAGGTCTCACAGCTAGTGAGTGGAAGAGCTGGGATTCAAACCTGGGCCACCTGGTGTGAGAGCCACTGTGAAAAAGCAAGCAAGCGTCATCATCCCACTAGAGATAAGAAAACACACCAAGGGAAGTGATGTGACTTGCTCCAAATTATCTATTTTGTAAGGGGGAGAATCTGAATCCAAATCCATGTCTGCTTATTCCCATATGGTTATCTCCCAATCTGATTAGCAGCTGGGAATGAGGACCTGGTCAGTCTGTCTTCAGTGAATGCTTCTATCTGCCAGGCATGATACTAGGTACCTCACGTATTTTATCACTGGTCTTTTCAAAACACAATTACGTAAGTGCTCATAAAAAGATGCACGAAAGGCTGATCACCAAAATGTTAATTTCAGGGTCATGATTTTAATTTAATTTTCTTCTTCATAACTTGCAATAAGGTTTGATATTTTAAAAACAAATAAATAAAACAAAACAAAAAACAAATCTCAAAAAAAGGGCAATGAACTAACACCCTCTCATATTATCCAGCGCTAATACACTTCCAGTATGCTAAAAAAGGAACCAGATTGCTCAAATAGCTTTAATACCGAGTAGAAAAGCCCCCCAAAATCCAAGAAAAAGTCTCAGTTTACCTTTGTTCCTATGACCACCTGCCTATCACCAGGTACAAAGAACGAGCAAAGTGCGTATTCACAGGTCATCGTGCGAATACACTGCAGTGTAGACCTGTGAGAAAGAAGGGACAAAGAGCCCATATGTTAAGAGAACCTGCTTCCCCATTTTAGACACCAGCGTGCATGTTCACTACAATTTAGACACACAGAGTGATCAACATGAGTGAGGACAAAGTCTGAATGAATAACCCTAGGCTCAGACTCATAGTCGAGGGAGAAAATAACAAACAGTACCTAATTTATTTTCTTTGTAAGGGCCTCCTAATCCTCAGGAACAGAGATTATACAAATGTAGGACAGAGAAAAGCATCTGCTGGGCTCAACAGAGCCCGACCTGCCATCACAAAGAAGTAAGTGAGCCCATAGGATTGCTGGTGGAATTAGCACATCATTATAGATCCCTACAAGTAACGTTCATTTTATTGGACCATAAACATTCACCCATTCAAAAAATATATATCAAACGCCCACTTCATTCAATAAACATTTACTGAATGCCAGGTACTGTTCTAGGTGCTGGAAATATAACAGTGAATTAAACAGAAGTCCTAAACTTCATAAACCTTAACATTCTTTAGGAATGAGACAAATAAATATTAGTATATCAGGTGATACAGACGCTATGGAGAAACACAAAGCTAGGGAATGCGATGAGGAGCGAGGGTGGGAAGGGGAGAGCAGGACTGTCGTCTGATGAGAAGACAGGGAGAAAGCCTACAGATAAACCAGGAAGATGGTTCCAGACAGAAGGAACAGGGAGCACAACAGCCACGACGCAGCACATTCTTGCTGTGTTCAGGGATAACAAAAAGGCCAGTGTGGCTCCAGCGGAGGAGAAGGGGAGAGCAGTCAGAGAAGCTCTGTGAGGACCTCGGCATTTACTTAGAGTGAGACAGAGCTAGCGGAAGTGATATAACTCCCATTTAAAAAAGATTAGATAGGCTGCTGTGTTGAGAACAGACTATAGAGGGGCAAGTAAGGAAGCAGGGAGACCAGCCAGGAAACTGTTGCAACCAGCTGGATGAGAGATGGTGGTGGTTTGCAGTGGGTGGGGGCAGCGCAAGGGATGAGATGTGGCTGAAATCTGGGTAAGTGTTGAAGGTAGAGCTGATAGGATTTGCTAACGAATCGGACGTGGGACATGAAAGAGATCGAAAATGGCTACAGGGATTTGGGCTAGAACAACTGGAAGGAAGTAATTATTTACTAAGATGGGGAAATCTGTAGGAACGGCAGCTGAAGAGAATGTTGGAGAAATGAAGATCACAAGTATGGTCTGGGATGTATAAAAATTTGAGATGCCTAAGTACACATCCAAGTGGTGATACAAAAGATTTGGATACATGAGTCTGATGTCCAGGGAGAGCCTAAGGCTAGAGATACAGATTTATGCATCACTGACATATGAAAGCCATGTGACTAGAAATCACATAAAGTGAGTGCAGATAGAGAATAGGGCCGGAGACTGCCCTGAAGTATTCCAACATCTAGAGGTCAAAAGATAAGAAAGAACAGCAAAGCCTGAGAAAAAACAGCCAGCAGAGGAAGAGGAAGTAATGAAAGTCAAAGAAAGTGTTTCAAAGAGGAGAAGATTATCAATTTAAGGAAAGAGTGTCAAGTGAAGCTTACAGGTCCTTGGATTTAGAAACATGAAGATCACTGATGAGATGACAAGAGCTGTTTTGGCAAAGTGGGGAGGATAACAGCCTGATGGGAGACAGACGAAGACAGAATAGAGAAAAGGAATCAGAGGATGGAGAGATAACTAGAGAAAGATATAAAGACAAACGAAGGTTATTTTTTCTTTTAAGATGGGAGATATTACAGCCTATCTGTATGCTGATGGGAACGACCCAATAGAGAGAAAAAATTAACGATGCAGGAGAGGGAAGAAAATTGCTAGAAGGGGAGAGGAGAAAGAACATCATTTACAAGCTTTGATTAACTTTGGTTAGGAGCACCAACATAGTAGGAGGAGGAAAAACAGATTATGTGGCTGTAGATGCAGCTAAATTGGCAGATGTAATGGGAGTATATGAACTTTTCCTACACGATTCCATTTTTCCACTTAACTAGCAGGCAAAGTCATCAGTTTAAAGGTGGGGGAGGTGTTTGAGGATAGAAAAGGAGGGGTGAAACAGTCATTTAGGAAAGAAGGAATGAGACATTATGGAAAAATTACTGGGCAGCACTAAAAGCCTACTTGCATATAAAGAGCATGCAGTATGTTTGTTTTTTTCTCTAGCCAAGTACAGCTACAAGCTTCAGACATGGAATAAGCTTGCAGCTTTTTGCACCAAATTTAAAAAGGCAACTTTTCCTACTCTAACCTCCACAGGCCTATGGTCAAAATGCGCTGAAGACACATTTTGAAGGGATCGTATTTAGGCCTTAAGAAACTAATAACTAACCATCAAGAGTACTAAAAACTCATTCAAAGGGAAGGAAATGCTACTGGATAAAGCTAGAAATAGCATCATTTCACAAACCTGTTCCATATCTTAATGGAATCAGCTGATGCTGAAAGGACAGCAATATTGTCTGAGCTGAATGACAAAGTCCGCACATCACTGCGATGACCCCCAATGGCAATTCTGCTTGCCCTGACAGGCTGAGTCGTCAGTGCAGATGGACTCAGAGAATATAACTCCACCAAGTTGTTTTGCAGCAGGAAGACAGCCTTCAATTCTCCTTGAGATGAATGAATCAAGTCAAAGGATCTGCGTGAGAAAATATTCGTAACTGTTCTAGCTACCATCTTAGCTCACAAGGTCAACTTTTTCTAGAACGGCTTTGCAACGTCCTCAATCTACACAAAGTTTGAACAAGTATAAAGAATTTTACAAATAGGAGAGCTTGGAGTATCGGATGGTAGTCAAGTACAGCCTTCTAAGTCAAAGAAACCTGGGCTCACATACTGGATCTGACATATATCTTGTCTTGGTGTATGTATTTTTTATAAATGACCTTATTTATGTTTATAAATGACCTCACCCAAAAGAATTTATTCTTTTGGAAAATGGGGTATACATTTTTCTTTTTAATTGGCAGTAGGAATAATAAACAAATGGATAAAAGGTTATTATAATAAAACAAATAATGAGATGATGAATAAGTGGGCCCATGGTGAGGGCAGTAGGAGCCAAGTGTGACACAGGTGTCCCACAATCATTGTCTCCAAATATTTAATTGGTATAGATTGCTTATAAATAGCATGAAAAAGCCAATACAACTATGTAGCTTACTATTGCTACAATACTTAAGATACTTCTTTCAAATACTTCAGATACTACATTTTTACTCACTTAATTTTGGCAGAAGTTTTGATATTAGTCACCCGTTGGATTTCATCTTGCAGAGTAATTTCAACACTGACTTCAAGGTCTTCCTCCTCCCCTTTGCAAGAACTTAATCTAGAGGACAAAAAAAGACTATCATACTATCACCTTTCTAACAAAGAAGCCGCTTTGCTGTTACTTGAGTCACGTCATACTATCACCTTTCTAACAAAGAAGCCGCTTTGCTGTGACTTGAGTCAAGTCATACTATCACCTTTCTAACAAAGAAGCCGCTTTGCTGTGACTTGAGTCAAGTTCTGGCCAGAACCTGTGTGATCCTGGGACAGTCACTTAACCACACAAGATTACCACAAGAATTAAACAATGTAAGAATACTTTGTGAACTAATGTGCCATAAATATAAAGTATTTCATTTAATAAGTACCCTCAATAAATGGATTCTGAATACAAGAGCAGATAAAATTTCCTGGGACAAGTCTCTATAATTCAAACTATTCCACTGAAATGTTTCTGGTAGACTTATCTAACTTCAGGTCTTTTTAGAAAATCCATTAACCTGCACTTATCAATCCAGCCATGTCAAATAAACCAAAGGTCGCAAAAGATGTGCCAAGTCAGATAACTTTTTATTTCCTTGAGACTTGATCAATTTCAACCACTGAGGAACCTATTTCTATGGTTATAATGACCTATTTCAAGGTTATATTGCCTCCAAACTTCAATTATATAACTGCCCAACCAGTCTTTCTTCTCAGAGTCCCAAAAGTCAATATTATGCAACCCAGCTTCCTTCTGTATAGTTTGTTGTCATTAAAAACACAGTGCTAGCCTCTGAGAATTAAATCATTTAGAAGCTATTTTTAAAAATTTGTAGACTTTCTAGTTCTGTGTGGCTCTGATTTCAAGACTTAAGAACACGCTAGTTATGAAGCTACGCGAAAGAGTAGAAGTTTAAAACTTGGACTACTGGCACCCTACAAAATTTTCTGAAGGTCGTAACAGTAATTGTTAACAAAGCAAATATTTCCTCAAAGAAGCCATCGCTTTTCGGTTAGTACTATGCGGTCCACCCAGCATACTTTATTAGTAGTAAATATTAAGAAAACACACCTGGCTTTCTTTCTAGCTTTCTTCATCTTCTTATCCTTTTTCTTCTGAATTTCTTCTCCGGAAAGGATACAAAACACTTCTAGCACAGAATCAGTTCCCTAGAAAGGCAAACGGTTGATGTGAGTCCAGGATAGGCAATTTGTAATTTAGCTTTTTCTCAGAAAGAACTAAATAATAACATTTCTCCTTCTTGCCTTACTAGTTGGATTATGCTGGACAACTTAATCTCTCTGGGATTGTGGTCTCATCTGTAAAGTGGGGATACCACTTCCTATTCACAGTGTTTCTCTGAAGACTGAATAAGAAGTTAACGCTTTTAAATTGCTTAGAAAAGCAAGCATTTAATAAAGGGCTGCTAATAATAAGAACAATAATAGTAATCATTATTGTTGTTATGCTAATAGCAAGGGATTATAAATCCTCACAGCACCATATAACAAATTCTTAACATGAACAAAGAAAAATTCATCTCTACACTGAGTCTCTCAAAGAAACAGCCCAATCTGTTATTCTCTCCTAAGCCAGATACTCACATGGCAAGCAAGAATCCTGCCTGTCCTGTCGACTGCAAGGTTCACAACTCTGTCCCTTCCTTCCCGCATTATGGAACCAGCTTTCCTGCATGTAAGGATGCGCTACAGAAGAAGCAACAGAGAAGATGAAGGTTAAATGTAAGTTCTGCCAAACCTCTCAAAAGATATGGTTCCAGAGAGCCGGCCCTATGACACAGTGGTTAAGTTTTGTGCTCTCTGTTTCGGTGGCCCGGGTTTGTGGGTTCAGATACCAGGTGGGGACCTACACCAGTCGTCAGCCATGCTGCAGTAGCAACCCACATATAAAGCGGAGGAGGACTAGCACAGACGTTAGCTCAGGGCTAATTTTCCTCAAGATAGTCCCTAAAATGATGATGAGAATTGCAAATTTAAAAGTCTGCAATTCTCACTTTTCCCACTGCTCAACTCAATTGAAGAGAAGAAACAAAAATAAATTACATCCTCAGGAGCTTCACTCGTCTCAAGGGCACCATCCTCTGCTTCATGTGTGTCCTGTATTCCAGAGGAAGGCCCTTTGGTTTTCTTGGGCTCTGGTTCCTCTGGGTCTTCGATCTGTTTTATAAAAACAGGAAAAGAAAAGCTGAAAGAATGTTCCAGGAGGTGAGACTTAACCCTAATGACTTAGAAACCTGTCCTTATGGCCACTAATATTTTACATTTAGTGATCTCTCTGACTAACCCTCTTCAATGGTAGGACATTTACCAGAACATATTAACATATTTGACTAAATCAAATGTGAGCAAAACATTATTCACTATTCTGTCTCCAATAACACTCTATTGCGTAAGGACCACTGCTTAGTAACAAGGTTAAAAATGACGACAAACTCATCACTGACTTTAAAACCTTCTCAGGTGTTGGATCTACCATATTCTAGAGGGAGAGATTCAAACCGGCATTAAGAATTGTAAAGGCATCCCAAGAGATTACATTTTCTCCTTAAAGAAAGAAAAGATAAATCCTCGCCTACTAATGTAGAACTCATCAAAGTGGCTACTGGACACACCACCACATACCTCACTCTAGCTAAACCTAAGGTCCATAACCCTTTTTTCACACAAAATCTTTGAGGATCTGAGAAAAACTTATAAATCTTCTCAGAATACACATATGTATAAACACACACAAATTTTACATAGATTTTTGTTTGAGAGGAAAGAGTGACAGATTTGTCCATTCATGGACACCCAAGGTCCAGGAATATCAGGCTAAACTGAAAAACTAGCATTACTAGAAGCTGAGGGCCTTCTGCAATCCTTCTTCCAAGCTCAAATAAACGAGGACAATGGAGTATATAACAAACAAAATATCTGTTTAGAAGCTGCAGGTTATCAAGGTGATAGAATTCCTTCTAGTACTATGTGAATCACTCAATAATTACATCCAATTCTAAACTCAGTGAGCCCATGAAACTGCTGAGACATGACACAGCCCATGATGAGAAAACAGTAACTACCTCTTCCAGATAGGCTATGTCCCAAGCCCTCAGCTCACTGTCGGAAGTCCCAGTGACGAGTCGCTTTTCTTCTGACACCAGAACCAACCCCCACACCTACAGAGAATAAAAAGAGCCAAATAGTATGATTTTTAAGAGACCCCACAATGTATGACATGACATCACAAAAGTCTAAGTATACTGTAGTGAAATCTCTGGCATTTGCAAAGTCTAGCAACCTTTTCAAAATACACTCACTTTTAGAAAGAAAAAATGGCCTATGATAGAACTGTTGTTTGACTATAAGTTTATCTATAATTTCCTATCTTTAAATTGAGATAATGGCTGTTCAGCATAAATCCTAACTAGAATCCACTCGAATGGATACTTCTTTGCTTTCAGCAGTGCTTGCAAACAAAAGGTGCTCCATTAATGTCTACTGCATAATTTTCAGCCTCAATCCAATAACTAAATAATGAAAATAACAGTACCGTTTCAAATCAACAAAGAATCTAATTTGCTTTTCCTCCTCATTAAGTCCAGGTATATGCTTTTGAAAGCCTGGTATGAACAAAGCACGGAGGAGGATGCAAAGATGTCAAATATTCCCAGATGGAGCTTTGTTCAGGTAACTATTGTAGTGGCTACAATCTGCTGTTTCCGTGTCACTGGGCCAAGCACTGTACACACAGTATCGTTAAACCTCCCTAGAATCGTCAAGGTGGACACATTATTTAAAAACAGTGGAACTCATATTCATGGATTAAAAACTTATCCAAGGCCAAGCTGTACCTGCTCTGGCTGGCACTACTTCCACTGCACCAACCTGTCTGTCTCTCAAGACAGCACACAATGAATACTGAGAGCAGGAAAAACAAAGAGCCATGAAAGGGCCAGGGAAGAAAACCACCTTTTCCTTTTTGCCTCGCCATTCTTTCCCTGAGCCCCTTACTCCACAGGTACCTCAGTTCGGTGGCCAACCATTGTTTTGAAGCAGTGCTGGGTATCCAGGTCCCACCATTTCACCATGGTATCTTTCCCACTAAAAGAAGAAATAGGGAAAAAATCTTATGAGGAAGAATAACTAAACTAACAGGGCAATCAAGGACTCATTTGTTGCCTTAAAAAGACAATATACAGCAATAATGTCTAATGCTACTATTCTACCTGACCTTTCCTTTAAAAAGTAAAGAATCCTAACTCTCCATGTGCCTATTCTCAGGTAGAAAATAAAATGTTTCACCTGTAAGCACAAAAATAACTTTGAATTCACAGTGTTAAAGAACACAGAACTTGATCTGTTGCCCATCATTTCTATCATCACAGCATCAACATTTTTTCACCTAACACAGAAACATCTTGGACCTCTCTTCCTCCCTTGTCTCTTATGTCCAGTTAGTCTCTATGTCCTGAAAATGCCTCCTCCGTGAAGTATCTAAGCCTTGATTCCTTCCAATGCATTTCTGCACACAAAACTGAATTTAAGTCCTACTGGCTGAATTATTTTAATAGCTTCTCTTCTGGACTCTTTGTCCATTCCTGTTTCCTCATCACATACAATACACTACTATCAGATAATCTCAATTTTCTAAAGTTATACTACCTCAAGCTTCTCTACAGAATCAAAATCAGGCTGTTCAGCACCATTCTCAAAACCCCCCATTAACTGGCTGTCAATCTCCCTGCCAATGGGCTCTACTCTTCCTGCATCAAATGCCTCTTCCTGGCTTCTTCATTAATATTAACCTACTATAATCCTCTTTCATGACCAGACTGGAAAAAAACAAACCAAAAACCAGATTTACGAAGTCTTTCCTATATAATCCCATGTCACGGTGTTAATTCCTTTCCTTTATATTCTCTAGGCTATAATGTGCACATGCTAGTAAAATTGCACATTTGTTCTCTCATGGAATCTGTGTTATCCAAACAAGACATACTAATGTCCCCATATGCTGTCCCACAGGAATAAATTCATCACTGTTACAGCAGTCAGTGCTCCTTCACAACTTCTTCTGACTCATTACTATGGTTCTTTTAATTACTGCCTGGCAAATCTTAGATCCCAAACTTTCCTGGGTGGCCATTCCTTAGGAATGATAACTATTACATTAGGTTGAACTATATGAAATTTGACCTATCATTTTTGACCTCCAACAAATACAAATTTCAAATGGTTCAACCTAACAGATGTTCAGAAGGCCTAAATATGGAGTACGTCTCTTCGCAAAGGGCAGGCTAAATCAAACACTTGGTATTCACACCTGCCCGCTGCTCCATATTCTGCTTTCCTCACTTTTCAGGGATTCAGAAAGTAGACAGCTCTTTCTACAAAAGGCACACCAAAAGGTTAAGGAAGATGGAAAAGCTGATATCAGCGGAAAATAATGACAAATCAGAAAATAGAATTAAATAACTTTGGATAGCTTCTATGCAACTACTTGGGAGGGGAAGGAAGCAGGGAGAAAGCAGAGAGCAGAAGAGGAAACTAACATACGAGCTTGAGTTACAGAGCTGAGAAATGAGTAGGGAATGAAGCAAATTCCCTCTCTGAAACCCCCTCCAATCAATTCACCTAGAAAAGAACTGGAAACGAAACTGTGATTTCTTTACCTAGTAACTAGTAGATTCTTTCCTCGTAGAAACAATGCTTGTGTGATGGCATCCTTGTGCCCCTTTAAACGGTAGAGGCCACTTTCATTGATCACATCCCATACAATAACATCTGTGTCCTAAAGGGATCAAATAATACAGAAGAATTTCTTTACCACATGAGGCCTAACTTGACAAACAATGGGATGCAATATTTTTATTACAAAGGTAATGTATGGTCCTCATAGAAACTTTGGAAAGCATATGGAAAACTACAGGGGAAATAAATGCCAGTTAATTCCACCAGACAGATATAATCACCACAGATAGTTTGTTTTATATTGTTTCAGTCTTCATGTATATATCCAGGTTAATTTCCTATTAGAAAACTGAGATCATGCCATGCATATCATTTTATAATCCTCCCCCTTTTTTTCATTTAATAGATTTTCATTTTTCCAAATCCTTCCAGACTGTTTTCATTTTTAATGGTAATGTAATAATCAATCCTAAGGATATACCATAACTTACTTTAAAAGTTTTCTATTTTTGCCATTTAGGTAGTTTCCCATTTTCTGCTATTATAAATATGTAGGAATGAACATTCTTGTACTAAATCTTTGTGCATATCTCTCATCAGAATAAATACTAAAAAGTGAAATTCTTGGGTCAAAAGGTATTTCTATTTTACAGTTTGCAACGCACACCATCAAGGCAACCTCTGGAAAGACTGCACCAATCTATAGGTCCACCAGGGATATGGATGACAAAGCCAGTTTTCTTTCGCCTCGACTCTGCATATTGTCAGTTTCTCAAAAACTACTGCCAATTTCACAAGTTAAAAATGCTGTCTCAGTATTTATTTGATTTGCATTTCTGAATACCAATGAGAAATTCTGTACATGCTCTATGGTGATTATTGGTCATTTGTACCAATTGGTCTTTTGAATGCCAAGTCATGTCTTTCATCTTTCTTTGGGTCTTATTTTTTACTTGATTGTAAGTTATTAAGAGATGAATGATATTAATCCTTTTTAAGGATTTTTTTTAAGTTGAAAATATTAAATACTTTCTCTTTTCCATTGTCCTTTACCTTTTTTTTCTCAGGTTTATTGAAAAATAATTGACACACATCAGTGCATAAGTTTAAGCTGTACAGCATGATGGCTTGACTGACATATATTGTGAAATGATCACAATGGGTTCAACTAACATCCATCTTCTCATATGGATAAAATACAAAGAAAAGAAAGAAGAAGAAAGAAAAAAAAAATTTTCTCTTTGTGATGAGAACTCTTAGGATTTACTCTCTTAACAACTTTCCTGTACATATATGTATTTTTTGCGTGTGAGGAAGATTTGCCCTGAGCTAACATCCATTGCCAATCTTCCTCTTTTTTCGCTTGAGGATGATTAGCCCTGAGCTAATATCTGTGCCAATCTTCCTCTGTTTTTTGTATGGGGCATGCCTCCACAGCATGGCCAAAGAGAGGAGTAGGTCCATGCCCAGGATCTGAACCCACAAACCTGGACTGCAAAAGCGGAGTGCACAGAACTTTAACCACTCAGCCACAGGGCCAGCCCCTATGTTTTTTTCTAATGTACAAACATTTTAAATTTAAGTATTCAAATCTACTGATCTTTTCCTTTATAATTTCTTTCTTTGCTGATATGCTTGAAGTCTTTTCCTATCCTCATAGCAGATAAATATTTACTTATATATCTTCTAGTTTACTTAAAATATCACTCTTTAATAGTTAAGTCTTTAACCTGACTCATTTTGGTATATGGCATAAGGTAAAGCTTTAACTTAAGATTTTCCCCCACACAGTTAGCCAATTGTCTTCAGTATCATTTTATAACTATTCAATCATTTTTCTACTCATCAGAAATGTCATCTTAAAATGGGGTCATTAGGAATATGAAAGTGAATTTCTTTCTGAGATTCCTGGTTAGTTGCTGTAATCTGACTATTTTGTATTGATACCAGATGAATATAACACATTTTACAGTATGACTTCATAATGCATTGTAGCATCTGAAACCTCCTAAAAAACAATCTAACCCTGAAAAAAGAATCTGAAAGGCTTTTTTATGATTCTTCTTCCCCAAAATTCAGGTGTTTCTGATTCATTTGTTTTTCCATATATGGTTTTAAGTCATTTGGTCACATTCTAAAACAACAACAATAAAAAACCTTTGGGATATTTATTTAAATCGTTTTAACTATATAAATTAATTAGGAAACACGAGCATCTTTTCAACACTTTGTCTTCTTATTCAAGAACATGGTTTGTGTCTCTATTTATTCAAGTCTTCTGCTACATACTTCAGTAAAGTTTCATAGTATTTTTCTGTCTATTACTTGACATACCATTGCAAATGGAATTTTTTACATTATATTTTCTAACTGATGACTTAACGATACTGCAAAGCTACCGATTTTACTAAACTCAATGGCAAAGAATTATCATTTTGTGTCTCCTTTTCAAACCTTTTTTTCTTCCTTGTGTACCGCTTTGGGTAGCACTTCCACAATGATGTTATATAACAGTTGTCATGGGCATCCTTACCTTATTCCTATACTTAATAGGCTTTTATCAAACAATATGACAAGAAACAAAAGGAACCTCCCAATTCATACCCATCGTTCTCATTTATTTCTACCATCTATACTATTTTGTACACCAAATGCCCACAGTTTCACTCAAACAATTTTTGTCAACAACCTGCTTCAGCATAAGACTTATATCCCTTTACTAGGATCAAAGTCTGGGCATCTGACTCAAGGTCTCACCTTGGACCCAGATGCCAGCCTGCCTCCTAGCTGATCATACTTCAAGGAAGTGATGGCTGCTTTGTGTCCACTGAAGGTCACATTTCCTTCCCCACTCAGGAGACTAAAGATTCGGATAGACCCATCTTCATAACCAACAGCTAAGTGCAGCCCATCTGGGGAGGGGCACAAGCAAGTGACTTCTTGTTTAAGCCCCTGAAGGATGAGGATCTGAAATCATAAGAATCAAAAATAGTGTAGAGGAGTTAAGTATGTCATCAGGGAAAAGTGTAGGAATAATAAAGTACAGTAACATTAAGAGCATCAATAATTCTAAATCACTCTTAGGAACAGTTATAAAATTCTGCAACCCATCTCCAATTCTTTAATATAGGAATTATTATTTGTACTGGGCAATGAAACAGTCAAGAAAATGTAAAATTATTTTCTCCAAAGCTCCACATTAGCATAATACATGCAAAACTTTCCCAGGCAATAGAAAAAATTACTAAGTCCTTATCCCATGTCAACAACAAATGACTTTCCATAAAGAGTTATAAACACATCCTTGCTTTAACTGAACCCCATCTTGTAGGAAACTAACCTCATGGCACCACAATGCTACAGTGGTTTATCCCCAAGGGACCCAGGTGGCAGCAAGTATCAAAGTATTAATCTCTTGGGGGGGCGGGGTCACATAGTGAGTGGACAAGAAGAAAATGCTTGTTTTGGGTTCGGCAAAAGTGGTAGGCTAAGGGAATTCAGAGTCATACAAAGTATCAAAGCTTAGTTTAACAACCCTCCGGCCTCACCTGTACAAGTAAGAAAAAGATTCAGTCAACAGAGAAGAGTAATAGTCCTTTTAAATACCTAATATTCTATAACTTGTTGTGAGGGCAAATAGAAGAACTTGAAAAATAGAGAACTGGTAAAGTAGAGAAAAACAAACCTACCAGGAATAATGATTACCAATTTCCTGTAAATATCACTACAAATAGATACTTAAGAGGTAAGCTCCTACTTGGTTGTGGTTTTCATACTTTAGTGTAGAAGGATACAAGAGAACTTGCTACTTGGCTATTTAGACCCAAAGGAAAAAGATTTCTCTCCTAGGGGAACACACATAAAAAAATTTGTGTGTGATAAATCAGAGCACTCCCACTTCTGCCTCTCCATCCTCAAATATCCATAAATCAATATCAACCTGGATGACTTCTGGCTTACCTTCTCTCCTTTCCTTAAGTCCCAGATGAAAACATGTTCACAGGCTGGTACTGCCACATAGCGTCCTTTTTCACCACGAAGTGTCACAAAGACAATATTACCTTTTTGGCTGCCAATAAGGCCAAAGACTGCACTGGCAACATAGCGTAGGTACTGCTTGGTGAGCCCCATGTTGTGATGTCTGATACCAGAAGTGAGGCAGCTGCACATGCAAACAGAGAAAACTCAGTTCTTTGGGTACCTTGGTTCTGCTAGGCTAGCAAATACCGACTGTTTATCATGTAGTTAAAGGCATGTAACTTGGGGCTTCCTAACCTTTCTTTACACTGAATAAATTACTGACATAAAATACGTGCACATCTTTATTTTTTATTCACTGTCGACTCAACATGCAATCTCTCATTCCTCAAGTTTCAAACTGGTCACATTGTCATGTCCACCTGTGAGTTAAACTACTTGCTAAACTACTTGCTTCTGTCCACTTGACCACAACAGAGTTTTTACCCTGAGACTGACAATACTTATCAACGAACATTTATTGTAAACCTACTAATTAGACAGGCACTGTTCGAGACACTAGAGATATAATGTTGAGTAAAACAAAATCCTTGACCTCACGGCACTTACCTTCTAGCACAGCTGTTCTCAAACTCTAGTATGTATCCAAATCACCTCAGGGCTTCTGAAGAGAAACTGCTGGGAACCACCTCCACCTTACCTCCCCAGAGCCTATTTCTGTGTGATTCAGTAGGTCTGGGGGGAGGCCCAAGATTTCTCATTTCTAACAAGTTCCTAAGTGATGCTGCTGCTGCTGTGGTTCCTTGCTTTTGAGAACTACTGTTCTAGTACATGCAGGTCAGTCCTTGATTTCCAAATCAGGGCAGCCACCTCCCAGTGGCACAGAAAAATGGTACAGCAACTTGGCACCTTATTTTTGAAAGATGCCACAGTTCCTGCACTAAATCAAATTCACTGAAAACACTGGTTATGCACAAAAGAGACAACAGTTGAAGGAGATAACAAGTCAAGCCTGTCTGCTCTTGATATGGAAGAGTGAAAAATATGCCCCCAAAGACCCATGCAACTTAAAAAATACAACAATACTAAACAGGAGGTACAGCCCTTTTTTGGAGCTGTTTTTTTGTTGTTGGATTGTTTGCTTTAACTCTACAGGATCTTTCTGATTACAATCTGCTGTTTTAGTCTACTTTAACAGAAAAATATTCAATGCCAACCCTCTGCTAATATTTTCTTTTAATAATCACTTACTGGCTTCATTTTTCTTCTCATAGGAACCAACGTAAAGCCAGTTAAAAATAACGGAAAGATAATATTAACATGGTGATAATGTTCTTACCCTAGGTCATTTGATCAATTCTTCCTCAATTCATCTTATTCCTCCAGCCCCTTTGCTGTAGTTGTTCCTCATGACAGTCTTTGGCCTTCTATCAACTCCTTCCATAGTAGTTTCCTTAGACACTTCATATAGCATGCCTAGGCCCAGGGACACCCACAGCTCTATTTTCAGTCCTATCTACACACACTAATACTAGTTATAGAGTCCCTAAAACTTATTAGACATCTCCATTCGAATACCTTGCAGCATCACACTTAACACGTCTAAAATCAAACCTACCTTGCTTCCCAAACTTCTCTCATTTTCTGACACTAAGACAGACAATCCTTCTAGCCATTCAGGCTCAAAACCTTGTAGTAACCTTTGGCTCGTTAATAAAAAATATTATAGCTGCCAAGACTTAAATCGCTTACCATATGGAAACTGATATACTAAAAGTATATAACTGGGTAAGTATACGCAGTTGTTTAATTACATATAGCAATTAATTAAATAGATTAATATATGTAAAGCATTTAGAAAAGCATCTAGCATATTGTAAATATAAGTATAAAAAATTCTTCACAATAACCTTACAAGATAGGTGCTATTCTTATTCCTGTTTTACAGACAAGGAAACCAGGCACAGAGATCTGAAATAGCTATCCCAAAGTCATTTGGCTACTTTTAAGTGCCAAAGCCAGATTCCAATCCGGTCAGTCAAATTCCAAAATTTCTTCCTTTAACCGCTAGGCTAAAGCTAAACCCCAGAGCTTCTCTGCCTCTGTCCTCTCTTTTATCAGAAACTTCCATCTAACTGATTGTTTCTCTGAAATAAGATCCTTTTCTCTATTTACACTACTTTCTGTTCCAGCTCTTTTTCACCGGCTTCGTGCATTAGTTTTCTACCTAGCACCTCCGCTTAATTATTTTTCATTCTTTTCATTTACAAGTTATAACACTACCTTACTACTCTTCAAATGCACTGTCCCTACTCCAATGCCCTTGAAAGGGCTAAATTATTTGCAGTTTTCAAGAACTCAACTTCTCTATCCTTCTTTATTTCTCGCATAATCCGCTCTCTTGTCGGGCTAGTTGATTTCCTTCCTCGTCCTGCCACTTTGCCTTCTTCATATTGTTTCTCGCACCTAGAATAACATGCATTCTCCATCTACCTGTTCCAACCAGCGTTATCCTCTGAGGCCCACTTCCTTCCGGGCTAGTCCAATTCTCTCAGCCTTTTCCACTGCCTCAATACTGAAACTATCTTCCATAAAACTTGGCACTAGTCGCTTGTGTCTCACTTGCACAGATCTCGACGCCTTTTGGAGAAAGCTCACGATCTAATCTTCCTCCGCGCCCCGTCATCCCTGCTTCCTAACCCACTGCCCTCAAAGCATTTGCTTCTATGATGCAGAGAAGGGCTGAGCGGTAGTAACAGACCTGTCGGATGTCCCTAAAACCGACTCTTCAGTCAGGAGAGGATGACGAGGGTTCCGCACACGAACCACGCTGCCGGAGATCCTCAGGCGAGCCCGTGCACGGCAGTGGGACGCTCGCAGTCGCCCAGGTTCCCCTTCACCCTAGAGACCGGTCCCCAATCCCCCCGCCTCATCTGCTGCTGACACCTCGAAGGCGTCAGCCAGGACCAGCCAAACCCGAATAGCAGAGCAAAGCCCTTCGGCCACCGAGCACCCACAGTACTTATCCTGGCCTCCACGAGGCTCCGAGCCGATTGGGTCCGCCCACGGGACCCACCCCTTCCGGGTCCACTCCAGGGCTCTCTTCCGCCCGACGTTCCCTTTGCCTTCCAGGAGGAAATGACGTAAGAGCCGGGTTCTGATTGGCGAGGGCCGGCGGGGAGCGGAAGCCGGAGTTTCGCCGCGGAGAGCTCCTGCAGCTGGTCCCTCCAGCCTCCTGGGACTTTGATTCGTCTTACCCGCCGAGCTCCTGGCAAGGGCTGTCCGGGCATGCCGCGCGGCCGCTTTCTACGAGGAACTTAACCCGCCCCGCCCGCCGCCCGGATGGGACCGCTGGTGTGCTGTGAGAGGCGGGACGGAGGCTGGGAGGGAAGGCGGGGCGGAGCGGGCCGGGGGCGCGGCCGGAGGCGCACGGGACTCGGCCTGGGCTGGGAGTGCGAGCCGAGAGGGTTAGTCTGTCCGCTCTCTGGAAGAATGAGCCTGCCGCTTCTTCCCGAGCTGTTGGTTGCGTTCCTCTCGCCCGAGGCGCTGCCGGGGACGACTTACCGTCGAGAGGAGAGAGGGTAGGCAGACCCAGGCACGAGGGACAGTGGTGCTGTAGCCCCTGAGGAGGCGCGCGCCCTCGGGCCCGGGTGAAATGGGGCGGCCGGGAGCGCGGCCGTTCACAGCCCCCGGAGTCGAGTCTGTGTTGCCGCCCGTGTGGTCTGGGCATTCCACGAACAGAGAGCAGCTGGAGTCAGGGCTGGGGAGACGCTGAGCCCAGGATGCTGAGTTGTCTGGATCTCCGCAGTCCCTGGAGTGACATTGGTGTGGCTTTGTGTTTCTGCTCTGTGGCCGCTTGAGGGGGAAGTGACCAGAGCTGACTGCTCTTTGCTTGGTAATTGAGGCTTAGGTGCTCTGTCACCAGGTGGGAATTAGCTTTTCTCTTCATATACGACAATTTTATATATTGAGGTGTATGGGGAAGCCATTCTGGTTTAAACTTGATTTGGCCTAAATTTTATTTGAACCACAGAAGCCTGACTTAGGGCCTGTCAGACATACCTTGTACATCTGCTTTAATCATTACCCTAAAGTAAAGAATGCATTCTTTGAAGATAAGAATTGGTGCCTCCCTTCTTGTGACCCTAGTAGTCTTTGAAGATAAGTCTCCCATCCCATGACACCAGGGACATGTTGACCCTCTGTGTCTGTCGTAATCTGTAACAAAATATCTCCTTGAACCCTTGAAAGAATGTACCCCTGTCAGGCTTGATGTGTGTCTCTTTGTTTGGAAATGCTATGTAACTGTGCTGAGAATCCTTTTTCTCTGTAGTGCTTTCTTCCCTTGCAAAGGCTACAACTCTTGGGTTATAGTCCTCAGTTTGTAAAACTCTCTTCCTTTCTTTGGCAAAGAATGATTTTGTCTGTGCTCTCTTGCAGTTCTGTCTGCTTTTATTCTCACACTTCATAGAAGTGTTAAGAAATGAGTTCTGATGTCTATAGCTGTGGAAAATTAAAGCTAACAGATAGCTGTACAAAAGAAATAAGCCTCTGCCTTCGCTTATTGAACAAGATATCTGTAGCCAGGCTAGAAATTAGACTTTTATCTACATTGTCTGATTTTCTTCAGACGTTTCTTGAGTTTTTCACATATTCAGCTAGTCTTCCATATTCAAGAAAATTACAATAGTAGAGAATGGATATGTTGAGACTGTAAATAGATGTAGCAGTATAGGTGTTTTGAAACAAGGTTACTGCAGGTTGGATGAATGAGAAGGAAGGAAATTGTGGCAACACACTATTATTTCAATAAGTTTGATGGGGAAGGGAGCATTTAGGTGGCTGTGTATGGTTAATATCTCCTATAGGTGATGTGCATTGTATTATTATAGGGAAAAATGTGTGCTTCAGTAGAAAACTTCATAGTCTACATGCCATCTAGATGACACCCCTTGGATTTTCTACTTCTAAGAAAGCTATTTTACAGCTGTGTAAACTATAGATACCTAATGTCAGCAACAAGTAATGTTTGTCTATAGACATGGAAATTCTGTCTCCTTTGAGGTTCATTGGAAGTTTTGCCTCCTTGTACATTCATTTCAATATTCCTGATCTACTAATGTGTCCAATTTGGGGATTCGCTTTATTTACTATCTACCTGCTTTCCTTGTGAGTTAAAATCTTAAACACATGTTCATTTTTATATTTGAATGAGTCATGATTTTACCTTTTTAAAAAAATTTTTTCTTAACATTATTAAATGTTATGGGATGGGACAACCACAAATGGAAAAAATAATTTTTAATAAAAGTTGATGTAAGAGCAACTGTGATTGAGTGTTTAGATAATGCATCTTATAAAATTCCCAATACACTGCTTCAAGAGTATAACCCTGATTTCTTATTTAAGTTTCAAATTGCTCAATGTATTAGTACTTAAAATTGAAACATAGTAAAGTTCTTTTAACAGGAAGGTGTTACTAACTCACTCAAAGCATGTGCTTTGGGTGTTTTTGAATGATGGCGTTAAATTTGACCTGGGCCATTGACATGTCTCCGAAGTATTTTTGTTATACTGTGTTTATTGTTGACATATTTATTTTTCCATCTAAGTAACTTTAAAAAGAATGTCATTCTTTCCATTTGCATAGAATGATTCTTAAATATAATAGATTTTGTTTTGGGGTGGGGGTTTATGTACAATATCTAATGTACCCTGAAGTTTTAGATGTTGATATACAAAGACATAAGGAATGGTAAGCCTGTAATTTATACAAAAACAGTGAAATAGAGCTGGTAATTAGTGGAGGTCAAGAGCATGGACCAATTCTGTGTACTTTTATGCAGGCCTGTCTTATCAATGTGAACATTTTGAAGAACAAGTAACCATATTTGCAGTTCTTGTTTTTCTCTTTTAAATGATACCATTTTCTTTTTATCCAGACAAAAATCACGATATTTTGAGACAGTGATGCGAGGTGTTCTGCCTGGTTCTGCGCAGTCTTAAACAGTAAAAATCTAATCTCTCTGACCAATCCAATGGTTCATATAAAGGACTATTTAGAGGACTTCTTAAAGTAAAAGATGACAAGATTTGTTTTTAAAAAACTGAGGATTAATCTAAAAGATATCAAGATTTGAGGAAAAAACCAAACTGGAGTGTAATGAGAACCATTTATACTGACCATGTGTTTGAATTATCAAGGATACACAGTTCTCTTTGTGTTTAGGTCCTTGTCCAGGAAGGTAATGAAGATCACCCTAGTAGGGCTAAGGAATAGATCTGATCCATCCTAGAATCATCTGTTTGTCTCCTGTGGCCTTTTTGATCCTGGGACATAAATGTCTTGCTTCAGGACTTTTTTTTCCACTAAGGTTTAGTGTTTGCTTATGAACCTGTTCAAAGTACAGAACTGATCAATTGATTTTCAGTGGAAGGTCTTGCTCTTCTTTAATGTTATCCAAAATTCTGGCTATAGCCTTAGAGTACTGTAGCCTTCCCCTCCTCCCTCCCTCACCTGAGCACTGTGTTTGCATTCTTTCTATCACGGGGATTTTTAACCTGAATTGGGGAACCGTTTCAAATTTATTTGCGAATCTGTGCTTGTATGAGCTCATATACTCGCATTTTGGGTGGTGAAAAGTTCTTTAACTTCGTGTGATTCTTAAAGGGGTCTGTGACCCCAAGAATGTTAAGAACCACTGTTCCTTAAGGATCAGGGATCGGGTTTTCCTGCCTAGCGTGGCTTTGCTGCTCCATTTGCTTTATTGCCAAAGTGTGTGTGTTGGGGGAGGGGGAGATTTAAATTTCTTTTTGGTGAGAAAAATCCATTTCTGATTAGAGATGGAGCTGAAAAAGAGTTCATTGTTTGTTAAACGCCATAACACTTTCTGTATAATGTCATTAAACTTTGCCCTACAATAACAGGGATTATTTATTACCCATTTAACACCCAATATCTTGTGGGTCACAGTAACTTTTAAGATCTGGAAAGAAGATCCATCCAACTATACTGACAAGGTGTGACTGGAGATATAGGAGAACCACTAATCTGTACTGTCAAAGAAGATCGCAGAGTTTCAGGAAGGGAATAATCAATCACTAAAATTTGATTAGCTCTGGGATTTGACATTTGGGGAGTTACTGTTGACCTTGAAAGAACAGTCTTAGCGTTGTTAGAGAGATGGAAGCAAAACTGCAGGAAGTTGAGTAAATGGAAGAAAAGGAAGTAGAACTACAAAACAGATTACTCTTAAAAAGTGAAGTGATGAGGAGAGGAGTTTAGTTGATGTTCTGAAGGAGAAATGAAGTAGGAAAATTTTTTGAGACTAGGAAGACTGAGGGGAAGGAGAGATCAAGATGTTGTGAAGGGAGAATTGATGTTATTACATTCTCTTAGAGGTGATCTAGTCAAGTGGAGTAAAAGCTTAAATGAAGGTGATTTGGCAGGCTTAAAAGTGTGGAATACACCCTAAAATCAGTTGGAAGTTGGAAAGAGTGAATGAAGATAGATTTTGAGCTGGAGGAACGTTACGGTACGGTCGTGGATCACTTAACGACGAGCATACGTTCTGAGAAATGCATTGTTAGGCGATTTCATCGTTATGTGAACATCATAGAGTGTACCTACACAAACGCAGATGGTATAACCTACTACACACTTAGCTTATATGGTGCTAATCTTGTGTGACCACTGTCATATATGCTCTCTGTTGTTGGCCGAGATGTCGTTATGTGGTGGGTGACTGTAATTTGAATGGTGATCTTTCTTAGAGCATCAAGAAAAGAAGGGAGGCAATGTGATATGATATAACAGAATTGGCATCGGTTTTAGTGCCAACTGGTCTTCGATTTGGATGTCAGGATGCCACTCACTAGTTGTTACCTTGAGTTGGTAATTGAACCTTTGGATCTTGATGCCCTCACTGTAAGATAGGAGTTGTAATACCTACTTTATGGGATTATTGTAAAGATTAGAAAGCGTATTTGTAACACATCGAATACCCCGTGGCTCACTGTACCTGCCACAGTGCGCTTCTTTCCATTCCTTTAGTATCTTGGGCTCTTTCTCACCTTAAGGCTCCCAGATTTACCCTTACCTCTGTCTCTAAAACTATTCTGCTACTTTTGGTCTGACTGTCACTTTCTGGAAGAGACGTTTTCTGCTTCTACAATCTAAGTTAGCTCCTTCCTTGTTCTTTATAGCACACTTATCACAGATTTTAACTAAGTATTCATTTCCATGATTATATGTTTGTGTGACTTCTGTGGGTCTGTCTCTTCCATTAGACAAGACTCAGCATCTAACAGTGCTTGAGTGAATGGATGGTTGGGACACAGTAGGCAAATAAGCATTTATTACCTCACAGTTTGTATGGGTCAGGAAGTCAAAAGTGGCTTAGTTGCGTGTTTTTGGCTCAGCGTTTTTCATGAGGTTGCAGTCAGGATGTCAGCTGAGGCTGAAGTCATTTGAAGCCTAGCTGGGGCTGGAAGATCCAAGGTGATTCATTCACCTGCCTGGCGGTTGATGCTGGTTGTTGGCAGGAACTCTCAGTTTCTCCCCATGGGGACCTTTGCATGGGCTGCTTGAATGTCCTCACATCATGGGAACTAATTTCCCCAGAGCAGGCATTCCACGAGAGAGCATGGCAGAAGCCACAATATCTTTTATGATTCATCTTTGGAAGTCACACACTGTTGTTTCTGCAGTATCTTGTTGGTTGCATAGTCCAGCCCTATTTATTATGGGAGGCATCTACACAGCGACATTAATATCAAGAGGCAGGTATCATTGCAGCACATTTTACAGGCTGTCTACCATAGATGCTATATGGAATAGCATAGAGAGTCAACCAAGAATGACTAAAACAATTTCCTAATAGTGTTGATGAAGGGCCCAGCTGACATAGGAAAGCATGCATTTGTTTTGGCAGCAGATAGGATAATTACTGATTTTTTTTTTTATAGTGACACAGGAGCAGAATCAGAGAAAGTGGATGTTGGATTGATCTACGTGTTAGGGGTTAACAAGTCATTACAAGGGCAGACATTGAGATAAGAGTGTATCTTAATTCAGCAATTTGTGTTTGGTTTGTTTGGTGCTCATTAGTCTTTGACGGTGAGTGTTTTGGTCTTTGCCACACATGGAGGCATATCTTTATCTCAGCAGTGGTGCACGTGACTTTCACATTGGCTTTGAGAAAGTTAGAAAAGTAACTTTTATTGTGCCTTGCTTTGTGCCAGGTGCTCTTCTACAATTTTAATACAGATTATATCATTTAATCCTCACAATAGCGCTAGGGTGTATTACTCTGGTTTAGAAATAAGAAAACTGGCTTAGAGTCAAGGATAACGCAACTCTTAGGTGATGGGTCTAGACCCAAACTCAGGCCTCCTGATAACAGAGCCCAAACTCTTACATTGTACCTTCTGTTTCTGCTTCACAGTCTAATTGCACGTGGAAATATTTACCTTAAAATACTAAAGAAGCCAGATGCAAAATTGTACATACTTTGTGATTTTACCTATCATAGAAAAAGGTAGGAACTACATCAAAGTTTGAGAGTTTTTTTCTCTCTTACTTTTTACTATTTTTCAAATGTTCTATATGTGGGTATTACTTAGAGTTAGAAAGAAAAATTATTTTAAAGAAGCAATTTTGTCCTGAAAGTTTGCATTCAAGTTTGAAAAATGAAAACTAAGTCTGTGTTTAAAGAATTTTTTAAATTATGGTTAAGTTTTAGCCGTGAGTCATTGTCATCAAAAGTCTATGAATAGTTTTTTGAAATTATGAATTTCTGCAAAGTGTCATTCCATTAAGCCTGAGGCAGTTCAACCATGGAAAATACGTGTGATCTCCATTTGTGCTCTGTTCAGCTTGTCCACTTTAAGTCTGAGTACTTGTGAACAGGTCAGCAGAACTGGTGGTTGCCTCTAGTTGCAAAAGCCGATTGGATGGACTTAACACCAACATCTAGATAAAATTGGTTTCTTTATTTCAAAATAATTTCAAAGGAGTACTTAGTATCAAATAAGAATAGCCTTCTTATACAGTTTTATCATGGTATAATCTACAAGGCCTTTCTGAAATTGTTATATAAATGATCACATTTCCTACCACATAGTGTTGGTCCAGGAATTAACATATTGTGTCAGATCCATTGTTCGTTCCAATTAATATCACGTGTCTCAGCAAGAAACATCAAGGAATTAGGTATAGAGAGTATGCTCGTTCTCCTTGACTCTTAACAACAAACGTTAGGATCGTACAGAAAAACTTCTCAAGTAGTGTAGTTCACATGTCAGCTTTCTTTCCCTGATCATCTGTTTTCTCTCATGTGTATTCAGTGTTATGCGTGACTTTCAACTTACCAAACCCACTAATCAGTTCTTGGCCCTATGACACAACCTTTCAGTAGCATGAAACTCTAGCTGATCCTTCTTGAGTGTTCCTTCTTGAATTGCATTCTTCACTTGGTCTTTAGGTTACCATACTTATCTGGTGTTCCTTCCATTCTTATCAATCCTTCTCTATCTCATTTTTGACTTGTCCTCTTTCCAATCTCTAAATTTTGCCTTAGGACTCAGTCTTTGCATCTCTTTTCTCTTTTTGCATTTTTCTCTCTTGATGATCTCATCCAGTTCCCTTAACTTTAAATACCATACATATGCTGAGGCTTCCAAATTTATGCTTTTAGCCCGACCTCTCCTCTGAGCTCTAGCCTCATTTAGCCAATTGCATGTTTGATATAAATACTTGGCCATATAATGGGCATCTCAGACTTGACACGTACAAAAATATATAAGGAAAAATTACCTTGATTATCACTCTACCCCACAACCTACTCTAGTCTTCCCCTTTTCTGTAAATAGCGTTACCCTCTATTCAACTGCTCAAGCAAGAAATCTAGGTGTTATCTTTGATTCTGTTCTTTTCCCTTACCCTTCATATACAAGCTACATCCCAAATCTGTCTGTTTCTCACTACCCTTATCATCTCACCTAGATTACTGCAGTGCTCTCTGTGATCTCTGCTTTTACTCTTGCCCCCCCACCCCCTCAAGTCCACTGTAGCCAGAGTAGTCTTTTCAAATGTTGTTTTATTAAGTCATTATCTCTATCAAGATCTTCTAACAGCTTCCCCTCATATTTCCAATAAGATCTAAACTTCTTGTCGCTTACAAACTGCAACATCTGGCCTTTCCCTGTCTCACCAACCTCATCACCTACCACTCATTACCTGGCTCATTCTACTCTAGCCAGACCACCTCCTCACTCTTCCTGGAATAGACCCAGCTCCTTCCTGACCTTTTGGCCTTTGTACTTTCTATTTCCTCTGCCTGAAACACTCTCCAGAGCTTCCCATGGCTTGTTCTCTCACTTTATTTAGCTCTCTACTCAGATATCACCTTTCCTCTCATAATACTTATTGCCCCCATCATTCTGTTAGATACCTGCTTGCTTGCTTGTTTATTGTTTATTCTCTCCTCTTCATGAAGCATAAGTTCTATAAGGGCAGGGACTTGCTCTGTCTTATTCACCAGTGTATCCCAGTGCCTAGGACACACAGTGCCTAGTACCTGACACATCATAGATGCTTACAAAGATGTATTGAATGAATGAATCTACCATTTTACTGAAACAACTGTCTGACTTATTGGCAAATTAAGTATACTTTTCTCATGTTAAATTTCCCGTGACCTCTCTGTAGTACTTGACACTATGTGATTTCCTATCACCCTGCTCGTCTCATTTCTGCATTTCTTTACAACCAACCTTCCATCGCATCACTGTCTCATATACCATATCTTATAACTTGTCAAATCCTGTTAATTATTCCTTTGTATGTTGCCTGTCAAATCCATGCCTCCTTCTCTATCTCCTTTTCTGCCTAGTTTAAACTTGTATTCTCTCTTACTACTTGATTGCAATGACCTCCCTACTTCTCGTTTTGTCTTACTCAATACATCCTCCTTATTATCATTAGACTGAACTCTTTAAATTGTACAAATTGTTTATCTTTGTTTCTCTTGCATCACCTAGCATTTTTCCCCCCAATAGTGGGCATTCAATGAATGTTGAATGAATAATCCTCTGTTTCTGGAAAGTAGAACTGCTGGCCATGTGGTTATTTTAATGGCTGTAATTCTTTGAAAAGAATTTATGCTTAAATAATTCCCCTTTCTTCTTGTTTTAGAAAAGCTGTAGCAATTCTTTGTTGTACATTGATTTTTATGGACTATTTAAGTGACTAATCACACAATGTACTGTTGTAGCTTTTCACAGTAGAATTTTGGTTTTTGCTCTAATGCAAATAAAGTAGTATCTGTGCTTCTCTATTAAAACATCTCTTTCTTTTCTCTTAAGCTAAGGTCTCCAGTGAATATTGAATTGCTGAGGAATTTGGAAAAAGACAAGCTGAAGTTCCCATTCCATGGATCCCTTGGGGGCACCTTCCCAGTTTGTGGATGTGGATACGCTACCAAGCTGGAGCAACTCATGTGAAGATGAATTAGATGCTTCTGATGCTGCAGCTGAAACATTTCAGGAAGACACTATTAGATCACCTTTTCTTTATAATAAGGACATCAACAGAAAAGTGGTTCTTTGGTAATTGTTTGACTAAATCATATCATGATATGATCTTAATTTTTTCTAAATTGTTTTTCCTTATAATTTCTTCTAAACTCTTTTTTTTTGGTAAGCCTTAGCATTGTTGAAATATTGCTTTGCATATGCATAGCTCTATTGAGGTATAATTGACATACAGTAAATTGCACATATTTAAAGTGTGCAATTTGGTAAATTTTGATGTATGTGTACACCCATGAACCCATCACTACAGTCAAGATATTGAATATATTTATCACCCAAAAGGTTTTTTTGTTCCTTTGCAATCCTTCCCTCTTGCCCCTCCCTGCCTCCACATCCCCCAGCAACCGTTGATCTTTCTGTAACTGTAGATTTGTTTGCATTTTCTAGAGTTTTATATAAATGGAATCCTGTACTCATTTTTTTAGTCTGGCCTCTTTCATTCAGCATAATTATTTGAAAGTTCGTTATGTTGTTGCATGTATTAGTAGTAGTACATTTCTTTTTTTAAAAACTTGATTGAGATGTAATTCATATACCATACAGCTCACCAGTTTAAATCATACAAGTCAGTGGTTTCTAGTATATTCACAAAGTTGTGTAACCATTACTGCAGTCAGTTTTAGAACATTTTCATCAACCAAAGGTCCTATACCCGTTAGCAGTCATTCCCTTTCCATCCCCCCTGCCCGCCTATCTCTCAGGTTTAGCCAACCACTAATCTACTTTTCCTCTATAGCTTTCCCTCTTCTGGACATTTAATACAAATGGAATCAATTGTGACTACGTGTCATGTTTTTAAGATTCATCCATGTTGTAGTATGAATCAGTATGTCATTCTTTTTAGTGGCCACATAATATTCCATTGGATATACCACATTTAGTTTATTAGTTCATTAGTTGATGGGCATTTGGATTGTTTCCACTTTTTGGCTATTATGAATAATGCTGCTGTGTGTAAACTCTTTAAACCAACAACTTTCAGTTCTATAAGCATTCTGTTACAATGAAAAAGAAATATGAAAGACGCAAAGGAATAACATGTTGGTTTTGTGAGTTTCAGTGTTGTAGCAATTGCGTTAAAGATCTATCTAATAAAAGTAGATTAGTCTTTCTGAGTCAGGAACTACTTATCTACCATTGCTTAAACTTGTGAGCCAGCAAAAGCAATGTTGTGAAGGGAGTGAGGATAGAATGTTTCGAAAGAATTAGAAATTAGCTTTCTTATCACCCTCCTCTTCTTTACACTTACTCTTTATTTACTAATGGCTTCCTCAGGAAAGGAGATGTGGCATTACTGAACTGTACAGCCATTGTAAATACCAGCAATGAAAGTCTTACAGATAAGAATCCTGTGTCAGAAAGTATCTTCATGCTTGCAGGACCTGATTTGAAGGAGGACCTCCAGAAACTTAAAGGTGAGTGGATTTTCTTAGGTATGTCATTGCTTAGGAAACATTTCTTTTGATGTTTGAAGAAGCATGTTTTGCATTTAAGTGAGAAAAGTAAGTAGATGTAGCCATTTTGTTGTTGTTAAAACGAAATAAGTGCAGCTTTTGAAAACCCCACAATGTGTTAGAAGCAGAACGCTGAGACTGCTCAGTAAAACTCCTCTGTCACGTTACTAAGTTTTAAAATGACAATCATTGTAGTCGGTTAGAGCTTTGGTAGCGTTTTCTTGGCTCTGTATTTTCTTGCATTGATAAGCCTTGTAAAACAACTGTCCTTTGTCTAAACTAAAAAATTTTTATCAGGATTTGCTAGGGACAGAGAATTTTTTATATACCTCCTAGACATGGACCTTCGCTTCTGAGATGAAGTTGATTTCCTGATAAAACCAAAGTGCATTGCAAGAGCAAATATAGTCTCAGTTAATTTTGTACTTGCTACTGTTTTTTTTTACCAGGACATTCTTCTTCTAGGAACATTTCTTTGGAAATGGGAACAGGAAGAGTCCTGTTGGTTCTGAATCTTGTTTATCTTATCTGCATTCATTTTCTTCAATTACCAACCTGGCAACCGTTTGCTATTGTTATTCGTGCCCAAATGGAATGTTGTGAAATTCTGTCATCCCATTTTATAAAAAGTATTTATGAAATACAGCAATGTTTCTTAAAATGTAACAGCAAATTCCACCTGTATAAAATCTTGATTTCTTTGACTTCTACCATTTAAAATTAACAGCTGGTTTCTAACCTAATAAAGAGATTAGAATTTGAATAGGAATACTTATAATGCTGGCTCCATGAAAGAGGGATAGAGAGAGAAGAATTGCATTATCTGATCAGGAAGCTGAACTTTCACTGTGGGGACAGAAGGAGGAAAAAGGGGGAAAAGCCCTTGATTAAACTAAAAACATGATACCATGAAGAACATGTAGAAATTAGAAAATGTATTAGAGATAATGCTAAGTTCTTTGATAAAAGTAACAAAGAAGAAGTCCTAATGGCCTGTGTGTGTGTGTGTGTGTATTGTCACTTACACATTAGAGCTGGACTAATGGATTAAACAAAGAAAAGAAAATTTAATACAAGTGTACAAATAAAACTTCAATATTTAACGACATGTGCTGGAGAGTCTCCAAACTGGGGTTCATATTATAACTCTGCCCTTTACTAACTGTGTGACTTAAGACCAATTACTTCACCTCTGAGCCTGAGTTTCCTTATCTCTAAAATGAGGAGGGTGATAATAGTCCCTACCTCAGTTCCTGACACATAACAAGAGCTCAATGAGTATTTGAGGATGGGAAAACGAATATCATGAAGACTAAATTAAATAGTGAACATTCAGTACTAGGCACATCCTGCACGTTCAGTGTTATTGCTCGTGCTGGCTACAGGCCTCAGTTGTGTTGTTTCATGAATCAGTGCCAACCTGAAGAGAGATTGTTAATGATGCACTGAAGAGCTGAATACTTAGTCCTGTCTCTATTTTAGATTTTTAATAACAACTTAGTAAATGATTACAAAGTATGATTTACCAAATGTATGGAGGGTAGAAAGCTGGGAGGAGTAACAGGAGATATTGGATGATAGACTAAAGATTTTTAAATATCTGAAGTGACTAGAAGTGTAAGCCAAAAAATGAAAAAATTGACAGGGATGAAGATAAAAGTCTTGGAGTAAGTTTGAAACATTATTTACCCAAGTTCAGGATGAGGAAGCCCAATTTGATAACTCTTCTTATATACGAAACTATTTGCTATCTCAGTAAAATGACACTATCATTCATTCTATTTTTCATGCAAAAAACTTTAGGGCTAACATTTCCTTCTTCCTTATCCCCCACATAAAGTCTGTCATCAAGCCCTAAATATATCTTGAATCTCTCTGTATCACCATCGCCTTCAAACTAGCCTGTGTTGCCATCATCCCCTGCCTGGACTATAGCCATAGCCTGCCTCCCAACTGGTCTCCCTACATCCATTCTTCTTTTCTTAAATCAGTTTTCCAAATACAGTAAGCATTTGCTTTTTAAATTATAAATCCCTTCTTATTGCTCCCCTGCTTCAAACTATTTAGTGGCCTCCAATTACACTTAAAATAAAATCCAAACTCCTTAAACTAGTCTCCAAGGTCTTGCAAGATCTCACTCACTTGCCTCCAGGTTCATCCCACATCCTCTTTTCCCTTCCTCACTGTACTTGAACCAAACTGATCTTCTCTCATTGCTTTGTCATCCAAGCTCCTTTTTGATTTCGCTTGTACTATTGCTCTTTCTCTCAGTTCTCAACTTTTATCTAGTCTTTGCGTATTATATCTCTTCCTCAAAGCACTGTTTCCTTTTACTTCAGAATTGATCAGTCTCGCCATGGTATACGCTCTCAGCCTGTAGTACTTCTCTTTTGTGCCCTTATCAGAATTGTAATTTTGTAAATTGTTTATGTGATGACTATTTTCCTATTAAATTTTGGACTCCATGAGGACGGGAACTGTATGTCTTTTTGGCCTCATGTGCCCAATACCAAGAATAGTGAAGGCATCCTTTAAGTTGCTGATAAATAAAAGAATAGAAGTTCTCTGGGGTTTTAAGTGACTAGACTTGGAAGTGATAATGTGTCTTTTCTACTGAAAATGCTAACAGTATCAGACTGCATCATTAGAAATACAGCATCACAATCAAAGGTAACTTGTTATCAGTTTAAAATAGACTGTTGTATCTATAAGACATTTTATGTAAGCCTCGTGGTAATCACAAAGAAAAAACCTATAATAGATAGACAGAAGATAAAGGAAAAGGAATTAAAACATACCAGTAAAAAAAAAATCACTAAGGAAGACAGCAAGAGAGGAACAAAGAAACTAAAAAAGAACCACAATCAGAAAACAATTAACAAAATGAAAATAGTAATTCCTTACCTATGAATAATTATTTTAAAGTAAAAGGACTAAATTCTCCAATCAGAAGACACGGAATGGCTGAAAGATACAAAAACAAGATCACAATATGCTGGCTATAAGAGACTCACTTTACGCGGCCAGCCCAGTGGCACAGCGGTTAAGTTCGCACGTTCTGCTTCAGTGGCCCAGGGTTTGCCGGTTCGGATCCTGGATGCGAACCTACACACCGCCTGTCACGCCGTGCTGTGACAGGCGTCTCACATAAAATAGAGGAAGATGGGTGCTCGTGTTAGCTCAGAGCCCATCTTCCTCAGCAAAAAGAGGAGGATTGGTGGCAGATGTTAGCTCAGGGCTAATCTTCCTCAAGAAAAAAAAGAAACTCACTTTAGCTTTAATGACACACATAGGCTGAAAGCGAAGGGATGGAAAAATATATTCCATGCAAATGGAAACCAAAAGAAAGCAGGAGTGGCTATACTTAGATAAAATAGACTTTCAGTCAAAATTGGTCACGAGAGACAGAGAGGGTCACTGTGGTGATAAAGGGGTCAGTTCATCAAGAGGATATAACAATTGTAAGTATATATGTACCTAACATTGGAGCGCCTAAATATTTAAGGCAAATATTAATAGAATGGAGAAATAGCATATGATAATAGTTGGGGACCTCAATACCCCATTGTCAACACTGGATAGATCATTCAGACAGAAAATTAATAAGGAAACAGCAGGCCTGCAAAACACCATAGACCAAATGAACCTAACAGACGTCTGCTGAATATTCCATCCAGCAGCACCAGAATACGCATTCTTCTCAAGCATACAGGGAACATTCTCCAGGATAGATCATATATTGGGCTACAAAGCAAGCCTTATCAAATTTATGAAGATTCGTGTGGAAATTAAACAGCACGCTCCTGAACTCCTAAATGAAGTTGTTTTCAGGTAGTTCATAGATCTTGAATCTCTTTGTATCACCACTGCCTCTAGCCAGCTTGTGCTGCCATCATCCTTGATAGAAGATACATAAAACATCATTTCAGTTCAGTTAGAGAAATTTTTCTAGGAAATAGAGCTTCCCAAAGATGGAATGGATAGGTTTGGCTTATTGTACCCAAATTTCCAAAAAAATATGTTGACCTTACATTCACTCTTTGAATTTAGGAATTTTATGAAACTAAAGCTATGTAGGGTTTGTTGTTGTTTTGGTAAAGAATGTGTGATAAGAGACAGCTAGATTGACAGATGATGTTCAGCTTTAAATTAGAGTCACAATAGCATCTGATAATTCACCTATCTACTTGTTTCTAGGCAAAAATATATATGATTAAGTACTTAATTATTAAGTACTTAAGTATCTTAAGTAATAAGTTTAGATATCTCTATGTGTAAAGTGAGGAGAAAAGTATTTTTTCTTCCAATCAGGATCACTGTACAGTTTTGCTCCTTACATTTTCTGTGTTACTCAGTATTTAACTGTGTGCATTTGATAGGGTGGGAGTACACACAGTACCTTTTTGCCTACTGTGTTCTCTTACGAATAGCTCTCTTTTTGCTATAAGCATTAAAACAACTTTTGTGTTTCTTACTGTGGATGTTAGGATTTGGAGAGAAATAAGTGAAGTTGAAAAGTCATAACTAATCTTTAATACTCAGATTATCATTGCAGCAATGCTCCTTAGCAGAAGATGTAGCCGGGAATAAAGGCATGAAGACAGAGTTATGGCTGGAGTGAACTTATTTAGTGAACTTGTGTTTATTTTACAGGAATTAAAAATACTTTCAGGACTGTGTCTTAAATGTTTACATTGATGTCAGGATTTGAGCTTTCGGTTGAATAAATCTGGGCTAGAAAGAAAAAGTGAAAGATTGGGAAGCAATATAGCATTACTTAGCATGACTAATCTCCTAAGTTCTGAGTTTTTGTAACAGTCGTTAAAGGAAAGGTATAATTCCCCAAACCAGAATATCCAGAATACTTAAAATTCTATTCCTGAGCTCAGTCCTGAAAGATCTTCAGGACTGATTCTGCAAACTGACTGCCCAAATGCATGTTTGCTTGCCTGCTTGCTTTTTTTTTTAATCAAAGTAATGCATTTATATAATTTCTTTTCAGTAATTGTTTTCTAGTTATAGAAGCAGTAAATGTAAATTGTAGGAAATTATATGCCCACAAGCTAAAAACAAATGAAAACATTTCCACCACACGAAGATCACCACTCTTAACACTTTAGTGCATAGTCTTCTGGATCTTTCTGTATCTGGATGTGGGTGTCTGAACACATTCTTAAATATTTTGTTACCAAAATAAAATAATTATATATATTCTGTCTTCAAAATAAATTAATAAGTTAATGTTTCTTCAGCAAATGAATTCCACCTTTTGGTTTCAGAAATTACCTCATCTGATACCCAAACAATGTATAAAATTTCCAGTTGACCCAAAAATGCATTTGCAGCTAGTTATCCAAACAGGTATCCAATCCAGGACCACACATTGCATCTAATTGTTATATCCTTTAATTTTTTTTTTTTTAATCTAACACAATCCCTTTTTTATGACCCTGACTTGTTGAGTGAACTAAGCCAAGATGTTTTCCAAGATGTCCCACCTTCTGGATTTATCTGAGTCGCCTGTGGTGCTATTTAGTTTGTTCCTTTATCCCTTGTATTTCCTGTAAACTGGAAGTTAGAGCTAATGGAATCAAGTTTGGCTAAAATATTTGTAGGTGATGTTTTGTGTGTTTAATGTTGTATCATATTAGATGGTATAAAATCTGATTGACCCCTTAGTGGACCGTTACTGGTACTGAGATGGCTCTCTGGAATGGAGTGATGACAGTTTGATCCTTCCATTTGTACGGTTATGTTTTATCCTTTATGACTGAAAGTAATCAATATGGTGTTATTTAGGTTCTGTAAATGTACAGTTCCCCATCACACATTCACGTAATGGTTTTAGCAGCAATTTCTAGTCCTTGTCTGAATCAATAATTTCATTAAGATTATGAAGTTATGTTTTTCTAAAATCTATCATTCCATCCACGTTCACTAGCTGGCATTCTTCTGTAAAGTAGAGCCTTTCCTCATTAACTGACATTACGTGGTTACTCTGAATTATAGTTTCTGTTAGAGGGGCAGGATAAATTCTTGATTCTTGTAATTACCATTTTTCAAAATAAAGAATTGGTTTAATAGCTGCCTCAAATGGTGCCAAGTGAGTTTTTCCTGCCTTTCTCTTTTTTGAGTATCATTTTGTGCTTAGAGCTTTTCATTGATTAACGTATGTAGCTTTGAAAGTCAAAGAATTTTATGTCAAAATATATGAAGGAAAGCAACAGTCCTCTACCTTTCTCTTTGTTATCTCGATTCCTCTTCTCCAGGGGCAAATACTTTCAAGCGTTTTAAGTCCCTTATCTTATTTATCTTCTATTTCCAGATAATATGTTCAAACTGCTATATTGATTTTTTTCATTTTTTCATTATCTGTTGACTTATTTTGGCAATTAAAGATTAAACTCTCTTTTATCCACTCCTCTCTTTTACATGTACGTACAACACTCACACATTTTCTTCCCCTTCACCACCTTCCCAAAATAGCCTGTCAAATTTTTATTAAAACAATATTCAGTATTAACATTGTGACTATATAAATATTGCCCAGAGCTGATTAGAAAACAGATTAGTATTCTTTCTGTATAGCTATTTTTCCTCTAGGTTATTAATTGATTTCATTATTTAAATTTTCTATGTACCTATCATTGATTCAATCCCAAACTTTTCTATGTAATTATAAACCTCCTCTCAATAAAGTCAAACACTTCTGTTTATCTTTCAGCTTCATTTTTTTCTTGATAAAGTCCCTCCTGGAACTTGGCTCCCCCACTCTCCATCCTCTCCTTCCTCTCCAGGGTGCTGTCTATGCCTGCTGCACAATTATCATCCCGAGAAAATTTAATGGATTGGATTGCCCCATTTCCTAGATTTCATGCCTTTCTCTTCTTTGATGTACTCCTTCATTTTTGTGAATAAATCTACCAGGACATTTCTGAAAAGGGTGGAAGGAAGCAAAATTACTGAAATCTTGGGGCCAGCCCAGTGCCGTAGTGGTTAAGTTCATACTCTAAACTTCAGTGCCTGGAGTTCACAGGTTCAGATTCTGGGCACGAACCTATACACCACTCATCAAGCCATGCTGGGGCAGCGTCCCATGTACAAAATAGAGGAAGATTGGCATGAATGTTAGTTCAGAAACAATCTTCCTGAAGCAAAAAGAGGGAGCTTGGCAACAGATGTTAGCTCAGGGCCAGTCTTTCACCAAAAGAAAAAATTACTGAGATCTTACTTCTACCTTCACACTTTATTGGTAGTTTGGTTGGAAGTAGAATTCTAGGTTGGAAATCATTTTCCAGATTTTTGAAGGCATTGCTCCAGTGTCTTCTATTTTTATTATTGCTCTTGAAAAACCAATGCTATTCTCATTCCTGATCCTTTTTTATGCTACTGGTTTCTTTCCTAGAAAGTTTTTGATCTCATCTTTATTTCTGGTGTTCTCTTAATTTCACAGTGATGTGCCTTGCTGTGGTTTGGGTCTTCTGTGGGCTCATTGAGTCTAGAAACTCCTGTCTTTCAGTTCTGGAAAATTTCTTGTTTCATTTCTTTAATAATTTCCTTCCCTCTGTATTTTCTGTTTTCTCTTTAAAGAAATCCTATTGGATGTTGTTTCTCCTTGTTTAATCCTCCAATTTTCATATTTCTTAGCTCTTATTTTCTGAAAGATTTCCTCAACTTTAGCTTTAACCTATCTATTGAAGTTTTTATTTCTGCTGTCATATTTTTCACTTATCTATAACAGTTTTTATACGTGCTTTTTCCTGTCCTCTGAATAATCCTTTTTTATAACATTCTGGTTTTGTTTCAGAAGTACTCTATCTTCTGTTATCTCTCCGAGAGCAGTAATTGTGGTATTGGGAGGTTTTAGTTTGTTTTTTAAGTTTCCTTCCCTACATTGTCTATTTTCTGAGCATTTGTTCTGCCCCTCTTTTGTTAGATGCTTTCCTCACTTCTGGTGGTCCTTGAGTGTCAGCTGTGTTTAAGAGGAGGAACTGAGAAGCTCATGGGAAGCTCTGTGTGATGGGCAAAGGTTGTTGCTTGGTGGGTCTTGAAGAAGGTGATGAGCCAGCCCTCTTGTTTTGTTGGGGAACCTCCCTCAGTTATCAGAATCTGTAGGTCTTTTGGTTTGGGCCTCTTAGTTTCCTGGAAAGGAATCCTCCAGGAGTGTAAGCCTGGGTGTCTGTGTTTTGGAAGCCAATTAGGAGCAGAGATCTAGAGCTATCATTGTTAAATATAAGACTTTAACTAAATCCCCTCCTTTTACCTATGCCTAGGGATCTGTCCAGAAACTCTAGTTCAGCATCTCCAGAGAGTAAACCTTCCCACTGCTGTGGTGGTAAAGACATGATCACCTTGCTGTGTTGGCTGAGAGAGGGGTTGTTTGAGATTTGACTGTTTTTATGCAGACTTTTAACTCAGCCTTCTCTTTTTAGTCCCACTTCACATCATAGCCTTTAAAAGTACTTAGGATCTCCAATTTCGGAGCCTTTTTAGTGTTCTGCAATAGCAGCAACAACAACAACAATAATAGCTAATGCATGTATGCTCTTTGCATATAGTAACTCATTTAATCCTGTGATGTGAGTACTACTAGTATCCTCTTTAAATAGGAAATCAAGGCATGGAGAGACCAAGCATCTGCCCAAAGTGTCACAGCTGGAACATGGTGGCCTCGGGAATTGAATCAAAGCAGTCTGTCTTGAATCCAGCACTGCCTTTCAGTACAGACCAGCTTGCTTCGTAGTGGTTTCTCCATTTCTGCAAGCACTTAGGTTTTTCTGTTTTGCTAAATCAGTTACTTCTAGTCCATTGACTTTCTATCTTCCAAAATTTTGATGATGTTTATCTGTTTCATGTTTTCTTCTCTTTTCTTTGTCTCTATTTTTATACCTATTGTATTGCTTCACTGTCATTTTGAGAACAGAGATAATTGCTTGTGTTCAGTCCATACTTTTAACTGAAATTTCTCAAAAGTTCTTAATACTTTCTCTGTTTTATGCTTTGTTTTGTTGTTGTTGTTTTCTAATACCTCCATGACTTATGTGTGCTCCATTGTTCCTAGGTTGCCGGACAGGTGAAGCAAAATTGACGAAAGGATTTAATCTAGCTGCTCGGTTCATCATTCACACAGTGGGACCCAAATATAAGAGCCGCTATCGCACAGCAGCTGAGAGTTCCCTGTACAGCTGCTACAGAAACGTACTTCAACTGGCAAAGTATGACTTACTCATTTCCTGGACATTGCGTGCATACATTGTTAAAGACCTCGGTTTTAAAATGAAACCTAGCTATGCAAGTCAAATTTTGAGGGATTTAGATAGTTTAGGAGGACTCTGAAGAATCAGGGAGAATTGATTATCTTCTCAAATCAATAATCAAATAGAATTGATTATCTTCTCAAACTTAGTGGAGTAAAAGGAATAGATTTGGGTGACTTAAAAATTTAACTGTTCCCATTTTACTCAGTCTTTACTTGGATTATTTTCCCCCAAATGGTGCAATTAAATTTTATCTTAATGTGATTATTAAAAAGTGCAATTGGGTTAACTATTATAGTAGATTTGTTGAAGGGGCAGGGATGAAGTTAAGCTGCATATTTTAACAGGATATGTATTATGTATATATTATGACTATTTGTAGTGTAATTTTTGTGTTTTCTGTTTCGTTGCAGAGAGCAATCAATGTCTTCTATTGGATTCTGTGTCATCAATTCTGCAAAACGAGGTTATCCTTTAGAGGATGCAACGCACATAGCACTTCGTAAGTAATACTGGAGGTGCTGTACATAAATGGACATAGAACCTCATAGGCAGGATTGGGAATGTTGTACATAAGTTGAGCCTTAAAAATTTTTGTATCACTAGTTAAATAGTTATGTCAAAGAAGATTTGTTGATTAACTGATCATGGCATCCCGGAGCGAAGTTTATATGTATTGGCAAGTTGCAGAGCTCTCAATTTACTTTCCTAGGTTGATGTTTTTGTCGATTTGAATAAAGGCTTAAAAGACTTGCTTATTAAATTTTAAAATGATACCAGGCTAAGAAGGATGGCCAAGGCATTGGGTATTTGAATCATAATTCAGAATAATCTTAACAGGCTGCAACAATGAAGTCAAAACAGATTGTATAATATCAGATTCATATAGCAATTTGCAGTTTAAACAGCAGCTTGTACATATGTTATTTGAATATAAAGCCATGCATTTAGTTTTTAAAGGACTGGACTCTATCATTATGAGCCAAAATGTCATATATGTGATATAAAAATATGGTGTTCAGCTTGAGAGAGTCTGTGATCTCACTGTATTATATGCAGATCAGGCCACATCTAGAGTTTTGTATATAGTTCTGGGTGTCATGTCTCATGAAACATTGAGAAACCAGAGGGCATTTTGAAACATTAGTGGTATTACTCCTGGAGAAGGGCATGCTTTTAGCATGTATACTGCGTGTTTCAAATACCTGAGAGTCTCATTGTGGACTTGCTGTATGTGGCATTTTTAGAGCAGTGATTCTTAACCTCTTTGGTTGTCCTAAACTACAGTGAACATCTGATGAAAGAAAGCTGTGGACTCTTTCCTCAAAGGAATGTGATACATATGGAGTTTACGTTTCAGGCAGTTTACAGATTTTTGTAATGGTTGTAGATAAGACCTCTGACTGTGGAAGGCAGGTCTAAGACCAAGTGACAAGGAAGGAGAGATTTTGGTCCCATTTGAGTTAGGACTATCTGTAATAGAAAGGTATTTTAAGTGACCTTTTTGTCACTGGGAACGTTTATGTAATGACTAAATGACCATCGGTTGCAGATACTATAGAAAACATTCCTCATTTAAGAGGGAAACCATACTAGATGATCTTTAAGACCCCTTTCTATCTCTAGAATTTAAATATGAGGAGCTGAATGATATCTGCTAAAAAATTACAAAGATGTTTTTTATTTTTATGTATTTATTACTAAGATCTTTGAATTTGAATGTATAAATTATTATATAGTCTAGAATTTAGGGTGAGGGCTTGTTTAGTCTTAAGTCATCTTATTTTAATAATGAGCTATTTTTTAAAACTAAGATTCTTACTGTTCAGGATTTTATTGTAAATTTATATGTTTTATAGTTACAGTTTATACTTAATATACATTATTTAGACTGAGCTTATTGAGGAGCAGAGAACTTATTTTTTCATCTTTGTATTTCCAGTGCTTCCATATGTTAAGAATGCTTTACATATGGTACTTGCTCAAGAAATATGTATTTTAAAAGGGGATAAAGAAATTCCATTTTATTTTCTCAACAACCCTGTGTTTTAGGTAGATACTCACTTTATGAATAAAAAGGCTCAGACATTTGTCATGTTCTCAGGATTATGCAGACTTAGAACATATATCCAGGCCTGCTGACTCCCACTCTAGTAAGCTGTCTGTTATACTAGGTAATTTGTTATGCTTGAGTTAGAACTGCTTCAGTGGGACACTGCCATGTTAGAAGTAGCATGCATGTATTCTAAATGATGCCTTTGCAAAGCAAAGTTCCTGCCTTTGTATAATTCTTCCTGGCAAGGCTTTGGCGGGTCTCAACATCCTCTGATTCTACTTAGCCCTCGCCCTGTCATCAAATAGCTTGAGCTAAGCCTTCTTTTATGTCTCCATTTCTTGTTAAAGTAATCATATGGATTAGAATGTAGAGAGACACATCATTTTGTAGAAAAAGGCTCTGAAAAGGTAGTCAAGAAGACTGGTTTTTGGCCCCAGTTCTACTTGTTTAACTCTAGCTCTCTGGCCCCAGAGAAATCACTTGATACAGTACTATAAGAGTTGTCAGCTTTGAGCAGTAATTCCAGTAATAGCAGATAAAGATCAACAGTGAATATAAGAGACTTTGATGAAGGCTTTTCTGGGAATTTAATTAGCAAAAAGGAAATATAGCTCTTAAGGTGGATAAGTTAACTTATATTTTTAAGACTTATCTAATACACCTTAAATCTAGTAGCAAAACTATAGCATCTCATTAAAGAAAATACACATAAACAATTGGACCCTTTGCTCCTGTACTTTCTGAGCATTTGAGAAACAAATGTCTTGTACACTTTTGTAGCATATATGAGCCAAAGAACAAATCTAATGATGTAACTGTAAGTCCTTAGTACACAAATCTTTCTTACTTATTAAGCTATTGTTGAATTTTATTTCATTTGAAACCTAAGTAATACCTTCTTGATAGATATATCAAGACTATTTATCTTCTTTTTCTTAGTTGATGTGTAGTTCAGTTCTTCTCCAGAAGAAGCGTAAAGAAACATCTGCATTGAAAAAATTTATCAGGTTATTTATTCATTCGACAAAACTTTGAGTGACTACTATGTGCTAGGCCATGTGCTGTATAGAAGAGGATACAGTGGTGAGAAAAAAGACAACGGTGTTTGTTCTTGTTGTTTCCAGGTTGGGAATTTTAATGTCGCAGATGTCATTCCCACCAGTTAAAAGGTTTTCACTAAAAGTTAGACACATGACAACCTGGTTGGTTGCAGAGAATAGTGCACAGATCAAACTTTGAAAGGAACAATTTGAACTGGCAGTTAAGCATTACAACCTTATAGCCATGACTTTTTTTTTTTCTCCTTTTTGTAGAATTACTTAATGAACTCTGGTGAGGGAATTCAAACTGGATACTATTTGGCGTTGTATTTTGTCTTCCAAAGGAAATCCTACAGTTACAAACTAGGAAATTGACTATTGTGTATGCACATTAAAACTTGGTGTCAAAGTAAATAGAATAGAAGAAAATCTCTTTTACAAAGTTCATTTTTAAAAAATTATTAAAGCAGAATAGAGGGAGAAATGAAAAGTAAATTTGTTACCTAACAGAGGGATAATTATGAATATTTGTTCAGTCCTTTAACAAATGGGTCTACTCTATTAGGTTCTCAAGATATAGTAGTGAACAAGTCAGGCAATATTTAGATAACCGGAGCCATAAAATGTTAATTAGGTTACTAGTTACTTTTGAGTGATTTCTTGCCGTCTTCCTAAGATGTGCTAGGTCCTGGTGATATTAATGTAAAATATACTTGGCCTTCAAAAAGCCCATAGTCTACCTATAAAGTGCTGTGAAAAGTTCATGAATAGAGGGTTGTTCAGAAGATTACAGGAGGAGCACAAGAAAGAGTGGAGTTCTACACAAAGGAGATAGCTTTTGACTGGGTCTTGGAAAATGAGTAGGAGTTCACTAAGAGAAAGTGATAGTGAGTGGTATCCTAGTCGAAGGTAACCATGCAGGCAGAGGTAGGGAGGGTAGTGTAAAGTAAGTGGCGTGTTCTGAGTACAGAAAAGAAGCTGATTTGGCTAAAGCATGTGGGGGGAATAATCTGAAATAGGACTAAGGGAGGGGGGTTAGTTGAGGTCAGAGTGAGCCATGTTAGGGACTTTGAATCTTAACCTATAAACAGTGCAGAGCCATCAAAAGTGTTTAGTGAAGAGAGTAGCATAAGAGGATAACTCAGGCAACACTGAATATGTAGATTTGGGAAAGAGAAACAAGAGAACAGTCGAGCTTGTTGCCAAAGTCTTTATAAGCATTGAGAGCCTGAGAGCAGCTGGAAGAGAGAAGGAATGGATGTTAGAAATGGCAGCAGTAGAATTTAAAGGACATGCTAACGTACTGAAAATGCAGGATGAAGGAAGAGGTGAAGGAAGTGTCAAAAAATTCAGGACTCTAGCTTGGATGAGTATTTGGATGTTGTTATGTAACTGAGATAAGGAATACAGGTCGAGGAGCAGGTTTTGAGGGGAAAGAGGAGGTCAGGTTTGGACCTGGTGGGGTCAGATTTGGGCATGTTGGGTTTGAGGTCTCTGGGTTATGTGGGCAGATGTGCCCAGTGGGCAGTAGGGAATTCAGGTCTTTTGATCAGAAAACAGAATATAAAGATTTGGGAGCTATCAGCATTTGGTGTAGTACCTAACCAGCAAATTAGTGAGCTAAACTGTATATATATCAAGAAAACCAAAAATGTGAAGGACAGTCCCTGGAGGACAACATTTTTGAAAGGTGGAACCTGGACTTTTAGGACTAAAGCTGGAGAGATGTCTAGTAAGTTAAGGGCTGAGAAAGGCTATTAGGAAGTTGATAGAGAAGAATCAGGATAATATAGAAATTAAGAAAAAAATAATTCAACTTTGGTTTGATGGGATTTTGACAGGGATGAAGAGCTAAGTAGGACATCTAATACTGTAACTAAATGAATGGAAAGATTCTTGTACTAGATCATTCTGGTCAGAGAGAGGCCCCTGGGAATAAAAAGAATATGCTGGATAAGGGAGAATTGTCCGGAATCAGCATCTTCTCTAGCCAGGCAGTGCTCTAGACATTAGCAATAAAGCAGGAAATAAAAGAAAGCTCTTGTTGTTATGGAGCTTTCATTCTAGTCGACGGGACAGGGGGACAGAGAGGATGTACAAGAAACAAGAAACTCCACAAAATGGCTATAATTGTTGCTCTAGAGGAAAGCAAGTCAGGGAAGGGTTTTCACATAGGGTAGTCTGGGCAGGCTTCACTGATATTGAGCAGAGACCTGAAGGAAATGAGGAGTGATCCATTACAAAAATAAGACTTTGAAGAGTTTGATTTTTCTTTACCCATAAGTAATGTCTTATTTATTGAATAATCTTTCTATTCTTTTCCTTAGGCACTGTAAGGAGATTCCTAGAGATTCATGGGGAGACCATTGAAAAAGTAGTATTTGCTGTCTCTGAACTTGAAGAGGTATTTCGCTAATTGTGTTCCATTTTTTAAATCTTATTTTTACTTGTGTTTGCCTTTGTCTCATTATCTATTTACTGTATTGCCAGCAGGCAATTACTAATTAGCTGTATATATTTGGCAGTGGGGCTTACCATCATTTGTTGAAAAAGACTATATTAGAGACCAAAAACAAGTCAGGAAGGAGCATTTTGTTCATTTTGTTTCACTGCTAAACCGTTGTCATTTAGTGAAATCTAATGAAATGGAGTTGTTCTGCTTTGCTCCCTGTGTTAGCTCTCACGGCATCTCAAGGCATTGCGTTATAACCTAAGCACTGGGTGCCTGGCAGCATAACCACTGCTGTGCTGGGAAAGTTTTGGGGTCTCTTTGACCTGGAGACAGGTGACAGCCCAGCCAGGTGGCTACATTAAGTTGTGAGGTTTATGTTTTGTTGTATGTAGTTAGGTTTAGTATGTTTCAATTTGATTTTAGAGCCATTTTAGAAAATTCTTTTCTTTTTTATCTTATTAAGCTTTATTTAGTTGTAGTGTGCTCTGTCCAGTTCAGCTTGTATTATTTCCCAGTTTTCTGTCCATGGGCAAGTTACTTAACCTGTCTATGCTTTGATAAAATAGGAATACTAATAGTACTTATATCACAGGAGTTTTGTGATTAATGAGTTAATACATGTGAAATATCCTTGCAAAGTATATATAGCTACATACATGATATATAAATACTTTTGAATTTGCTAAAATAAGATACATTTACTTTGTTTGCTCTCTCTTCTTGTTTATCCATTCATTCTCTCAGTGACCTTTTATTGAGTGTCTAGCATTTATTAGGTTTAGGTCTCTAGGTCCTGAGAATACACCAGTGAACAAGTCGTGGTCATTGTCCTCAAGGAACTCGTTGTCTGTTGGTGGAGACAGTTCAGATAAATTATGATAATTGTGATAAGTACATTAGGGGAGGTATGGGAAGGATAGGAATACAGAACTCCAGCCTGGCATAGGGTTCAGAAATCCTTCTCATAGGAGGTGATATAAAGTTGAAATCATTGTAAAAGATGAGTAAGATTTATCAAGGGAGGAGGGGTAAGTGACAATAGTCACGTAAGCATAAGCACAGGCATGTAAGTAAGAAATAACATACAGGGTGTAGTGTTGCTGTTGCATAACATGTGAGGCTGGGAGAGGCAAAAGTGAAAGTTAGGCAGGAACAAGTTCACTCAAGGCCTGGTGTCTCATGCTCTGGGACTTAGACTCCATCAGTTGTGCGTTGGAGAAACATAGAAGAGTTTTAAGCAGACAAATGATGTGGTCTCATTTCTATTTTAGCTGTGTGGAGGATGATTTGGAAGGAGAAAGACTGGTGGCAAGAGATAAGAGGTGGTCACAGTATTCTAAGTGAGAAATGATCAGGCCTGAACAAGAACACTCACGGTGTTAAAAGTTTAAAAAATATTTAGTAAACAAATTCAGCTGGAGTTTATGGTCATAAATATGTAGGGGAAAAGAGAGAGGGAGGTTAAGAATGACTCCTAGGTTTCTGGCTTGGATGACTGGATAATGATGCCACCAATGAGAGAGCAAGTAGAAAGTGTAAAAGTCTTTGGATAGGGGAGGAGCGGGGATGAAGACAGATTTTCTTTTAAACATGTTGAATCATAGTGGAGTGTGGTGACAGATGATCAGCAAGCCATTGTGCATATCAGTCTAAAGCTGAGGAGTGAAGTCTGGGCTAGAGATTTGGCCAATGTCATAGAACAGAATACCAAATGAGATATGGTTCCTGCTCTCAGGGAGTTTGTAGGCTAATAGCAAGACAGCCAGATAAAGACCATCCTGCAGTGTGGCACATGCTGTGCTAGGAATGTGCATCACGGTGCTATGGCAATATATCAGGGAACCTAACCCAAACCCAGGGGAACAGAGAAAAATTCTTTACTTTCACTATACCTGAAAAAAGCAGTCGTTAACATTTATTGTCTTTGTCCAATGGACTTTTTTTTGAGTCATTTATGATAATTTATCAAAGAACAAAGGGATAATGAAAAACAATTTTATTTGGCATTTCAATAAGAATTTAAACATAACCAGCCTCTTTGTATCAAGTAAATTTTGTTGCACAAACATCACAAAGATGAAAGAATACTGTCTTATGTCCTTTTAGGAAAATGGGATGGTCCAGGTTATTATCACAAAATACTGCATGATCAACTCCTTCTTGTTGAATGACTAAATGAATAAGAATGCCATATTTCCACTTTGTCCTTAGAAATGTATTGTTAGTTCATAGATTCTTGAATTTGAGAAAATTAATCTAGAATATTGTCATCTCAGTGTCTGAGATTTCACTTTATATGACCAATCTGATCATCGTCGTTAAAGTGCTACTGTCTGTCTCTGCATTTATCTTTGATTCATTTAATAATTTTGAAATGTCATCTTTGTTCAGTTGTCTTCTCTTTGCTGTTGTGGGCTGAAAATGAAAAATTCTGAATTCCCAACTCTGTCCAATGAAAGTTAAAAACATACTACACACGAGAAAAGAAAACTACCGACCAATATCCATTATGAATACAGATGCACAAATCCTTAACAAACATTAGCAAACTGAATCCAGCAACATATAAAAGAATTATATACCAACACCAAGTGGGATTTTTTTCCGGGAATATAAGGTTGGTTCAACATATAAAAATCAATCAATGTAATGTACCATATTAATAGAATAAAGGATAAAAGTATTTGATCATCTCAGTAGATGCAGAAGAAACATTGGACAAAATCCAACACCCTTTCATGATAAAAACACTCAACAAACTAGAACTAGAAGGGAACCTCCTTACCCTGATAAAGGGCATGTATGAGAAACCCATGACAACATTATGCTTAATGGTGAAATACTGAAAGCTATCTACCTAAGATCAGGAACAAGACAAGATTTCCACTCTCACCAGTTCTATTCAGTATTGTGGAGGTACTAGGAAGGGCATTTAGGCAAGAAAAAGAAAGAAAAAGCACCCAGACTGGAAAGAAAGTAAAATTGTCTCTACAGTCACGCACCACATAATGACATTTCAGTCAACGATGGACAATGGACCCACGTATATGATGGTGGTCCCATAATATTGGTACCATATAGCCTAGGTGTGTCTAAGCTATACCATCTAGGTTTGTGTAAGTATACTCTATGATGTTCACAGAATGACAAAATTGTCTGACTCATTTCTCAGAAGGTATCCCCGTTGTTAAGCAATGCGTGACTATATTCACAGATGACATGATCTTGTATATAGAAAATCTCAGGAAGTCCACAAAACCATTAGAACTAATAGAGTTCAGCAGGGTTACAGGACAGAAGAACAATATACAAAAATAAATTGTGTTTCTATATACTAGCAATGAACAGTTTGAAAATGAAATTAAGAAAACAATTCCATTTATACTAGCATCAAAAAGAATCACATATTTAAGACAAAACTCAACAAAAGAAAATTAAGACTTGTACTTTGAAAACTATGAAATATCTTTGAAAGAAATTTTAAAAGACATAAATAAGTGGAAAGATATCCCCATTCACGGATTGGAAGACTCAGTGTTGTCAAGATGGCAGTATTCCCAAATTGTTCTACCGATTCAACAAAATCCCTATCAAAATCCCAACTGATGTTTTTGTAGGAATTGAAGTTGGTCCTTAATTTCACATGGATGTGCAAGGGACCCAGAATAATCAAAACAGTCTCGGGGAAAAAAAGAACAAAGTTGGAGGATTCACACTTGACCTATTTCGAAACTTACTACAAAGCTATAGTAATCAAGACTGTGTGGTACTGGCATAAGAATAAATATATATCAATGGAATAGAATTTTTGACAAGGTTGCCAGGACAATTCAGTGGAGAAAGAACAGTCTTATTAACAAATGTTGTTGGAGCAACTGAATATCCATATGCAAAAGAATGAAGTTGGACCCTTACTTCATACCATACACAAAAATTAGCTCAAAATCTATCTAGGACCTAGGTGTAAGAGCTAAAACTATAAAACTGTTAGAAGAAAACTTAGGTATAAATCTTCATGGTCTTGGATTAGGCAATGGTTTTTTAGATATGACCCCAAAGCAGAAGCAGCCAAAATAAATATAGATAAATTGGCCACTCTTACAATTCAACAATAGAAAGACAACTCAGTTAAAAAATGGGTAAAAGTTGGTATTTACCCAAATGAATTGAGGACTTATGTCCACACAAAAACCTACACAAAGATGTTTATAGCAGCTTTATTCATATTTGGCAAAACTTGGAAGGAACCAAGATGTCCTTCAGTATGTGAATGGATAAATAAACTGTGGTCCATCCCTACAGTGAAATATTATTAAATGCTGAAATAAATGAGCTATCAAACCATTGAAAGATATGGAGGAACCTTAAATGCATATTACTAAGTGAAAGAGGCTAATCTAAATAGGCTACATACTGTATGATTCCAACTATATATCCAGCTATATTGTGGAAAAGACAAAACTATGAAGACATTAAAAAATCAGGGATTAGGGTAGGGAGGGTTGAATAGCCAGAGCACAGAGGATTTTTAGGGGAGTGAAAATACTCTGTATGATACTATAATGGTGGATATATGTCATTATACATTTATTCAAACCCATAGAATGAACACCACCAGGAGTGAACCCTAAGGTAAACTGTGAGTGACTATGATGTGTCAGTGTTGGCTCATCAACTGTAAGAAACATACCACTCTGTGGGGGAATGTTGATAATGAGGGAGGCTCTGCATGTGTCGGGGTAGGAAGTATATGGGAAATCTCTATAGCTTCTTCTCAATTTTGTTGTAAACCTTAAACTGCTCTAAAAAAAATAAAGTCTTTTTAAAAAACAGGCAACATTTTAAATAGGCATTTCCTCAGAAAAGATATACAAATAACCAAAAAGCACAGGAAAAGATGCTCCGCAACATTAACCTTTAGGAATGGAAATCAAAATCACAATGAGATACCACTTCACACCCACTAGTGTGGCTATAATCACAAAGAGAGCCAATGATAAGTGTTGGTGAGGATGCGGAGAAATTGGAACTCTCATACTTAGCTAGTGAGAATATAAAATGATACAACTGCTTTGGAAAACAGTTCCTCAAAAAGCAGAGGTTCCACTCTTAGGTTATGTAGAAGAGAAGTGAAAACATACGTCCACACAGAAACTTGTACACAAATATTTGTATAAGCACTATTTATGATAGTCAATAAGTGCAAACAACCCAAACGTCATTAACTGATGAACTGATAAAATATGGTGTATTCGTAATACAATGGAGTATTATTAATCCATGAAGAGAAATGAAGTATGGATACATGCTACAACATGGGGGAACCTTGAAAACATTGTGCTAAGTGAGAGAAGTCAGACACAGAAGGCCACATACTGTATTCCATTTTAATGAAATGTCCAGAAAAGGCAAATCCATATAGACAAAGTAGATTAGTGGTTGCTAGGGGCTGGGGGAGGAAGAAATGGGGAATGACCTAGCTAATGAGTATAGATTTCCTTTTTGGGATGATGAAAATGTACTGGAATTAGATAGTAGTGATGATTCCACAACTTTGTGAATATGCTAAAAACTATGGAATTGTGTACTCTAAAAGGGTGAGTTTTATGGTAAGTGAATTATATCTCAGTTTTTGAAGAAAGACTGTAAAGATGATGTCTCCAGTCTTCTTCTATACCAACCTTATATACTTCTGTACATGAAAGATGATGCAAAATTGTGAGTGACACAATAAGAAAACTCATAGATAATGATTTTATTGTCCTAGGCAATTCCATCATTCTTTTGATTTCTTATCCTATTTTAGTCTTTTTTAGTCTAGTTGGGAATAATTGATGACTAACAATAAAATAACTCCTAGGGTGAGAGAAAAGCAAAAGGCTTCAAGATGTAGGAAAAATAAGATGCGTATAATGTATTGTGGATTTATAAATGAGTCCAGTGGGCCAACCCATATGAAAATTATAAGATAAAATGAATTTTTTTAAAGTAAAATTTATCTTTGTTCTTTGGGAGACCTTGAAGAAAGAATAAAAGTCGTGAAATAGCAATCTTCCATAAATAGTTAGAACTGTTAAAAAAAAAAAAGCAAAAACTAAACGTGGGTCAAATGGACCCTGATGGCACACTGAGGTTTAAGGAGTTAGCATCTGTGCTGAATCTTGAAAGATAAATATCGTTAGTAGGGTGAAGGAAGAGTCTGGAGACAGGAGTGGTAGGACTTACACATTCCAGGTTCAGTGACCTGCAATTGCTGGGATGGGAATCATGTTTAACTTGACTAGCTAACAATATCCTGATCTTTAACACAGAACTAGTTGAGGGACCCAGACAGCATCTAGTCTGAGCTCAGAAGTGGTAAGATCTTTATTCTCGATGGAGGCTGTCTTCCTAGTGTATGGAACAACACTAAGCACTAAACACTGCTGATGCCTGCTTCATTACTTCATTATTTTTCACAGCATGGCTTGCTTTTCTGACACAGGCTACTTACCAAAAGCTGCTACCTCTGTACTTCCCGAGATCATTAAAAGAGGAGAGTCGATCATTGCCATACCTACCTGCAGATATTGGAAATGCAGAAGGGGAGCCTGTGGTACCTGAACGACAGATTAGAATAAGTGAAAAGCCTGGTGCTCCGGAGGGTGAGTCCCATCTTTCTTAATTTCCCTCTTAAGGAAGCAAAGGGACTGATAGAACACCAGTCACCAAAGAAGTAGAAATTTCAGCTTGACCTTTGGGAAGTTCTCTATTAGCGTGACCCTAAGATCAAGACCAACTGAGATGTTTTTAGAGTCTTATTCTTGTTAAGATTTATTCTTTAAATTAAAAAACCTATCTATATATGTTACCTTAAGTCTGTGTTAAGCAGTAGAGATTCGGAAGTGGGTATAACAACATTCTCACCCTCTTGAAGCTTATAGTTTCAGGCAGACACTGTTGAGACAGTGGTAAGGTGCATTATCATCTAAAATTTCAACAATGTCCTCTAAAAGCCATAGCTAACATTAAATACTAAGACAAGAATACTTTAACCATTTATTTTGTTTCTTTAGGTTACATACCCACGTAGATATGAAGCAATGGTAGAGCACTGTAGGATGGGAGCCCTTCTGAATCTGTTCTGTATGACAGCTTATGCAGGTCTTCATGGGCACATGTTTAAGGTCATAAATCCCTTCTATGGAGATAGGCTCCACAAGCTTCAGTGCTGGAACTTGATCTCAAAAGTCAGCAGCTTAAAATTTCACCGAAATTACTATGAGATTCCTACTGTGAACACTTTTAAATGAGCATTAAGTTAAAACCTGTAGAAGGCTACTCATCACCAGTACACAGACTTAAATCTCATGGAGGGAGTTATAAATGGTGTAGCATTAGGAAAGGTCTATGAACGAAGTTTTCCTGCAGGAATGCCCATGTACTTTAGGGAGCCTCCAATATTATACACCCTTGAAATATGCCCAGAGTCATTTGGAAATCCTCATAATTGTGACCACCACTATAGAATGTAATTTTTCCTAAATTCAGAAAAGGCATTTTATAGGACAAGGAGTAATGAATAGCAAAACCAATTTGAGATGGCAGTGCTGGGCAGGAAATGAGACTGACTCATTAGCCAAAAGGTCCCCTTCTATTGACCATTCTCAGAGTGCTTGATTTGCATTTATATCTCACAAAATATTGTTACCTCATAGATATAGGCCTTAGTGTTCATAAATATTTTCAAATAGAATGTTAAATCTCTTAAAATAGTTGTAAAATCAGTTTTACTTGAGGGATTGAAAGAAGATTTCATCCATGAGTATTTTTTAATACAAGCAGGCTCTTCCACGCTGTTGGCCTGTCACATTTTGAGGAGCGGTGAAGTAGACGTGAGGAAGTTCGAGCTAGATGGCCCACCAGGATGGGCTTCAAGTGGTAGCTCTGCCTTAGGAAGCTCCCCATAGTCCAAGGGTTTTTTTTTTCTCCTTTCTTTAACAATTTTTTTTTTTTATTTTATCAGATCTCTTAATGCAGTGGGGAACACACTAAGAGATGATCCACTCCCAAGGAACTGGCTTCTAGTAGCCAAACATGAAGTGGTGATATGAATAAATCAGAAAGTCTAATTTAATTTGTAGTGAGAACTATAACTCTTATGGACCAGAATGATTATGTAGGCATGACCAGTGTGTAAAACCAGGATGTTAAATTAGAATCAAAACATATCTTAGTGAATGTGGACCATAACCCACGATCCTAGTCCATCCATCTTCCTTTGGGGGTTACCTGACAGTATATGCCAGTCAATCAAATGCTCCCTCCTTACACAATTCTGAATAAACGACCCCAAATATTTGTTCCTTATGTTTCTTGTTAACTGCTGTGCTATAGTCCATCTTTAAACACCCATACAGTTTCATTATTTCTATCTTTTCACTCATGATTACGTTCTGCTCTTTCCTTCCTAAGGTTACACCCAGGTCACCTTGATTTGATTTCATATATTCCTAGAACTTCTGTCACACGTGGACGGTGGTTTCTTTCATTATTTCAGTTCTTCAAATGCCTGAATCTGATTTCAGTTTCATTCTCAAAAAATAACCCTAACCCCAGTCTTTGGAGTTACCTCACAATCATCCCTATTGCAGCATTCACAATCTATTTGTAGCATTTTCTGTCAAGTTTCGTCATGAGATCTCTATTGATAGTATTTTTGTTACAGACCACCATGAAGAGGATGAAGGCTTGGGTGTTGATCTCTCTTTCATTGGCTCTCATGCTTTTGCTCGAATGGAAGGAGATATTGATAAGCAAAGAAGACTGATCCTTCAGGGGCAGTTATCAGAGGCAGCCCTGCAGAAGCAGCATCAAAGAAAGTAAGGCAAACTCCTTTGGACTGATACACGTGTAAGGGCAGGGGAGACAAGAAAGGGCCTTACATCTGCTGAATGACCCACATAGAATGTGTTCTAATTTATTCTTTATAACAATCCAGTGAGGAAGAGATTGTTTCCATTTTGTAGTTGCAGAGACTCAAAGTAAAAGAATTTATCAGTGGTCACAGTTAATGTGTGATGAAGCCAGTGTTCAGATGATGCCTGATTTCAGGGCTCCTGTTCCTTCTGCAGTGCCTCTGGTTGAGGTTATATTCTAAAGGTAGAAACTAGGGAAAGGGGAGGACAGGGTTACAAAGTTTTTATTTAACTTTAATATATTTATAATTAAAGCATAATCTACTGTTTTATTAAATTTAAAAGAGTTTTATTCCTCCCTGACTTATCCCAAAGACCTTATAAGAACATTCCATTTTTTCAGATGTTTCGTAAAGCAATTCTGAATAAATCTTTTAAGACATGGGTAAGCTTTTCCAAGGATTAACAGTCCTCAGAGCTAACTGCTTTTCAAAAACTTTTAAAGGAAAGAAAAAATCATAAACTGTGAAATGGTTAAGATTATCCATTTCCTTATAGGGTTGGTTGAGGGGGTAACATCTCATAGGGTTGTTGTGAGCGTTAAATAAGATAATGTAATGAGCTTAGCACAGCACCTGGTACTTAGCAGGCTCTTAAAATTGGTCACTGCTGTTCTCTTCAATACTGAGCAAATCATAGTCTGTTTTACCTGTGAGCTTTGGTACTTGCCATCCCTTTAGAATACTCTCATCCTTCAATTCCTGCCCATTCTCCAGGTTTCAGCTTAGAAGCAGTTGCCTCTGGAAACCTATCTTGTAAGTTGGAATAGTTGGAATAGAAGTCTGGAAGAGATGCCTTCTTCTCCTGTATGCTTTTTTCACACCCTGTACTTAACCAAATCACAGGATAGCATTTATCACACTGTAGTGTAATGATGTGTGGTTGTTGTTGGTCTCCATCTGTAAAGTGGGAGTTAGACTAGATAATCTCTGGAGTCCCGTAGAGGATTAGAGTTTTGTGTCTCCTGAGTTCCTAGTTTTCACTTTATTCTGATGATGTTTTTAGAAGCAAAGCAAATTAACCACTAGGGGGCACCAATGAACAGCTTTTTCCAAAGGCAATCATAATTAAACGATAGTTTCCATGGTTTCTAAACCATGTGTGGCCATGTGTAAGAATCATCTGGCAAAGGTTTTTTTTTTTTAAATACAGTGACTGGGCTCTCCCTCCCCTAACTGAGACTTTGGCATCCATATATATATTAAAACTTTTTCACATCATGATTCATGCACTGCTAGGTTTGGGTACCTCTTTTGGTCTAGGGCAGTGGTTCTCAAACTATTTGGTCTCAGGTCCCCTTTGCACACTTAAAAATTGTTGAGGACCCCAGAGAGCTTTTGTTCACATGGGTTATACCGACCAATATTTATCATATGAGAAATGTCTTATTAATTCGTTTAAAAATAACCTATTATGTTTTTGCGAAAATAACTTTAAAAAAGATTAGTGAGAAGAATGGCACTGTTTTACATTTTTGCAAGCCTATTAACATTTGGCTTAATAGAAGACAGCTAGATTCTCATATCAGCATTTAAACTGTTGCAATAAGTTGTTCTGGGTGAAGTATGTGAGGAAAATTTGACCTCAGTTACATAGTTAGAAAAGGGAAATAGCCTTTGCAAATAATTGGGGATATTCTTCTGTGATATTATATCATAACTTGATAAATGGTAGTTTCTTAAAGTTTAGTTGTAATGTGCAATCTCAAACCATATTCATGAATTTTTGTATTGTGTTGTATTAAAATGTGTTGTTTTGTCTTGCACTTTGAATAGATTTTATAATAGGAATTTATAACATAAATTTATAGCATGATACATTGGTCTTTTAGAAAATATTGATTCACTGAATTATTCAGGTCTTCCAAATATTGACACATTTCATTACACAGTATCAAAAAATAATTTTTAAAATCACCACTGATCTCATCAGAAAAGTCTTTAAGTATTAGGAACTATAAGCTGCTGGTAATGGATGCAAATTTTCCAAAATTACATATATTTTTTAAGTCTCAAGTTTTATCACTGGCATCAAATACTCTTGGTTGTTTTTCTTGAAATGAAAAGGTAAGTTTATTTGTTTTTGAGAAAACATCTGCCAAATACTCATGTTGAATAATGAAAGTTTGTCTGCCGGTCATTGTTCGAAGAAAAATGGTGTTCCATGAAAAACAGCAACTAGTTCAGCTTGAAAGTCAAACACACATTGCTTTTCTTCAAGACAACCTCATATTTCGGTATGCAGAAGTGCTTTATGTGTTCTTCTCATTTTGTGACATGTTAATATTTATAAAGATGTGTTCCCAAGGGTTGATTTCATAAAATGAATAATTTTTACCTCCTTATCAAAGACATTCTTAAATGAAACTGGCTCTTTTTTTTCTGTATTTGGCAATGAAGAACACAATGACTACTAGTAAAATGTGGTGCCTCTGCCTTGATTCATGCTAAGACACTAGGAGTTTTACCCAGCAGTTGCTTTTGCACCATCAGTGCAAACATCAACACGGTGAAAAAGACAAATGATATTTCAGTATTATTATGAATAGTTTTGATCTTTCAAATCCCCTGAAAAAGTCTCGGGACGGTGGACCACACTTTGAGCACCACTGGTCTGTGGTCTCTCACCAGTACTTTTAGTTGGAAGAAATTTTGATAATCATCTGATAGAGTTTTCCAAAGCGGAGCACACAGTCTATAGGCATTAGAGGGGTACTTGCTAAAAATTTGTAGGCGCCACACCAAACTTCCTGAATCAGAACCTCTGTGGGAAGGACTCAGGAATCTTCCTTCTAAAGTTTCTTAGATGATTCTTTTCTGCCCTAAATCACTGATCTAGTCTGACTTCTTTTACTTTACAGAGGGTAAATTGATCTCCAAGAGTGTCTTGCCCAGAGTTACAGCTAATTGAGGAGGAGCCTTCAAAGTGGCTGCTGCAGCATATCTCCCTTCTCTAGCTCCGTCTTCAGCCCACTTACACAAATCAACTGGAGAAGTTGGAGGACTAGAGTCTTCTGTATTCATGTACAAGGAACTGCATTGTTAGCACCTTTCTCAAATCAGTCAGCTGCTTCACTTTGCTTCTCTTCTCTTCTCTTGTCTTCTGTCTCACACACCCCCTCCACATACCTTTTCCATTTCTCCATGAGTGGCACAGATAATCTAGAATTTTTTATCTTTGTGTTTGGACTTTGTACTTGTCTGTCTGTGTCTCTCTCTTTTTAATGAGTTTGTTTCACTTTGTAATGACTAGTTTAAGCCAGTATTAAAGCGAATCTTTATTCACTAAGTCCATGGCTTTCTGGAAAGGAGTCCTCAGCAAAGGGGTAACTTCTAGGAAGGAATATGAATACAGGATCTAAAGCATTGTCCTTCTTATTGGTAGAAGGCCTTGATGTTGAGATTCAGATTTGTTACACAGTTGGCAATCTCCATTCACTTCAGGAAACATTGGATATTTACTCTGTACAAGATAACATTCTAGATACTGAAATATGCAGACATAAATAAAGTAGTCCCTCACTTCTGGAAATTCACGAGTGAGCCACACTACTTTCAGTTGTCAGGGGTATGTTCTGAACAGCAGTCAGGTTATTGTGCACATCTAGTCAACGTGTAGTTGCACACGTGGAGAACAGCACCGCCTCTGGCTCCCAAAGCCTGAAACAAGAAACAAATGCTTGGTATCTCTGCTACTCAGTTCCCTTGAGTGATAAACTACACTTGAATCAAAAGATTTCCAGATTTCCCATTTAGGTGCCCAGTGTCTGAAATGCTTAAAGATGAGGTCTTCTATCTATATTGCAGAATACTTCAGAGTAATAACAGCAGCTCGAAAGTGTGGTCTGGGGACCATGAGAGCCTTTCAGGGAGGCTCTGAGACTAAAAGTATTTTTCTGTTGTTACTAAGGCTATGTGCCCTTTTCATTCTCATTCTGACCAGTGTTCAGTGAAGTTTTCCAGAGGCTACTTAATATGTGATATTGCAGTAGATTAAATGCAGAAGGAGATGTGAGAATCTAGCAGAAATTTAAGAGATTTGCTACTTAATATGTGATATTGCAGTAGATTAAATG